>NC_134087.1:44019895-44326732 GCF_000715075.1 Nicotiana tabacum
ACACGTTTAACTTGAACTTTATTTAAAAGGATAGAAATTACCAGTGCATCATTGTGAGGCTGAGATAAGGCCTCGATGTGTTCCTCGCTAAATGTGAGGGTGTCCTCGAACATGTAATCCCAAGTCCGTTTTTTCCTTTTGATGGATACTTTGGTACGCTTGAATATAGGTCCTTGTGGGATGTTGACTCCACCGATGATCATGTGACTGACATGTTGAGGTTCTTCAGGTTCATTCTTCCTGCCTGCATCTCTCTCCCTAAAGTGATTCTTAGCTCGATCACTTAGGAATTCTCGAAGGTGGCCCTCATTAACCTAGCCACTTCTTCCCTTAATTACCTGCAATCTTCGGTCTTGTGCCCATGAGTACCGTGATATTTGCACATCAAGTTGGGATTCCTCTGAGAAGGATCGGTCTGTATAGGCTTGGGCCATCTAGTATCTCTACTTTTGCCAATGTCTAAAACGATCCCCGAGGTATCGGCGCTGAAGTTGTACTCCGATAATCTGGGTGCCTCTACCGGTCCCGAGTGCCTGTTAAACCCGATTTGCTCATGAGTCCCTAGGAACTTTGACCTTGATCTACCCTTCGATCATTCTGGGATATGTTACATTTTGATACGTTCCTTCGATCCTCGACGTATGGATGATACCTTTCCTTATTCGATCTTGACCCCCTCTCTGCATTTCCTGACTCCTTTGCTAGTAACCTGCTTGGATAAACTTAGCCCCAGGGGGATCCCAACTGGTCATCCTCGGCCCTAATTTTTGATTTGTACTTGTTATGCACATTTGCGCAAGTCACAACGGGATACTAGACCAAGTTCTACTTCAGCTGCTTCGAAGCTATTGAACTTCATTCATTTAGCCCCTGTGTGAAGGCTTGCATGACCCAATCATCGGAGACTGGTGGTAACTCCATTTGTTCTGATTGGAAACGGGATACAAACTCCCTCAGCTTCTCGTTCTCCCTTTGCTTTACTTTGAATACATCAGACTTCCTTGTTGCAATGTTTATGGCACCTGCATGTGCCTTCACAAATGAGTCTGCCAGCATGGCAAACGAATCAATAGAGTTTGGGGGTAGGTTGTAGTACCAAATCATGACACCTTTAGACGGAGTTTCCCCTAACTTTTTAAGTAAAACAGACTCGATCTCATCGTCTTCTAAATCATTTCCTTTTATGCCACAAGTATATGTGGTGATGTGCTCATTGGGATTAGTGGTTCCGTTGTATTTCAGGATATCTTTCATCCAAAACTTCTTCAGGATGGACTTTGGAACCGCACTCTGGGGGAGTGGTTTTTGCACGAACTTCTTCGAATACAGTCCTTTTAAAATTGGAGGTGCTCCCGGTATCTGGTTGACCCTCGAGTTGTATGTTTAGACTTTTTTGTCATTTTCTTCAATTCTCTTTTCTCCGATCTCTATCCTTTTGGTGAGCTCCTCGAGCATTTTCATAATAGCACGGTCAGTTCCCCAACCATTTTCGACGGGCCTCGTTGGTTCTGGATGCCGATTGTTCACTGATTCGGCTGTGTTGGGGGTGATATTCTGACTCTGAAGTTGAGCAATGCCGACTTGCTGGGCTTGCAGCATTTCAAATATCACCTGGAGGCTGACTCCTCCTTCTTCCATTCCTCATGTTTCCTGGCCTCCGCCCTGGGCTTCCCTGTGTGCATTCCTTATGGGGTCTGTGCCTGTGTCCGTATTTAGAGCGTTGTGAGAACTGATATCATCTGGCTCCACATTAGGCACTCCCCCAGGGTTTACGGGTGGAACACCGACCCCTATACCGCTATTTTCTCCGAGTCTCTTACTGTCATGAGCAGGTGCATTTTGTGTGCTAGACATGTTTAAGCCTAAAATCAAAGAATCTTTGATAAGAAAAAGTGTGAAGAATAACATGTTATCAGAAAACTAGCACTAAAATAATCACTATTATCTTTAGCCCCACGGTGGGCGACAAACTGTTTACCTCGAAAAATGAAAGTAACAATTAAAGATAATTTGTGGTTTTAAAGATATGTGATTTATTTTAATTCTAGTGATTATACAAGTAATATTAAGTTTAAGTAATAAGAATTGATGAACCAAACCAGTGTAACTATAACAAGGGGGACCTCGAGCTCGACTTTATTTGTGGCCTCGAGGTCAGCTAAGAGCAGTGGAATATGAACAATAAAGTAAAAGCAATAAAGCTGAAAAATACTTGTAGAGCACGTTAAACCAGAAAAGCAGAGTAGAATATTCTATCGCAATGGATAATGCGTCTTACAAAATGATTGGGGCCCCCAGGAGAAAACCCCAATATAGTACATTCTTAATTGAGGTAAAGAATTCTATTGGTACAGGTGTATAACAACCTAGTACGGACCTGTACCATTTCGTACAAATCTTATCCTCTAATTTATGCTCTCATCCACATGTCCTTGAGAAATTTCTGCTCTTTCTTGAGTGCCCTCGAGAATGGACTGCCCTCGATGTAGGCCATGCCAGGTCTTCGATCTGCTTCCCCGAGGTGTGCGTCCTTCAACCGGGTCCGACACCTACTCCGAGTCGCCCGGACTCGGACTCATAGCTTAATTTTCGAAATTTGGCTCCTTGATTTTGACTGTATACAATAATTATGAACAATTTTCATTTCTATCTTCACTACAATCCAAGTATCACGCTGCGATCAAGAAAGAATTAACAAGAAATAAATAGAAAATTATACTCTCTTCGTCAATTTTACTTGTCTGCTATACTAAAATACATTTTCATTTTTATTTCTCCATACTAAATCAAGAGAAAGACAAGTGTTTTTTTCTTTTTTTTTACCCTTATATTCATTTCCCAAGATTTTTGGAAATACTATCATTATTTTGGGTAAATTTTTTTTTTTATATATATACTTCATTTTTATTTTTTCTTAAAGCGGGTACAGAGACAAAATAGACAACTAAAAGTGAAAGAAGGTAGTACAAAAAAATGAAATGTTGAAACTCAAAGAAACTTCTGATAGTTCTAAACATATGCTAGCATTCAATCTATGCTCATTGGTCACAAACCAAAATGGTACTCATTAATATCGGACATAACTTGTAATTCTCCCCTTCTTAACTTATAGTACTGAGTAGCAATAAAAATCAAAATGTTGATCCAAGATGCTGAAGTTCGTTATTATTTACTGTAATTTCAAGTTTCTTGTCTCCAGCTTAATATTTTAAACACGTACATATCATCCATATTTTACATAAATATATTGCTCACAATCACAAACTCATTATATTGTTCATATAGGGACAATCCCATTAAGGTAGTACACAGGCAAATAACATATGTAGACTCAAATCAAAGCCTTATTTTCTTCCATACTAGGAATGGCAAGAAGAGGAATAGCCTTCCTCAAAGTAAGTCCAAACTGTTCCTCCATATCCAAATTCTCTGGTGCCATCCCTTTTGGTAACTTCCAACTAAATGGTTGAACAATAGAAGCCAACATCAAGTTAACCATCCTTATAGCAAGTGGCATTCCAGGACAAATTCTCCGGCCGGCGCCGAACGGTATATACTCAAAGTCCCTTCCTTTGTAATCCACACTTGAATTGATGAATCTTTCAGGCAGAAACTCTAGTGGTTTTTCCCAGTATTTTGGATCTCTCTCAATTGCCCATGCATTTACGAGAACTTGGCTGTTCTTGGGCACAATGAAACCAAATATTTCTGCGTCTTCTTGAGCTTTGTGTGGTAAGAGTAATGGAACTGCTGGATGAAGTCTCATGACTTCTTTTACGACTGCTTGAAGGTATGGAAGTTTGTCAATATCTGACTCTTTTACTGGTCTTTCTGTGCCTATTTGTTGAAGAATTTCTTCTCTTACTTTCCGTAACGTTTGAGGATTTCGAAGAAGTTCTGCCATTGCCCATTCTGTTGTTATGGCGGACGTGTCACTTCCAGCAAGGAATAGATCCTGTCATCAGATCACAAAGCCATGACGTTCACATACAAAAACCTGTTAGCTTCATAGAAATCCAGAGTTTAATATTCTCTTCCCTCTTTTAACTCCAACCAAAGTTAAATTAAGATTTTTCTTCCTTCTTCATTAAAATAATTATTTAGATCACGCTTTATTTTTCTTGCTTTAGTGGAACATTAATTAGTCCCTTCACATGCATATATTCACAACTCCAACATCCAACTTTACATAAATTGTCCTTTTCACTTTAATAATGAAAAGAAAATTCACTTAAACATAAAGAAAAATTAAAACGAAAATAGAAAGGAAAAAAGAGAGGAGAAAAACAACTACCAGGATAAGAGGCTTGATAGTTTGGCGATCAAATCCAGACCCTTCTTCTTCACATTGATCAAGTAGTACATCCAAGAAATCACCTGTTTTCTTCATCCCTGACGCTCTATCTTCTACTCTCTTCTCAATTACTTGGTCAAATATCTCATGCAACCTTAAATATGCTGGCTTTATATGACGTTTCACTCCTTGTAAATCAAGCCACCGTATAATCGGGAAATAATCAGACAAGTTAGGTTTCACTGAATCCTCCATAATTCTCCAAACCAAATCCTTAAACTCTTGAGCCGTCTCGAATTCCGGATCAACCAAATCAATAGAGAAAATAGTGCTCGACATTAAATTCAACGTCGTCGCAAAAGCAACACGTCCTATGTCAACAGCTGCCCCATTTTGACACTGCTTTCTCATATGATTCACTAGTTGTGCAACCTTCTCGTGACGTATTTCTTGGAGTGAATCGAGTCTTTGGTTAGTAAACATCTGCGTGCTACATATTCTTCTTCTGTTTCTCCACTTGTCGCCTGTGACCCAAGCTAAGGTGGCTTCTGGATTTGGTTGGGCGGTGATAACATCAGGAACAGTGCGTGCTGATAATGTTTTGTCGTGTTTTTGAAGGATTTCTTTGGCCGTTTCAGGTGAGGAGGCTACTATGGTAATGACTGAACCGAGGTTTAGAGTCATGAGAGAGCCATGGATTTTGGCTAGGTTGGCTAGTGAATGATTAGGTTTTGAGCCTAGCTCTAGCAGAGAACCGATTATGGGGAAACCAGTAGGACCAGGGGGCAGCTTTCTGGATTTAGAATGAAGATATGTTTTAAAGAAGAACCAGCCAAAAAGGGAGATGCACAAGAGAAGGATAGTATGAAGTTCCATTTTTTCTCTCTTCTTTTCTAGTGAATTGATACAAATTAGAGAGCCAGATGTACTTATGTAGAGTTTAAATTAAAGAGGCTCCATATACACTTCTCTTTCCTACATTGGCACGTAATAACTAGGTGGTGAAAGTTAAAGGAAAAGGGTCTGGGAGGGTAGTGTGTATGTAGACCTTTACCCCTATCCTGGGGTAGAGAGGCTGTTTCCAAATAGACCCCCGACATCCTTCCCTCCAAAAACTTCCCACCTTGCTCTTGGGAAGACTCGAACTCACAACCTCTTGGTTGGAAGTGAGCAACTCCTCTTGTCTTAACATTGGCACGTAACTAGGTGGTTAAAATTAAATGAATAAATAATATATGACTGCAACACTTAATTTGGTCCCTTCGTTAGTGATAATTTTTCTGTATTCTGATTCCTGTGATATTTTGGTTATGGAGTTTAAGTCTTTTGTACAAACAATATAAAATATTTACATAATCAGATAATTTATAATTATGGATAATGTATTAATTGGAAATCCGGTAAAAATGATACGTAATTTTGGTTGCGGCAAGATTAATGACAACTTTAAATGCTTTTTACACTGTGGATATGTACAATTTACTGAAATCCTTTGGTTATAAGCACATAAGATCCAAATAAATCATTTTTGCGAGAATATACTAGTAGAGGGATCAGAAACATAATTAAGACACACACACACACACACACACATATATATATATATATATATATATATATATATATATATATATCTTAAAAGAACATAAAATTTTCGTTAAATAATAGTTAGATAATGCAGTCCCATGCACTTCAAAATTTTCTATCGTAGGCGAGCAAATGTTAGCGTAAATTGTAAACTTCATTTTAGGTAAGACGCTGAAGAGCTTCCGTATGTGTTCTTCGCTTTTCTTTTCTAGTGCTGTGGTCAATTTCCTCGATTCATTGTGTGTAATCACAAAGACCGAACGCTTTTGTACATGAATTTTATTGTACTCAATATATCCTATTAATAGGTGAAGTCGTGAAGAACTGTAAATTAAAGAAATCACTTGGGACTAAGGTAATTGCCTATATGCAAGAATGACATCTTGATTTATTAACTAGCTTTATTCTTTGGTAAAAGAAATAATATTCTAGGCTTGTAGATGATTCTAGATAAAGCTCTTATCTTGTAAATATTAAGGACTTGTGTAACGATTAATATTTACACACTAGCCCCCAGGAGACTAGTATATAAAGGGGCCATTCATTTGTAATTCACCAAGCAAAGAATTCAAGTTCTATCTAATACAAAGCTTCCTTTAACAATTCTCTTGTGTTCTTTCTACCATTCTCTTATGATCTTGATTATAGTAAGGCTGACTTGGCATAGCAAGAACATGAGCAAGTTGTGCAAGATCATGAGTGAGTTGTCAAGTGCTGCATGTGTACTTAGTTAACAACTAAGGACGTGACAACGTGGTATCAGAGCAAAGGTTGCAACTAAGGGAATGGCGAACAACGGAGAAATTAACGCTGCCAACACCCAAGCCAATATTTCCAAACATTGTCTTGTACGAGGCAAGGCTCAAACTTAGGGAGTTGAAGCAAAAAGGGAGAATACGTGACTATGTCAAGCAGTTCACTACCCTTATGCTTCAAATTCCTAACCTGAACAATGATGACTAGTTGTTCCACTTTATGTATGGGTTGCAAAATTGGGCTAAGCAGAAGTTGTAATGCCGACAAGTCATAAATATAGACCAAGCCATAGTGGAGGCCGAATCATTGATGGATTTCAGGCATGACAAGCACGACAAAGGCAAGGTCAAGGAGTCAAAGGTGGGGGAGATAGTGGAAAAGACAAGGAGATACAACAATAATACTTCAAGACTCAATATTCCAAAAAGTCGAATGGCCGTCATGGATACATCGAGAAGAAGGCGCAGGCCGAGAAGAAGGGATACTATGGGCCGCACGACTTTAGTAATTGTCTCGACCTCAAGATCCTCGGTGCCATGGTCTGTGAACGGAAGGATCAACCGCAAGGAGAGAGTTCGGAAACTACATAGTTGGGTTTGAACAGATTATGTGGTGCTGTCACGAAGCAAGCTATCCAACCTAACGAGTGTAACACCCCGTAAATTTGAATCAGTTGTGAATGCATTAAATGAGTATTAATGTGATGGTTATCAATTGGTTATGATAATAAGTGTACGAGGCATATCATAAGTGATTTGGGGTCCAAGGAGAGGCCTAAGTCTAAGACAAGTTGGAAATTACATGATAGACTAAAATTCCAAATGAGTACGCACAAGACTACACTTTGGACGAGCATATCTACAGATATATAAGGTTTTACGTGATGGAAAACCTATCATATGAAAGGACTTCGAGTCTAGTTTCTAACACTTCAAACCACTCATCATTTGGACATTCCTATAAGAAGTTATGATCAAATTACCAAAATCAGACCACCCAGTTATTTTGGCGGACAACGAAGTGAGACTCACTTCGCCAGACCAGGCGTGGATCCTACCTTCGCTTGAAGGTGCTGGACAGCGAAGTGAGGCTCACTTCGCTAGATCGGGCGCGACACAGCTAGGGTCTTTTCAAGCAAATTCGGAGGTTCACTTCCCCCATTTCCTTTTGGATGAATTTTAGGGTTTTCCTCCACTCTCTCAAGACCTCCAACCCCTCCCATATTCGAGATCTTCAAGAAATTTCTTCAAGAACTCAAAGGAGGGTTTTGAAAGATTTCTTCCAAAAAGATTGAAGGTTCCTAGTATTGTGGATCATTGTAGTATCACTAAAAGAAAAAATTGAGGTATGTGAGACTAACTCTTTATGTTTGGTAATGTCTATGATTCCCCATACGTCCCATTCATCATGACTATTACTAGTTTCTCAGAAAGTAATTATGCCTTAGTTCCATGGATAGTAGTAGAACTTCTATTCTCCAGATGGCATAGTTTCATAATCATTCAATATTCTATGAGTTTCAGTTATGACAAATCAACTTATTATGAATATATATATCAGTCTAATCCAATTCATTATTCCAGTATCATGTAACTCAGTATGGTTTATTATTTTAGTATCATGTATTGCAATATGATTCTTAGTTTTTGATTCTAAGTTCCTGAAAGTTGAACACCTGTATTTGGGCCTGAGGCTGCAGTTTATGCTTTATGCATTTTTGGGCCTGAGGTCGTAGTTATATATACGTATACTTGGGCCCGATACCACAGTTTGTGGACACACACACTCACACACACACACACACACACACACACACACACACACACACACACACATATATATATATATATAAACAGTTGGTTTATCATTCAGAAGAGGGAGTATTCATAACCTTACTTCCTATGTTTAGTTTAGTTATCAGTTTATCAGTTTCAATTTTAGTATTTACAGTTTTTTCCTTCAGTTGTTTTACATATCAGTGCAATTCAAATGTACTGACGTCCCTTTTTGCTTGGGGCCTGCATCTCGCGATACAAATAATGGTTTATAGGTTAACGATTCTACTTGCTGGGACATCTCATATCAGCTATTAGTGAGCCCAAGTCTTGGAATTATCCCTCCCTTTTTCAGTCATTATAGTATTTCAGTTAATAAGGTATACATGGGACCTTGTCTCGGTAAACAGTTAGCATTTTAGTATTCTTTAGAGGCTTCGTAGACTATAGACCACTCAGTAAGCTATTAGCAGGCTTTTTTGTGTTAGCCTTGTCGACTACTTGTTTATATTTGCAGACTTTTCAGCACTTTCCACATTTATGATATTTCACTCAGACTCGTTAGTAGATCAACATGTTGAATGTTTCTATTAAGCTTATAGTGATACCACATGTTGATCCAGCCAACCAGTTGGCTCGCTCGGACACATGTAGTTAGGCACCGGGTGCCATGTTACGCCCAGGCTATAGTTCGGGGCGTGACAAAGCTTGGTATCAGAGCCTAGGTTCAAGAGTCCTAGGGAGTTTATGAAGCCATGTCCAGTGGTTCACTTTTATATATGTATGTGAGCCACACGTGTAAACAGTTGACCACCAAGACATATAGGATTGTTCCATTTTTTTCATACTCTAGATCGTGCAGTTAGAGCTATGCTTTCAGGAATCTTTCTAACTCATGTGAATTGCGTATTTTAGAAAAATGTCTGAAAAAAGAAAGTACACCAAGAAGGCCTCAACTACTAGCTAGGGGGCTACGACTAATGATGCTCAGGAGGAGGACACCCCAACCTAGAAGGTTGCATCAGGCTTAGTGCCTAGTGCTTCAGACATGGATGTCAGGGGAGCTATCCAGTTGCTCACTTAGATTGTTGCTACTCAAGCTCAAAGGAAAGGAACAAGTGTTGTTCATGAGACGGGTAGTTCCAGGTCCAGGGAATTCCTCAACATGAAACCTCCATTCTTCACAGGGTCCAAAAAGGATGAGGATCCGCAAAACTTTATTAATGAGGTTTAGAATATATTTCGAGTGATGCATGCTACAGACAGCGAGGTAGCAGAGCTTGCTGCGTACTAGCTAAAGGATGTTGCCACATTAGTATGAAACATGGGAAGAGTCTCGAGGGGAGGATGCAGCTCCTGCGACTTGGAAGGAGTTTGAAGATGCATTCCTTGAGCATTTTCTACCCATTGAGGTCTTGGAAGCAAAGGCTTTAGAGTTTGAGAGACTCAAACAGAATGACATGAGTGTGAATGAGTATTACCTCAAGTTCGTCTCTCTGGCCAAGTATGCTCTGAAAATGGAATGTGATATGAGGGCCAGAGTTAGGTGGTTTGTGTTGGGGCTTTCAGATGATTTGTTTGCTGATGCTAATATAACTGCTTAGAATAATGACATGACCATCATAAGATGGTTGCCTTTGTTCAAAGGAACGAAGACAGGTTGAAAGAAGAAGAGTGGCTACAAAGAGAGAAAGAGAGGGAATTCAGCAAGAGAGCTAAGTCTGCAGGAAACTTTAGCCATGGGGGATCTCAAGTAGGAGGCTATCGCCAGTTCGTCAAGAAATCAAAATCAGGACCTGCTCCATCTTCAACTAGTGCACCAGTTCAAAAGTCAATGTTTAACAAGAAAAACCACAATTTCAGAGCAGCAGACTCACAGTCACAGTCTAGTGTGGGCTATAGAGTCCCTGGTAACCCTATTTGCAACACTTGTGGTAAGAGGCACCCGGGGTTGTCATTCGGGCACAAATGGTTGCTTTGGGTACGGTCAACATGGCCACTTCTTGAGGGATTGTCCATCAGCAAAGCAGAACAATGGAGTCAATGTAGCTCAGTCCACTAATTCAGCAGCCCCTCATAACTCTGAGGCCCAACAAGGGCGTGGTTCAGCAAAGTCTAGTAATGCAGGCGGTGGTCGAAACCGCTTGTATTCACTGGCAAGCCATCAAGATACAAAGGCTCGTGGAGATGTTGTCACAGGTATGCTAACAATATTCACTTTTGATGTCTACGCTCTTATAGATACGTGATCCACCCTATCTTATGTAACCCCATATATTGCTAAGAAATTTGGGATAGAACCAGAAAAGTTGTGTGAACCCTTTGAAGTGTCCACTCTAGTTAGAGAATCAGTTATAACAAGATGTATCTATAGGGGATGTCCAGTCAAAGTGTATGATTGTCTTACTATAGCAGACTTAGTAGAATTGGAGATGGTAGACTTCGATGTGATCATGGGCATGGATTAGTTAGAGTCTTCTTATGCCACAGTAGGTTGTAGAACCAAAATAGTAAGTTTTGAATTTCCCGGTGAACCAGTCTTAAAATGGAAAGGTGATGCAGTAACACCTAGGGGTAGGTTTATTTCCTATTTTAAAGATAGAAAGATGATCTCTAAAGGGTATATCTATCACCTGGTTCGAGTTATGGATGTAGATGCTCAGATTCCCACTCTCCAATCGATACCAATTGTAAATGAGTTCCCAGAAGTGTTTCCCGAAGATCTTTCTGGAATGCCTCCCGATAGAGAGATTGACTTTGAATTGATCTACTTCCAGGCACTAAGCCGATATCTATCCTGCCTTATAGAATGGATCCAACAGAGTTGAAGCTAAAAGACAAGTTGAAAGATCTTCTATATAAGGGATTTATAAGGACAAATGTCTCACCTTGGGGTGCACCGGTCTTGTTTGTCCGAAAGAAGGATAGGTCTTTGCGTGTGTGCATTGACTATCGTTAGTTGAATAAAGTCACCATCAAGAACAAGTACCCTCTTCCCAGAATAGATAATTTATTTGATTAACTTCAGGTGCCCAATGTTATTCCAAGATTGACCTTAAATCGGGATACCATCAATTAAAGGTTAAGGAAGTTGATATTCCAAAAACAGCTTTCAGGACTCGATATGGGCATTTCGAATTTTTGGTAATGTCATTCGGTTTAACAAATGCACCAGTAGATTTCATGGACTTTATGAATAGGGTCTTTAAGCCTTATCTTGATTTGTTCGTTATTGTGTTTATTGATGATATCTTGATTTATTCCCGTAGCGAGACTGACCATGCAGAACATCTCAGAATTGTGTTGCAGACACTACAAGATCACAAGCTATATGCGAACTTTTCTAAGTGTGAATTTTTGTTAAAATCAGTAGCATTTTTGGGCCATGTCATCTCAGGGGAAGGCGTGAAGGTGTACTTTCAGAAAATAGAGGCATTGAAGAATTGGCCTAGACCTACCTCAGTGTCCGATATAAGAAGTGTCTTGGGTCTAGCGGGCTATTAAAGGCGTTTCATATAGGGATTTTATTCTATCTCGTCCCCTTTGAATAGACTAACCCAGAAGAAAGTCAAGTTTCAATGGTCGGACGCTTGCAAGAAAAGTTTTGAGGAGTTAAAGAATAGGTTGACTTCAGCTTCAGTTTTGACACTACCGAAAGGAATCGAAGGGTTCGCTGTTTATTGTGTTGCTTCAAGGGTTGGTCTTGGGTGTGTATTAATACAGCATGGTAAAGTCATAGCCTATGCATCGAGACAACTCAAGGCTCACGAGAAGAATTATCCGACTCATGATCTTGAATTAGCAGTTGTGGTGTTTGCACTTTAGATCTGGCACCATTATTTGTATGGGGTGCATGTTGACATTTTTACAAATCACAAGAGTCTCTAGTACATCTTTAAGCAAAGAGAATTGAATCTATGTCAGAGAAGGTGGCTCGAATTACTTAAAGATTATGATGTTAATATCCTCTATCATCTAGGAAAAGCAAATGTTGTAGCCGATGCTCTCGGTCGGCGTTCTATGGGAAGGTTAGCTCGTGTTGAGGCAGACAAGCGAACTATAATGAAGGAAGTCCACCGCTTAGCAAGTCTAGGAGTTCGACTTTTGGACTCTGAAGATGGTGGTGTTGTTCTCTAGAATAGGGCTGAATCCTCCTTAGTAGCCAAAGTGAAGGAAAAATAGTTCAGTGATCCCTACTTATTGCAGCTGAAGGAGGGAATTCACAAACACAAGACTATGACTTTTGAACAAGGGGAAGATGATGGTACTTTGAGGTACAGAGGCAGACTATGCATTCCAGACAGAGATGGGCTTAGAGAGCGAATTGTGTCAGAAGCCCACAATTCCAGGTATTCTATTCAATCAGGTTCCACAAAGATGTATCATGATCTTAAGGAGATTTATAAGTGGAACGATATGAAAAAGAACATAGCAAATATTGTGGCTAAGTGTCCAAATTGTCAGCAGGTGAAAGTCGAACACCAGGGACCTGGTGGTTTAACTCAGAGTATAGAAATTCCCATTTGGAAATGGGAGATGATAAACATGGACTTCATAACATGTCTACCTCGCTCGTTTTGGAAGCATGATTCGATTTGTGTGATTGTAGACCGAGTTATCAAGTCAGCTCACTTCTTGCCAGTGAATACTATAGATTCGGCCGAGGATTATGCCAAGTTGTATATCCAAGAAATTGTCCGATTGCATGGGACTCCTTTGTCCATCATCTCAGATCGTGGTGCTCAGTTCAAAGTGAACTTTTGGAAATCCTTTCAGAAGGTATTGGGCACAAGGGTGAACCTCAACACTGCTTTTCATGCTCAGACATATAGCCAGGCAGAGCACACCATTCATACTCTTGAGGATATGTTGAGGGCGTGTGCTATCGATTTTAAAGGTAATTGGGATGATAATCTACCTCTCATTGAGTTTGATTATAATAACAACTATCGCTCTAGTATCAAGATGGCACCGTACGAAGCTCTGTATGGGTGAAGGTGTAGATCACCAATTGGTTGGTTCGAAGTTGGAGATATGAAATTGTTAGGACCCGATTTGATCTATCAGGCTATGAAAAAAGTCAACTTGATACAAGAGCATTTGAAGACGGCTCAAAGTCACTAAAAGTCCTATTCGGATGTACGACGTAGAGACTTAGAGTTCCAAGTTGATGATTGGGTGTTTCTGAAAGTTTCGCCAATAAAAGACATTGTGAGATTTGGGAAGAAGGGGAAGCTTAGTCCCCGCTATATTGGGCCATATAGAATCCTGCGAAGGATCAGGCAGGTGGCTTATGAGTTAGAATTGCCATAGAATCAGCTGTTGTACACCCCGTGTTTCATGTGTCAATGTTGAAGAAATTCATGGGAGACCCGTCACTTGTGGTTCCTACGTAGACTAGGGGTTAAAGATAGCCTGACTTACGAAGATATTCCAATGGCTATTCTTGATCGTCAAATCTACAAGTTCAGAACTAAGGAAATTGCTTCAGTGAAAGTGCTTTGGAGGAATCAAAAGGTTGAAGAGGAAACATGGGAAACGGAAGAAGACATGAAGTCCAGATATCCCCATCTCTTTGAAGAGCAAGTAGAGAATCTAGATGGTAACTAACCTTTTCATTCAGACCTTATATTACAATCTCCATATCTTTCAGTGTTTAGTCAGTTTAGTAGCCATTCAGTCTAGTACCTATTCAGTTCAGTATCTCATCAATTCAGTAATCGTTTATTTATTCAGTTTGGTATGCAAATGTTAATGAAAGTTCATGTCCCACCAGACCCATTTATGGTCTGGAGTTAGCTGAAGATACAACAAGGACAATCATTCGAGGACGAATGATCCCAAGGGGGAGATAATACCACACTTTAGATGAGCATATCTACAGATATGTAAGGTGTTCAATGATGCACAACCTGTCAAATGAAAGGTATTCTAGTCTAGTTTTTAACGCTTCAAACCGTTCGTCATTTGGACATTCCTACAAGAAGTTATGATCAAATTACCAAAATCAGACCACCTAGTTATTTTGGCGGACAGCGAAGCGAGACTTGCTTCGCCAGACCGGGCATGGATCCTGCCTTACCTTGAAGGTGCTGGACAACAAAGTGAGGCTCACTTCGCCAGACCGGGCACGACCTAGCTAGGGTATTTTTAAGTTAATTCGGGGGTTCACTTCCCCTATTCCATTTGGACGAATTTTAGGGTTTTCCTCCACTTTCTCAAAACCTCCAACCCCTCCCATATTCATGATCTTCAAGAGATTTCTTCAAGAACTCAAAGGAGGGTTTTGCAAGATTTCTTCCATAAAGATTGAAGGTTCTTAATATTGTGGATCATTGTAGTATCACTAAGGGGGAAAATTGAGATATGTGAGGCTAACTCTTTACGTTTGGGAATGTCTATGATTCCCCCTACGTCCCATTCATTATGACTATTACTAGTTTCCTTAGAAAGTAATTATGCCTTAGTTCTATGAATAGTAGTAGAACTTCTATTCTCCAGATGGCATAGTTTCATAATCATTCAATATTCTATGAGTTTCAGTTATGACAAATCAACTTATTATGAATACACATCTTAGTTTAGTCCTATTTATTATTCCAGTATCATGTAACTCAGTATGGTTTATTATTTTAGTTTCATGTATTGTAGTATGATTCTCAGTTCCTGATTCTAAGTTCATGAATGTTGAACACCTGTATTTGGTCTCGAGGCCGCAGTTTATGCTTTATGCATTTTTGGTCCTGAGACTGCAGTTATGTATATGTATACTTGGGCCCGAGACACACACACACACACACACAGACACACACACACACACACACACACACACACACACACACACACACACATATATATATATATATATATATATATATTGGACCTGAGGCCACAGTTTATTTATTCAGATAAACATGTTGTTTATCATTCAGAAGAGGAAGTATTCATAACCTCGCTTCCTATGTATATTTCAGTTATCGGTTTCAGTTTTAGTATTTGCAGTTCTTTCCTTCAATTGTTTTACATACCAGTGCAATTCAAATGTACTGACGTCCCTTTTTGCCCGGGCCCTACATCTCGCGATGCAGGTAACGATTTACTGGTTGATGATTCTGCTTGCTAAGACATCTGGTATCAGCTATTGGTGAGCCCTAGTCTTTCGAAGCAT
This sequence comes from Nicotiana tabacum, assembly GCF_000715075.1. Classification (NCBI taxonomy): domain Eukaryota; kingdom Viridiplantae; phylum Streptophyta; class Magnoliopsida; order Solanales; family Solanaceae; genus Nicotiana; species Nicotiana tabacum. The sequence continues at coordinate 44,035,476 of NC_134087.1, forward strand.
TATCCCTCCCCTTTTCAGTCATTATAGTATTTCAGTTAATAAGGTATACCGGGGACCTTGACTCGGTAAACAGTTATCATTTTAGTATTCTTTAAAGGCTTCGTAGACTATAGCCCAGTGACTTAGCTATTAACAGGCTTTTATGTGTTAGCCTTGTCGGCTACTCGTTTATATTTGCAAACATTTCAGTACTTTCCGCATTTATGATATTTCACTTAGACTTGTTAGTAGATCAACATGTTGAATGTTTCTATTCAGCTTATAGTGATACCATATGTTGATCCAACCACCCAGTTGGTTCACTTGGACACATGTAGTTAGGCACTGAGTGTCGTGTTACGCCCAGGCTATGGTTCGAGGCATGAAACCGAGAATGACAATCAGTACATGGATCTCACCATTAACAGCAAGCCCGCTCGTGCAATGGTGGATACTAGAGCAACTCATAATTTCGTGACTGAGGCTACCCCAAAGAGACTAGAGTTGAAGCTTGCTCCAACCAAATCTTGCGTCAAGACCGTGAATGCCGAGGTAAAGAATTCTCGTGGGGTAGCTAATGGAGTTGGTGTCAAATTGGGAACTTGGAAAGGTATGACAAACTTTACCGTAACCACAATGGATATCTTTGATATCGTTGTTGATACTCAATTTTTTCCTATTTATTTTAAATATGTAAATACCTTAAAAATAGCATATGTATACATATATAAGCATGTCCAAGGGTTTTATTATTTTTCCATATTTTTAAAGATTTTTTAATTGATTTATTTTCTCCTTTTTATCCATAAAATCCCAATAATTATTTTAAAAATTATTATTTTTGATAATTCATCTATTGGATTTTTATATTTATGCCAAAATATGGCTAAAATAAGTTTTACATATTTTTACAATTTTATTTAGTATTTTTAAATTAAATTGCATATAATTGCAATATTAGCCCTTTTTAAGGTTTAATTAGGTTTTGTATTCATAAAACTGGGTCCTGTATTTTAAAATTGTTAATTATGTGCTATAAATCATTTTAGCCCTTTTAATTAATTTTAAGAAGCTATTTACTATTTTTTATAAATTAAAAAGAGAAAAAGTGGCTATTTAAATTTTAGCCCAAATTGGCTTTCAAATCTAACCCAAATCAAACACAATTCACCGGCCCAATTTCTAATTAAACCCGACCCTAACCCTTTTTAACCCTACCCAAACCCGTATCCCCACCTACCCTATTTAATCAAGGCCGTTGATCATTCAGATCAATGGCCACCATTTCACCTACCTAAAATAAATCTAAATGACCCCCTTAACCTAATTAATTTCTACCAACCCGCCGCCCTTGAATCCCTCTCCTCTCAAACCCTCTCTGAAACCTAAGGCTAACCCTAGCTGTCGCCACCCAAATCCACCCTGAACCCCTTCAATCCTCGCTCAATCCATGGACTCCCATGGCAGTTTGAGATGTATACCAGTCTACTATGTCTCTTGGTTGCCTATTTTCGTGATTTCATGGAAAGATCTTAGAGAGATCTAGTCCAGACCTTGCAAACTTCTATCCATGGCATTTTTCCGGCCATCCATGGCCGTTCGAGTCAGATCCATGACTTTTCTGGCTAGATTGGTAACTTTTCGAAGTCTTTCTCATTTTTCTGGGTTCTCTGAAACCCTAACTTTAAAGGCTTTCCTATTTTCTTTCAGATCTGTCTTAGATCTGTGTCTGTTATGAACCTCCTAAGTGTTTTCCTTAAAGGTTTTTCGATTTTTCAAAATGATTTTTTGTCTTCAACGATTAGGGTATTTCTTAACCCCTTTTAAAAGATCTCTTCTCCGATTTTCAGTGTTGTTTTATGATTTTACTATGTTCAAACAATTTGTATATGCTTTTCTTCTACCTGACTCAGCATGTTGAAAATCCTAAATATCTTTGGTTTAATCCAAGGTTCTGAAATCGTCTTTTATTTTGTATACGTGTTTCGACTGAGTTCTTTGTGCTTAAACCTTTTTCTTTGACTAATTCTGAGTTCTTACCCTTTTAACTCAGCTATGTTAAAACACTAGTTTCTTGAAATTTTCCTCACTTGTTACTGAGCATTTTTAAAAGATCTCCTTTACTTGTTGCTATGTGTTAGACTGTTTCCTTCATTTTTGATTCTATGTGACTACTTGACTTTGTTGACTACTATGCTTCGAGTAGGTTCTTTTACTAGTAAGCCCTAGCCTACTCTTGTTACTGTTGTATGTTTGTGTACATCTAGTTGTTTCTTTTGTCAATATGGTTGGCCTTGCATGTTCTTTCTTCTCTATTTATATGGCGAAGTGCAGAATCATGACTCTTTCTTAATTGATCTTGATTTCCTCAAGTTACGACTAATTGCAAATATTTTCTTATGAACCCCTGGTTTCACTCGTTTTGTTTAAATTGATTGATTCCCTTCCTTTGCTGTGATGTTTTACCCCTACTGAATCCTTTCCCAAAATTAAGTATATTTTGTACTTAGACTTAATTATTTACTCAATACTTTTACTATCTCCTATATGGTCAGAAATCAATTTTTCTCAAATTGATTTTCTTTCCTTAATTACCCCTGTTAGTATTCGTTTGAGCAGTAATTCCTTGATTAAAGGGAATACATGTATTAATCGATTCCGACTATGATTAGTTCCATATTTGTGTCAAACATTTACTTGTTACCTTATTTTTCTACCCGTTTTAAAGGCTATAAATACCCTAATGCTTTCATTAACAAGACACGAACAACTGAGTTCAAAAAACACACACTTACACATTCAAACTCTCTTTCTTTCTCTACTACTTGTGCTACTGCCTTGTCTAGCCGGCTGAAAGCCAAAGCTAGACTTTGGAACTCTGATTGCTTTACTTTTCTGCACTTTGCTACTTCAACTGGTATGTTCTTAATTTAAATTCTGAATCTCAACACCTATGTGTTCCCTTGTTGTCAATCACTGCCTCTTTCTGCACTAACTTAATGGCTCGTGCTGTTGAGTTGTACTGCTTGTTTATTGCTTTACGAAGCATGCTTAAAATTCTGCGCTTCCTTGTTCAAATGTGATCAACATATTTACTTGTTCCTGTTTATGTCCTTCAACTAGCATGTCTATAATGTACCTGATTCATTACTAATTGTGTGTTTCTGATTTGGGTCCTCTATGTCCCCAACCCCTACTTCCCTGTTTGTAACTGCTGAAGCATGTAATTCTCTCTGAACTGGTTCTGTGTGTGTTGTTATTACTCCTACCCCTTTTCCCTTTTCAAAAACTATTTTATTAGGCAATACTTCTGCTGTTTTTAAACTCACTTCAAACATGTTGTTTCCAAAACTATTTTCCAACTCAACTCCCGTGAATTTATGTCCAGCACTCTCACATGCACTCTTAGATTATTAGGTTCTGCCCCTCTTGTGTGAGCCTTGATTTGGGACCCTTGAGATCCCTCTGAACCTGGACACATAATGTCACGCCCCAAACTTGGGGGATCAAGACCAGCACCCAGTGCCTTACCTATCATTGCGTACCAACTTGCAACTAAGGGATTCTGTACATATGATGTAATACTTTTGGCCATGGGCCACATTGCAAGACGACAATGAATGCTGACTAAATATAAATATAAAGCTTGGCCAACAAGGCCATAATATTTATTACAACTGACAAACCAACCAAATATACATACAAGGCCTGAAAGCCCAACATACTGCACTAACTGACAAGATATGTCTACAAGCCTTTACTATTGGATATACTAGGATCAGAACGGCTATCTGACCAACTTATGACATATATACGTATATATACAAGATATACATAAGGCTCTAGACCCGGAAACTCCAAAAGGCATGGAGCTTACGAATCAATCTGATCTCGGGCAACACTTATTGAAGAGGCCTACTCGTCTGTCTATCTGACATGCACACATGAAATGCAACGCCCCCAGAAAAGGGACGTCAGTACGAAATAATGTACTGAGTATGTAAGGCAATATACTGAAAGCTGAAACTGAACTGATAATATAATAACTACAAGTAGTTGGAAGTCAAAGATAGTCTGAACATATGCTTACCTGTTGATACTGACTCAATTCTCTCAATATAGTAAGTAAAATAGTTGTCCGGCCCTATAAGGCTCGTTATACATATATATCTTCTCTGTCGTAGTAAGCTCGCTCATAAGCGCTCGGCCATACTAGGCTCTGTATCTCGACCAACTGGGCTCGCTCATAAGCGCTTGGCCACAATATATATATATATATATCTCGACCAACTGGGCTCGCTCATAAGCGCTCGGCCATAGTAGGCTCGGTATATATATAACTGCTCTACCGTAGTAGGCTCGCTCATATGCGCTCGGCCATACTAGGCTCTGTGTTTTGACCAACTTGGCTCGCTCATAAGCGCTCTGCCACAGTAGGCTTGGTATATAACTTACCATCTGATCTGAGGTTACCCAATAGGGGCCTTCCCATCGATTATAGCTCGATGGTAATGAAAATACTTTTAATACTGTATATATATAACTTCTCTGCTCTTTTGACTAGAAGAAGGAAATACTCAATTGAATATGAAATCCCGATAAGGAGAATATTATAACTTACAACACTAGAAAAATATACGCAATTTGCGAGACTAGCAAAATATACATAAATTCTGGGATATGAATGTAATGACGAGATCACGCCAAATGAAAGAAGACCTTAGCCTTAACATACATGTTCTTGGAATTATTTGAACGAATCTTGCTTCTGCGAAATATGGACAAAATTCCATTTGAAATTTGAAACAAAATCTGACTGCTTTCTGAAGTTTTAATCACAATGTTGGCTTAAGACGTTGAATTTGTTCAACGAAAATGGTTCTACTTCACGTTTTTGGTTTTTAAACAGATTTGCAAACGTTGTTTTATCTATAACCATACAATTAGAATGTTTAATAATAAAGCTTATAACCATATGCAAGACTTGGTTACAAGTCTTGTTGATAAGACTTAATGTAATGAAATCCCTATAAATAGCCACATGGCTTGAATGACTAAGAGTCATTCTTAGCCATTGTGGCTTTATGCCACGTGGCTTTGAGTTATTTAGATAAATTTTGTCCGTTTATTAGTTAACTGGGTAATGTTCTGTTATCCGGTAATTAATTAATTACCCGCATAATTTAAAAATTATCATAAATTACTTAAAATTCTATTTATTTTAAAATACTTCATATATACCTTATATATTATACTACTGTGGTCATATGGTACCTTGCATGGTACTAGTTCATAATTATCAGGTATTATCGCTCGACCCATATTTTATTCCAAATTGGCCACTTCTAACAAAACTTGTTTTCATTAATCCGTGTACCCCTTTATCCTTTAAAACACTTATTTATCACTTGTTTATAAATAGCGTAAGTACGTTAACGTCAAGATGATCTCATTCCCAATTCAACTTCAGTTAACTGAAAACTAAATCTTTAACGTACAATACTTCAGGGTGCAACATCGTTGTAACTTAATATTGCAAAATGTGACATCACCATAATGTAATACTGCGGGACGTGACATCTCACTTCCGGGTTCTTATTAATTTATTTATGGCGTATTTTCATGTACGAAAATATGGGGTGTAACATCATTCCCCCCTTTGGAACATTTGTCCTCGAATGTTGACCGATGCGCTTATCGTTCTCATATCCCATATCTCTTGCGAATACTTTAGTAGTCCTCTTGCCATCTAGGCAACTGTTCTGTGAATAATTCCAAAGGCCAGGGTGTTCCCCCCTTTTTGGCCTCTTTCCCATGCCATGACTTGTGATCAAATTCCTTCCAATCTCATAACTATTGCTACCTCCCATCATGCAGCTTCTACGATACTGACCTTGTAAGTGTGCTTATGCGACTCTCCTCTCCTTTTTTCTCCAGTTTTTAACCAATCCTGAAGTTCTTCACTTTTTGTCGAACTTACAAATATTGCTATATCTTATTTATCCATTCGTATGACTTTACTGCTCTACATAGGTCATACTATACCATAACTCTTACCTCGACTTCTCGTTACTGAGGTCTGCTACCAAATTCCAAGTTACTTTTATTGCTTATCTTAGTGCCCATTGTCAACGCCCCTTTTTTCTCTAACCGTGGGGTCAGAAATCGAGTATACGACATTGGGAAGGACAACTCTATTCCCTTTTGAGAATTGAGTTTCAGAATTTGAAGAGTCACCGCCTAATGATTATAGTGCATTAGGACACTTTTTTAGAAGAGTTTGAGTTGGAAAACTAGAGTTTGGGTAAGGTCTAGAAATTATCTCGATGGGAAGGTGTTAGGTACCCCTCAAGATCCACTAGTGTTGTTCCCGGCCATGTTACAATTGTGACTTTACAAGTAAACAATCAAGGCTCAAATAAGGATTCACATATAACATTGCAATCAGGTTGAAAACTTTCGATGGTAAGTAGAGAAGGCAGAAATTTTAAAAAAAGAGATTTGAATAATTTTACAAGAAAAGATGAAAGCAAATAAAGGGAGGGGGGTCCTAGGTTTACAATTAATATGGATCACATCAATGCAATATCCAGCAATCACTCCTCAGAAGAGGGGTCGCACATGATATTAACGCACCAGTCATCATATCCATATTCTACCCTTCCCACCCCGTTAAGGTATTAAAGCGCAGAAAGTTTCATTACTTATTGCATGCTAGTACCCATCCCACTCCTATCAGTCCCGGAGGCATTTAGGACTACTAATCCTAAAAGGAAAGGGATTTAGGGCCTTTTGAGAGTTTCAAAGGACAAAATACTAAGGCGTCAATCAAAACACATAATACAAGTAAAAGTGGAGGCATATAAGCAAGTAAGGCTCACGTAAACCTCCTTAAATCAGATAAGCCATAGAGTTTATCATGTCTCGCATGTACTGGTTTGGTCTTTAAAATTAAAGCGATAAGCGAACTGATTCAACGCATACTTTTAGACAGGAAGTCCACATTATGGCTCACTCGAATGCAGTTGTCAAAGACTGAGCCACTTTAATTAGTCAACTTTACCTTAAATATGGTACATAACTACTGATTGTAAAGGAGTTGCAGAATAAGATAAGTTTCAGAAAAGATTGCAGACTTAATACAAAGAACATGGTTTAAAACGAGTTTCAGAAAACATACTTGTTTAAGAAAAAGAATTGCCGAGTTTTAACAAAAGAACTGAATTGCAGACCGATTCAAAAGGTTTATCAGATAAGTATAAAGAAGTGAAGTCAGATTGATTTGAAAAAATGTTTGTCAAATTATCAGGAAAGTAGCAAGTTTCCAGAAAATATGCACTGATTTGAGAATATTTATCAAGAAGGAAAAAGATGCACTGGGTTGGTTGCAAGAAAAGTTTTAAGGGTTCAGACAACGTGTAGAAAGTCGCTTGTTTTAGCAAAAAAGGGCAGTACTGTTTTAGACGAGTGAAACAATTCCGATTTGAAGTTCCTATAGGCATGATCTCTACAAGTTACTAATTTTAATACCTTTCAAACGTTAACAGACTTACAAACATAATATCTATATGCTGGCTTATCATAAAACCTAACGGTTTGCCTAATGTCATTATAAATGCAGAAATGCAAATCCCTATAGGTACAGTATCTATATGCATAGTTGCAAAAATCAGAAAGTTAGATCCTATAAGCATGGTTTCTACTTGTGAGATTGCATAGATCAAAAAATTAAATCCTATAGGCATGATCTCAAACCTTTGTGCATAAAGTAAACCCCTCCCTTTTCACTAAATCCCCAAGAGTTTATACAAATTATTACAGGCCAATAAAAATAAGACAGAAATTAAAAGTACATCAGAAATCACAGCTACATCCGAGCAGCCTAATTCAGACTTAGTGTCTAACAATATGAAATTGAACCATTTCCGAAATCCAGATTACCAAAGCCTTCTCTTATCTGGGATGTTTCAGAGATCCAAGGAGTTTCAGGAACTCCGGGCAGTGCTTACACCCCAAATATATTGCAGATTTAAATTATAGTGCAGTGTGGAAATGCCAGCTCTCAGATATCCAAGTTCAGAGGGAACTCAAGGTCCCAAAGCAAGGCTCAAGAGAGAGGGGCATAACTTAAGATTCTAGGAATAGGTGTAAGTGCACAAGGGGGGAAGGGAATCAAAGAGACAGGGCAAGCTAGTGGTCATGCCGAGCAATCGGGAAGCTAGCACACCCCCTGACCATCCTGCTAGTCAAGCATTGAGAGTTAGGATCCATTGTGGATCAAGCCAAGGCTTGGACAGTAATTAGGATACTGTCAGGCCAAGAACTTAACTCAGCACATAGAAGGGGATAGGGGTAGAGGATTCATAACAGAAATAGAAGCAAGGAAGAAAAATATTTAACATAAATTACTGAACATAGGCAGTAGAGTAAACAACAGTCCGAAGCACATAAGGGTGAGGCAGAAAATTAAATAAAGGACATACCAGTTTCAAGAAAATAAGTAAGCAAAAGTAGCCTTGAGAGAACCAAGTTGTAAACAGCAGTTCCAAAAGATCTCAAGCAAAGCCGAATTTAAAACAATATTGCAAGAAAGTGTTTTTGTTCGTGTGTATTTTAGTGTGTGTCCGTGTCAAAAATGTGAAAGGGTTGTCCCTTTTATAGTGCAAAGAAGCAAGTAAATAAGGTAAGAAAATAGTTTACCATCAATCACATAGAATTTCCCTTCAGTTAAGGGATTTCATCTCAAACGGGTAGAAGATAATTAAGGAAAGAATTTTGATTAAAGCCTTTTCAAAGTAGCACAAAAGGGGTAAATGCATAAAGGCTATTTAAGGACATGGTCTTGACAGTACATGGCTGTAACATTTAAGGAAAGAAAATCAATTAATAGCCAAGAAATCAGAATTACAAGCTCAATTCGAATGAACCAAGTCAAGAAAAGGTAAAGGAGGTTCAATCAAACAAAAATCAGTGACAATCAATCAAACCCCATTAGAGGATTTCAGAATTAATCAATGAGTTAGTAAAAACCTTTGAAAGCAGAGTTCTCATATATAAAGTACACAAATATGTGAATCAAGAAGAGGCTGTCAAATTATTTAGAAGATGGTTTAATTGAAGAGAAGTCCAGAATCATAAGCAACGAGATGCATGTTCAATTCGCATACTCATAACGAGTCTGAGAGTTCAGGGTCCCAAAGTGGAGCCTCAACTCGAACACAAGAAATCAAAATCGTCAAAGGAAACCCCCGAATCCTAGGGTTTCAAAATTGAATCCGACATGAAAGTGAGAAAGCAAGTAATTGAAACAGGGATGATAGCAGGTTTTAAACGCAAAACAAGAAAACCGATTTAAGAGCATAAAAGAACATTTTTTTAGAAAAGTCGGGGCTTAGGCAAGTTCAGAAGAGAAGAGAGGATACAAACTTAAACAAAAGTAGATGAAACATGCTTAGTAAGAACACAAACAGAGTTCAGTAAAGCAAAAATCAAAGAACTCAACGGTAATCATATATAGTAAAAGAGTAAGGAAAACATAACACGGATTAACATGTGAGTACTGAAGTAACTGTATAGTAGAAAAAGAAATGGAAAAATAGTACATGCATAGTAAAAGAGGTCATACGAGCCTAACACAGATAAACACACGTAAAGAAAGAACAAAAAGAATCAGAAAGATGCTTTTTTGGAAAACCTTTCAGAAACCCTAAAATGTCAAATAAAGCATAGATACAACATAGATCTAAACAAACAAACAGAGAAAGAACCTTGAATAACTTAGGGTTTCGGAGAAACCCTAGAAATGAGAAAGGCTTGGAAACAGGTCCGATCTAAGTCGGATGAGGTCAGAAACAGGCTCAGAAGACCAAGAGCCACTGGAGCAAAGTCGGAGATGGCCGGAATCTTCGAATCGGTGAAGGTCTGAGCGAAGACCTTCGAGGTCTGGCAGAACGTTTCGAGCATCAGGCATGCAAGAGATGGAGGAGGTGAATATAGGTTGTCCATGGCCTGAAAAGCCATGGATTCCAGTGAAAACATGGTGGAACAAGATGGGATGAGGCTAGGGTTCCGAAGAGCCTTGAGAGAGTCTGAGAGCGTTTGGGATTCAAAGGCGGTGGGTCAGGTGGAAAATGAAGGAATTAGGGTAGGTCGTTTGGTTTAATTATGGAAGGGTGGGTTATGGCCGTTGATCTTGAATGATCAACGGTCCAGATTTGGAAGGGTAGGTGGGAATCAGGTAGGGTCTTTTAGATTGGGTTATGGGTTGGGTCAGGTTAAAAAGTGGGCTGGTCCGGTTGGGGTTGGGATTGGGTCAAATGGTGGTTAAAATTGAAATATAAAAGGGGATGTAATTGAAATAAATGAGGCTAAATGTTAAATGGCCATTTCTTCCCTTTTTATTTTATATAAAATAATTAAAAAGATTTTTAAAACAGACATTGAACTAATTAATAAGGTATAAGTATTAATTTAAAAATACCGGAAATAATTTAATAATAATAAAATGTTGTTAATTGTAAAATAGGCTATAATTGCAATTACATGCAATTTAGCTTTTAAATATCAAATAAATTTGTAAAAATATGCAAACAAATCACCTTAATTATATTTTGGTGTAAATGTGAGAAATAAATAAATTATTCACCAAAATGATAATTTTGGGAATAATTATTGAATTTTGCATTGCTAAAATAGACAATAATTGTGTTTTGAAAGTCTTTAGAAATTTGGGAAAAATACCAAAACACTTGGGCATGCTTATGTATGCACATATATGTTATTTTGAAAGTATTTTGAGTGTAAAAAATACTTAGGGAAAAATTGGGTATCAACAGCTGCCCCTCTTTACCCGGGAAGGATGAAAGAGTTGTCGGGTAAAGATACGATGGCCAATTTTGACTGAAAAAAACGATTTGAAAAGTTTTGACCGAGCTCTGGTTCCTGAGCTTCCTACATATCCCTGGTCTTACAAGAATCAGGCCACGTATAGTTCAGTATCCATTGACGGGCTATGCCGGTGGAGATTTTGAAAAGAACGGACATGGTGTTTGGTTGAGAAAAGTGGTTGAAGTCTGATAGGCTGCGGGAACTGGAGCGGGATCGCTCCTGCTGAGGTGGCTGTTGATAGCCGGTGTACCTGCAAATGAATAATACCAACATACATTGTGCATAAATTTAAACGTGATACAAGTTCCCATCGGACCATGAATGTTGTTTTTGGACGGTTAGGATGACGTCCTCAGACCATGACGTCCTGGGCCATGAAGCGTATAATAAAGGATTCACAGGCTATGAAATGATGTTCTCGGGCTATGAGAATGATGCCTGCGAACCATGATGCCTTTGAATAATGATATGCAAAAGGTAAAATAGGGGTCCTCAGGCTATGGCATGGCATTCTCGGGCTATGCAAATGGTACCTCCGAACAATGATGCCTTTGGACAATTTGGCGATCTTTCAGCCCATGAAATGCAGAAGGTGGCGATCTTTTAGCCCATGAAATGTAGGATTTGGCGATATTTCAACCGATGTGAGACGTAAAAGGTGGCGATATTTCAGCCATGCGAGAGAGATAAGGTGGCGATCTTTCAACCTATGCAAGAAAATAAAGTGGCGATATTTCAGCCATGCACGATGGAGACAGAGCTTAGTCTCGGAAGGTAGAAAGGTAGCCTTGTGCAATGCAGGAGATGCAGATGGAGGTAGAGCTTAACCTCAGAAGGCAGAAAGGTAGCCTTATGCAAAATGCGGATGGAGACAGAGCTTAGTCTCGAAAGGCAGAAAGGAAGCCTTATGCAACGCAGGAAATGCAGATGGAGGTAGAGCTTAACCTTGGAAGGCAGAAAGGTAGACTTGTGCAATGCAGGAAATGCAGATGGAGGTAGAGCTTAACCTCGGAAGGTAGAAAGGTAGCCTTATGCAAAATGCAGATGGACACATGGCTTAGTCTCGAAAGGCATAAAAGTGGCCTTATGCAATGCAGGAAATGCAGATGGAGGTAGAGCTTAACCTCGGAAGGAATAAAGGTAGCCTTATGCAAAATGCAGATGGAGACAGAGCTTAGTCTCGAAAGGCAGAAAGGTAGCCTTATGCAAAATGCAGATGGAGACATGGCTTAGTCTTGAAAGGCAGAAAGGTAGCCTTATGCAATGCAGAGAAATGCAGACGGAGGTAGAGCTTAACCTCGGAAGGCAGAAAGGTAGCCTTATGCAATGCAGGAAATGCAGATTGACGTAGAGCTTAACCTCGGAAGGCAGAAAGGTAGCCTTATGCAAAATGCAGATGGAGACAGAGCCTAGTCTCGGAAGGCAGAAAGGTAGCCTTATGTAGTAAAGGAAGATTAGTAGTAAGATCTCTTAGCTGATAGCCGATTATGACAATATGACTACTAGGGAGATTGTGTATGGATAGCAATTGCGGGCACGTGATGATTCTGAGAAGTTGCATTCATGGGAAAGTATGCGTACATAAATATACCCGACGATATTGCAAGTCGAGTGCCTGCATCCAAAGAAACTCGTGAGTTATGTGAGGGGAAAGGTTAGTTCTTCTTCCCGGGCTCTTGACATTGTGTATCATTGGGGCAGCGTCGCTAAACAATAGCAATCCGAATAATAGTTATGCATGATTTAGTAAATATAACGTAAGTATATAATTGAAAATAGTTTTCTTTAGATGAACCAACGACTGTGACGTGGTTCCAGACATTGCAACCTCTTTTGCTCCGGAATTTTGAGGATCCCCCTCAAAATTTTGCCCCAGTTTGCTGAGCGGACATTTCTGACGGCTATGCTGAATGGCTAAAAAATCATCTTCGGAATTTTGAGGGTCCTCCTCAAAATTCCATCCCAGTTTACTGGGCTGGCGCTTCTGGCGATGCATGGACTGAAATTAACTTCGGAATTTTGAGGGTCCTCCTCAAAATTCTTCCCCAGTTCCAATAGCGGGGAAAATGGATTTTTTATTAAATTATGACCGAACCCATAAGGCTGCCTACGTATCCCCTCTTAAACGGGAATCAGGTCAGGCGTAGTTCAAATTACATCATTAAGGGAATCATAAGCGGTTACACATAATATCGTTTCACTGCATCTGAATTGATTGGCTTCGGCCAGACTTCTCCATCCATCTCTGCAAGAATAAGGGCTCCTCCAGTTAGAACCCGATGAACCATGTACGGACCCTGCCAGTTGGGAGAGAACTTCCCCTTGGCTTCATCTTGATGTGGGAATATTTTCTTCAACACTAGCTGCCCCGGTGTAAACGTCCTTGGCTTAACCCTTTTGTTAAAGGCTCTGGACATTCTGTTCTGATACAACTGACCATGGCAAACCGCATTCATCCTTTTCCTATCTATAAGGGCTAACTGCTCGTGGCAACCTTTTACCCATTCTGCATCGTCCAACTCTACTTCTTGTATGATCATTAAGGAGGGATTTTCTACCTCGGCGGGGATGACCGCCTCTATACCATAAACCAGCATGTAGGGAGTTGCTCCGGTTGATGTGCAGACTGTGGTACGGTACCCCAATAAGGCGAATGATAACTTCTCATACCATTGTTTGTGCCTTTTGACCATCTTCCTTAGTATCTTCTTGATATTCTTGTTGGCTTATTCCACAGCTCCATTCATCTGAGGCCTGTAGGCTGTAGAGTTCTTGTGTTTGATCTTGAAAATTTCACACATTGCTTTCATCAAGTCACTGTTGAGATTGGAACCATTATCGGTGATGATTGATTCCGGAACTCCGAACCGACAAACAATGTGGTCGCGCACGAAACCCGCCACAACCTTCTTAGTGACCGCCTTGTATGATGCTGCTTCGACCCATTTGGTAAAATAATCGATTGCCACTAAGATGAACCTGTGCCCATTTGATGCGGCAGGCTCTATAGGCCCGATAACATCCATTCCCCAAGCGGCGAATGGCCACGGTGAGCTTGTTGCAGTAAGCTCATTTGGAGGCGCCTTTATCATATCTGCATGTATCTGACAGCGATGGCTTTTACGAACATACTGGATACAGTATGTTTCCATAGTCATCCAAAAATACCCTGCTCGGAGTATCTTCTTTGCTAAGACAAAACCATTCATGTGCGGCCTGCAGGTCCTTGCATGCACTTTGTCCAATAGCATGGATGCTTCTTTTGCTTCGACACACCTTAGTAAACCCAAATCGGGAGTCCTCTTGTACATGATTCCTCCACTGTGAAAGAAGTTGCTGGATAGCATACAAAGAGTGCGCTTCTGAGTAGCATTGGCATGTCCTAGATATTCCCCTGTTGTCAAGTACTCCTTGATGTCATGGAACCATGGTTTTCCATCCGCTTCTTCCTCAACGTGGGCACAATAAGCTAGCTGATCATGAATCTTTACTGGGATGGGATCAATGAAATTTGTATCTGGTTGCTGGATCATGGACGATGAAGTAGCTAGTGCATCAGCAAACTCGTTCTGGACTCTAGAGACGTGCTGAAACTCTGTCTTTGTGAACATTTTCCTCAACTCCTGTATGTGATGCAAGTAGGGAAGTATCTTGGAGTTCTTAGTTGCCCACTCTTCTCAAACCTGATGTTTGAGCAAGTCTGAATCCCCGATCACTAGCAACTCCTGAACGTTCATGTCAATGGCCATTTTGAGCCCTAAGATGCAGGCTTCATATTCGGCCATATTGTTGGTGCAAGGGAACCTGAGCTTGGCGGATACCGGGTAGTATTGGCCGATTTCTGATACTAAGACTGCTCCTATGCCAACTCCTTCGAAATTTGTAGCTTCGTCGAAAAACAACCTCCAACCATCATAGGATTCTACAATATCTTCTCCTATGAAAGATACCTCTTCATCGGGAAAATACTTTTTTAGGGGCTCGCATTATCCGTCCACAGGATTCTCAGCGACATGGTCCGCCAAGGCTTTCCTTTTGATTGTTTCTGGGTTATGTAAACAATGTTGAATTCACTTAGCAGGATCTGCCACTTGGCGAGCTTGCCAGTGGGCATGGGCTTCTGGAAGATATACTTCAGAGGGTCCATTCTGGATATGAGATAAGTAGTGTAAGCACAATAGTAATGCCTCAACTTCTGCGCAACCCAAGTCAGAGCACAACAAGTGCATTCTAAAAGAGAATACCGGGCCTCGTACAGTGTGAACTTCTTACTGAGATAGTAGATGGCTTGCTCCTTTCTCCCTATTTCATCATGTTGTCCCAGAACACAACCGAATGCTCTATCCAATACCGTAAGGTAAAGCAATAAGGGTCTTCCTGGCTCAGGCGGAACCAAGACCGGCGGTGTTGACATGTATTCCTTAATTCTGTCAAAACCTTTCTGACAATCATCAGTCCGTTTGTTGGCAACGTCCTTCTTCAACATTTTGAATATAGGTTCACAAATGACCGTGGACTAAGCTATGAACCGACTGATATAGTTGAGTCTTCCCAGGAAACTCATCACGTCCTTCTTGTTCTTTGGCGGTGGCAATTATTGGATATCTTTGACCTTTGATCGATCCAATTCTATTCCTCGATGACTCACGATGAAACCCAATAATTTTCCAGCAGGAACCCCGAATGCACACTTGGCGCGATTCAGTTTCAGATTGTACCTCCTCAGTCTGTTGAAGAACTTTCTTAGGTATTCCATGTGATCCCTGGCTTTCTTGGATTTTATGATGATGTCATCCACATATACCTCGATCTCCTTGTGTATCATGTCATGAAAGATGGTAGTCATGGCTCTCATGTAGGTGGCACCAGCGTTCTTCAAACAGAATGGCATCATTTTGTAATAGTAGATTCCCCACGGCGTGATAAAAGCCGTTTTCTCTGCATCTTCCTCATCCATCCATATCTGATGATACCCAGCGAAGAATGTGTATGTTAGGCAAGGGTAAGTCGTCTTTGGGACTGGCCCGATTAAGATCCCGGTAGTCAACGTAAACTCTAACTTTCCCATCCTTTTTTGGTACTGACACGATGTTGGCTAACCATGTCGGATACTCTACTACCTTGGGAACCTTGGCTTTGACTTGCTTGGTAACCTCTTCTTTGATTTTCAAACTCATGTCGGGTTTGAATTTCCTGAGCTTCTGCTTTACCGGCGGGCATGTTGGATCTGTTGGCAGTTTGTGAGCTACAGTGGATGTGCTGAGACCAGTCATATCATCATATGACCAGGCGAATATGTCTTCATATTCCTTTAGGAACTCCGTGTACTCTTTCTTTTCTGATGGTGACAGGTGAATACTGATGCGTGTTTCTTTGACATTCCCTGTATCTCCTAAATTAACGACCTCAGTTTCGTCCAAGTTAGACTTAGGCCTATTTTCAAAATTCTCAACTCCTCTAACGACCTCTTCTGGTATATCATCCTCTTCTGAGTCCGTATCCGTTTGTTGCGTTGTCTTGTTGCAAGTCACAATCGTTGGTTTATCGTCAAGGCAAGTAATAGTAATGCTGTGTAAAATAAAGTGAATGATAGAAAAATAATAAGAGCGAGATATATAATAAACTGAAATGCTTAGATTAAATTCGTAATTGTTTTGAATATTAGAGCTCTTTTCAGAATTAAAGACAAAGCGGAAATAAAATCAGCTAGTAAAAAGTAAAATGTGATGCATGGTGCTTTTGTTTAGCCTTGCTACCCCGAAGCTTTCCGGGCCCTGGTGGTTCTGATTGACCAATTGCTGAGGCGCTCTCCTCGGTTCACAACTTGTATAGAAGGTCCTTCCTCCCCTTCCTCCTCGAAAATAACACAGCAATCCATATCATCATCCTCCAAGAACAGATTCTTCACGGCTGACAATGCTTCATCTTCCTCTGACCCATATATAGTATCTGCCGGCTGGAAAGTCTGCTCCAGGTGAGGTATCGAATGCTCCAGTGGGTAGTAGGGACTGCGCCATGGTGGCGACCAGTGATTGAACTCCTCCCAAGTGTACTCATACCCCAAACCAAATGTAGTGCCATGTTTCTTCAGCTTGATGGGTTTGGCGATTCCCTAGAGGTTTTTGCCGAGTCCCTTTCCAGGTTCGTATCCACACCAATTCAAGATACTTTCAATCTTGCTATCCCACCATTTATCTTTGTCTACAGCGTTGACTCTTTCAATGTGGTGGTACGTTTCTCCGCCTATTCTCCTTCTGCCTCCAATCATCGGGATGGTCTGGCGACTATATATGGGGTTGCTACCATCGCCATGAATGATCACCTCTTGGTGATTCCATTCAAACTTCACTGCCTGATGCAGGGTCGATGCTACAGCTCCAGCGACATGGATCCATGGTCGTCCCAACAACAAATTGTAGGATGCTGGGACATCTATCACTTGAAAGTCAACGTCGAACCAGGTTGACCCCATTTGCAAGCATAGGCTGATCTCTCCGATAGTAGACCTTTGGGACCCATCGAAGGCTTTGACGTTGATGGCCCCATCTTTGATCTCGTGCAGGCTCTTTCCCAATGTTCGGAGAGTTATCAACGGACAGATGTTGAGGCTGGAGCCTCCATCGATCAAGACTCTTGTGACGAAGTAATCCTCGCATTGCACGGTGATGTGTAGGGCCATGTTGTGACTCAGTCCTTCCGGCGGCCGTTCATCTTCGTGGAAGGTGATTTTGTGGCTTTCCAGTATTTGTCCTACCATATTTGCCATTTCGCCCCCAGTTATGTTGCTGGGCACATAAGCTTCGCTCAATATCTTCATTAAGGAATTTTTGTGTGCGTCAGAGCTCTGTAGAAGAGCTAGGATGGAGATCTGTGCTAGTGTTTTGTTCAACTGCTCAACGACCGAATACTCCTTAGCTTGTATTTTCCTCCAAAGATCATCGGGACCAGTTTCAGTAGTCTGTCCCGAGTCTTGCTTACTGGACTCAGCTAGGTGCTCTGGAGTGTAAACCCTGCCTATTCTGGTCATACCCTATGCAACAATTGATTCTCCAGTCTTGGTCTTTCCTTTCCTCCTTGCTTCAGCTGTGTAATTTCATGGTATGGAATTTGAGTGGAACGGTGTTATGTTTGACATTGCTACAAGAATGGGTACCCTCGGTGGTAACACAACAACTTCAAAGAGTACAGGTGTCTTTGGAGCCCCAAACTCAACCTCAATTGGCCCTGCCACCTTCGTAGAAGAAGGTGCTTCAAATTCGATAGGTATAGACATGTTTGCTTCATCGCCCCTGGAGGGTTGGTTCTGCACAACAATCGGGTTAAGTGTGACTACCGGTTTCTTTGTCTCATCATCCTCAACAATCAAACCTATCGATCCCTTGGGGTCCCAGTCATCTTTGATCTCGATCATGTGAATGTCCCTACCACTGTGATCTGGCAGAGGGTTGTTGCGGACATTAGGAGCAGGCTCCTTTGCTACGATAACCTTATTGTCGATAAGAGTTTGAATCTTGTCCTTCAACGAGCGACATTCGTTAATGGTGTGACCTTTCATGCCGGAGTGGTACGCACAGGTCTTATTAGGGTTGACCCACTGGGAAGGATTTTCTGAAGTTATGGCAGGGATAGGGGAGACGTAACCAGTAGCTTTAAGCTTCTCATACAGCTGGTCAATTGGCTCAGCGATGGTTGTATATTGTCTGGGAGGTCTGCGGTCAAAATTTGGTCTGGGTCTAGGGAGATTTTGGCGAGTGGGGGTGATTGGTAGTGACAGGGTTGGGCATTATAAGCTTGGTAAACAGGTGCAGGTTGAGAGTATCTAGGTGAAGTGGGTTGATATGCGGGAGATGGAGATGATTGGTAAACAGGTGGTGGATTTTGGTAAGAGGGTGCGGGTGCTTGGTAATTCGGGATAGGCTGATATGTAAGTGGAGGTGACGGGTAAGTGTGGTATTTTAGTGGTGATTTGGCTCCCTGTGCGACCATCACAGCATTGACATCCTTCTTCTTGGACGTGCCACTTGACTGTAAAGCCTTGTTGGTGGCGTGCAATGCTTCAAGATTAGTAACCATACCATTCTTAATGCCTTCTTCAATTCTTTCTCCCAGCTTGATGATATCGGAGAATTTTTGGCCCTCGATCAGCATCAACCTCTCATAATATTGTGGGTCCTGAGCCCGGACGAAGAATCTGTTCATCTGTTCCTCTTCTAAGGCCGGCCTGACCTTAGCAGCCTCTGATCTTTAACGAGTAGCATACTAGCGGAATGTTTCGGTAGGCTTCTTCTTCAGATTCTGGATGTAGAATACATCTGGTGCATTCTCTATATTGAATCGGAACCTATCCATGAAATCCGATGCCATACCTACCCAGCTTGTCCATTTCTTGGGGTCCTGACTGATGTACCAGGATAAAGCATCCCCCTTCAGACTTCTCATGAAGAGTTTCATACGGATTTTCTCATTCCTTCCGACTCCGACCAGCTTATCACAATATGTCCTCAAATGGACTCTGGGGTCTCCCATGCCATCGAACATTTCGAACTTGGGAGGATTGTATCCCTCCGGAAGTTCAACATCTGGCTGAATGCATAGGTCCTTATAATTCATCCCCTCTATGCCTTTGTTTCCTTCCATGCCCTGGACTCGGCTGGTGAACTTCTTGAGTTCTGCTGCCAAGTTTATGATAAGAGAGTCCTTGTCATCAGACTCAGGTGCACTTGAGATTGGTTGAGTGTAGTGGGGTATGGTATCTACATAGATGGGAGTGTTGTGGGGGTGGTCGTTTGTGGTGTTCAGTGGTTCAGGAATGAGTAGTGGAGTGTGGCATGTGTTGCAGTGTTGAGCATGAGTGAGTTGCATCTGTGGTTATGGGGTGTTCTGTGGAGGTGCGGGATTTTGAGTATTTGGAAAGTTGACATCAGGAGCGGTGAAAGTGAATGATAAATTTTCCAAGTTCCGAATTTGATCCAGTTCTTCTTGGAACTTCAACATTTTCTGCTCAAGTTGGGCAGCAGTTTCCTTAACAACCGGGGTACCTTGAGGAATCTCAATTCTTTCAATTTCCTTTCTAGCGCTTGAATCTCCCATTCTACCTTTGTTCTTGTTCCGGATAGGACTCGGAGGAGGAGGAGGTGGAGGGCCCTTGGATCTCATACTGTATGATGATGGTGCCAGAATGCAGGAACTAACCTTTGGGGAGGGGAATAAAAAATAAAGAAAAACAAAAAGGTAACAAGTTAGTGCGGGTTATGAGAAGAAGATGTTGCAATATTTAAACACATTGTGCAAGAAGATAAATCGCGTCATAATTTGGGTGCCTCGTTGTGCCCGAGGTAGGCCAAGAGACAAATTAACTTGGAGAACTTATAATGCTAAATGACTCATTTTATTGATAAAAATAAGATGAATCCAAAACGATGCTAAATAATAGAAAATAAAATGTCACTAGTGGCCATCGGCCTTATTACATCATTAAAAGCAAAATAAAAGACTCCTAACTACTTGGTCCGAGAAGGATCTTCCCCAGATTCGGTATCTTTATCCCCCTCGAACAGCGTCACCAGCTCGCGCAGTCCTAGCAACAGATAAGCTTGGGCCGAATGTCCGCCTGCATTCCCTTCAGTGTTTCGACAATCTTCAATCCTCTTGAGGAACTTTCCTTCTAGCTCCACTAGACCGCACTCCAAATACCCTAGTCGCTTGTTGGCACTGACAGCCATATCCTTCCATTCCTCGATCAACTTTTGATGGGCTTCTTGTATTTCCCGATGCTCACTTTCACACTCTCGAATCCTCTTGCATAGTTGATTGTACTTAGCCCGTGCTTCAGCTTTCTCGTCGATGATTCTGTGTCCGTGAATGAACCCGAGCTGACCCATACCATTGTGATTATCTTCCAACCAACCCGAATAGTGCGATACGCAACCAGCGTGATACTTGTCTGGCTCAATAGATTCTTTCCCTAAAACGAGCTTGCAATACCACATGTGTTGAGCTTGGCATTTGTGAGGGCTATCATCGTCCTGGAAATCAGCCCTAAAATGACTCATTTTGTCGACCCTTGGTATGATTTGATTTCTTCCCGCCTGCCTCATGGCTCGGAGGGGAACATAGGGATAAGTTCCTCTTAGACCAATGAGTATGAGAAATAGTGCGTCTTGGGATCGAACAATGAATTCTTCCGTAGGGAACCATTCGACCATCCACTGTACCTGGTCTTCTTTTAGATTCTCGAATAGCTCCACCCATCTTCTAGCGTCCTCTGGCTGAGCGAACATATCAGACATATAATTCATACGCCTTGGCTGGTGGAAGGCAATGTGATCATCCCAGTCTCTGCGTAAGATCTCCTGTCGGTATTCTCCTTTCTGGAGGTGCTCCATGAGCCAGAGCTGAAGTAATAAATTGCATCCCTCAAAATGACTGGCCTTTCGCTGACAGTTGTCCAAAGCCCGGTATATCTCAGCAACAATGATGGGCACTATACTGAAAGGCTGTCCGCCAATTCCTTCCATCAGAGTCTTGGTTACCATGGCCAGTCTGGTGTGGATCCTAGCCTTCTTCATAGGGAACACTATCATCCCCAGGAAACAAAACATGAATACGAAGATCCTTCTGTGAATATGCCCCAGTGAGGTGAGGGAAAATTCATCTGAGTAGGTGCGATATGACTTGCTATGGTCGTACCTCTCATACAGATAGTCGAATGGGATGTAGGAGTCTTTCAAACAGGTCATGTCTGGGTTCTTCTTCAGTTCCATCATTTTAAGGAAACCCCTACCCTTGCGATTCTCTGGCATAAGCAAACACAGAGTCTCCCAAGGAATACCAGCTAAGCCTCTTATTTCTTCGAGCAAAGGAGTCATTTCAAGGTCCCTGAAGCGGAACACGGACCTGTCACTATCCCAGAACAGAGTTGCAGCCTCTATGATTTTGTTGTCAGGCTGGATTTTTAGAAGAGAAGGCATATACCCTAAGTATTTGTGGACGAGTGTTTGATCACTGGAGTGGAGATCATCCCACCAATTTAGCAGCCTTGGATGAATGTTGGTTACCATGCCAATTCTGGGGACTTCGTGCCTCATTTTCTGCAAAACAGAGTGTTAGACCCTCACCCCGCCAGACTCGACTATTTAAACCAATAATTAGCATAAAAGCACTTAGTTCTCCAAATAAATGCACAAAACATGTAGGTGACCGTTTGGGTTTCAGGGAAACACGATGAACTTTGGACAAGGCTATCTTAATGAGTCATTATGGGGACAACATAACTGACTCGGCTAGGTTTGACCATGATGCATGCACAGTTAGATAGAGTAAGGTTTCTATCAGGGTATTAGACAGGTACCCTTGAGCGGACAACTCAAGGGGGAAAGGTACGGAACCATGGACTGCATCGCTGATCGACTGGTTTTACCACAAATGCGCCTTTGCCGAATTTAAAGGGTGATAATATTGGAAGAGCGCAACCACTCATTATAAGCGTTGCTATGGTATTTGTTTGGCACTAGTGGAATGTGATGTTGAAGATGCAGTTTACAAGAATGAAACAAATTGACATTTAGTTTCACATTCATAAGATAAATGATTACAATAATTGCAGCAATTACAACAACATTGAAATAAAGCAGTAAAGGAAAGCAGCTAAAGGAAAGAAAAGACATAAAGAGCCAAGTCAGTTTCGTAGTGAAAGAATAAAAGACAGTAAATAAAGCAATTAATGAATTAGTAAAGTCACAAGCAACATGCAATGGTAAAAGCCTAAAGAAGATCTCCCCAGCAGAGTCGCCATGCTGTCGACGCCCCCTTTTTCTCTAACCGTGGGGTCAGAAATCGGGTATACGACATTGGGAAGGACAACTCTATTCCCTTTCAAGAATTGGGTTTCAGAATTTGAAGAGTCGCCACCTAATGATTATAGTGCATTAGGACACTTTTTTTAGAAGAGTTTGAGTTGGAAAACCAGAGTTCGGGTAAGGGCTAGAAATTATCTCGAGGGGAAGGTGTTAGGCACCCCTCAAGATCCACTAGTATGGTTCTCGGCCATGTTACAATTGTGACTTTACAAGTAAACAATCAAGGCTCAAATAAGGATTCACATATAACATTGCAATTAGGTTGAAAACTTTCGAAGGTAAGTAGAGAGGGAAGAAATTTTAAAAAATGAGATTTGAATAATTTTACAAGAAAACATGAAAGCAAATAAAGGGAGGGGGGCTCCTAGGTTTACAATTAATATGGATCACATCAATGCAATATCCAGCAATCACTCCTCAGAAGAGGGGTCACACATGATATTAGCGCACCGGTCATCATATCCATATTCTACCCTTCCCACCCCGTTAAGGTATTAAAGCACAGAAAGTTTCGTTACTTATTGCATGCTAGTACCCGTCCCACTTCTATCAGTCCCGGAGGCATTTAGGACTACTAATCCTAAAGGGAAAGGGATTTAGGGCCTTTTGAGAGTTTCAAAGGACAAAATACTAAGGAGTCAATCAAAACACATAATACAAGTAAAAGTGGAGGCATATAAGCAAGTAAGGCTCAAGCAAACTTCCTTAAATCAGATAAGCCATAGAGTTTAGCATGTGTCGCATGTACTGATTTGGTCTTTAAAATTAAAGCGATAAGCGGACTGATTGAACGCATACTTTTAGACAGGAAGTCCACATTAGGGCTCACTTGAATGCAGTTGTCAAAGACTGAGCCACTTTAATTAGTCAACTTTACCTTAAATGTGGGACAGAACTACTGATTGTAAAGGAGTTGCAGAATAAGATAAGTTTCAGAAAGATTGCAGACTTAATACAAAGAACATGGTTTATAACGAGTTTCAGAAAACATACTTGTTTAAGAAAAAGAATTGCCGAGTTTTAACAAAAGAATTGAATTGTAGATTGATTCAAAAGGTTTATCGGATAAGTATAAAGAAGTGAATTTAGATTGATTTGAAAAAATGTTTGTCAAATTATCAGGAAAGCAGTAAGTTTCTAGAAAATATGCACTGATATGAGAATATTTATCAAGAAGTAAAAAGATGCACTGGTTTGGTTGCAAGAAAAGTTTTAAGGGTTCATAAAACGTGCAGAAAGTCGCTTGTTTTAGCAAAAAGGGGTTGTACTGTTTTTTGACGAGTGAAACAATTCCGATTGGAAGTTCCTATATGCATGATCTCTACAAGTTACTGATTTTAATACCTTTCAAACGTGAACAGCCTTACAAACATGATATCTATATGCTGGCTTATCATTAAACGTAACGGTTTGCCTAGTGTCATTATAAATGCAGAAATGCAAATCCCTATAGGCGTGGTATCTATATGCATAGTTGTAGAAATAAGAAAGTTAGATCCTATAAGCATGGTTTCTACTTGTGAGATTGCATAGATCAAAAAATTAAATCCTATAGGCATGATCTCAAACCTTTGTGCATAAAGTAAACCCCTCCCTTTTCACTAAATCCCCAAGAGTTTATACAAATTATTACAGGCCAATAAAAATAAGACAGAAATTAAAAGTACATCAGAAATCACAACTACATCCGAGCAGCCTAATTCAGACTTAGTGTCTAACAATATGAAATTGAACCATTTCCGAAATCCATATTTCCAGAGCCTTCTCTTATCTGGGATGTTTCAGAGATCCAAGGAGTTTCAGGAACTCCATGCAGTGCTTACACCCCAAATATATTGCAGATTTAGATTATAGTGCAGTGTGGAAATGCCAGCTCTCAAATGTCCAAGTTCATAGGGAACTCAAGGTCCCAAAGAAAGGCTCAAGAGAGAGGGGACAAACTTAATATTCTAGGAATAGGTGTAAGTGCACAAGGGGGGAAGGGAATCAAACAGAGACAGGGCAAGCTAGTGGTCATGCCCAGCAATCAGGATGCTGTCACACCCCTGACTAGCCTGCTGGTCAAGCATTGAGAGTTAGGATCCATTGTGGATCAAGCCAAGGCCTGGACAGTAATTAGGATACTGTCAGGCCAAGAACTTAACTCAGCACATAGAAGGGGATAGGGGTAGAGGATTCATAACAGAAATAGAAGCAAGGAAGGAAAATATTTAACACAAATTACTAAACATAGGCAGTAGAGTAAACAACAGTCTGAAGCACATAAGGGTGAGGCAGAAAATTAAATAAAGGACATACCAGTTTCAAGAAAATAAGTAGGCAAAAGTAGCCTTGAGAGAACCAAGTTGTAAACAGCAGTTCCAAAAGATCTCAAGCAAAGCCGAATTTAAAACAGTATTGCAAGAAAATGTTTTTGTTCGTGTGAATTTTAGTGTGTGTCTGTGTCAAAAATGTGGAAGGGTAGTACCTTTTATAGTGCAGAGAAGCAAGTAAGAAAGTAGTTTACCATCAATCACATAGAATTTCCCTTCAGTTAAGGAATTCCATCTCAAACGAGTAGAAGATAATTAAGGAAAGAATTTTGATTAAAGCCTTTTCAAAGTAGCACAAAAGGGGTAAATGCATAAAGGCTATTTAAGGACATGGTCTTGATAGTACATGGCTGTAACATTTAAGGAAAGAAAATCAATTAATAGCCAAGAAATCAGAATTACAAGCTCAATTCGAATGAACCAAGTCAAGAAAAGGTAAAGGAGGTTCAATCAAAGAAAATCAGTGACAATCAATCAAACCCCATTAATGGATTTCAGAATCAATCAATGAGTTAGTAAAAACCTTTGAAATAAGAGTTCTCATATATAAAGTACACAAATATGTGAATCAAGAAGAGGTTGTCAAATTATTTAGAAGAGGGTTTAATTGAAGAGAAGTCCAGAATCATAAGCAACGAGATGCAGGTTCAATTTTCAGACTCATAGCGAGTCTGAGAGTTCAGGGTCCCAAAGTGGAGCCTCAACTCAAACACAAGAAATCAAAATCATCAAAGGAAACCCCCGAATCCTAGGGTTTCAAAATTGAATCCGACATGAAAGTGAGAAAGCAAGTGATTGAAACAGGGATGATAGCAGGTTTGAAACGCAAAGCAAAAAAACCAATTTAAGAGCATAAAAGAACATTCTTTTTAGAAAAGTCGGGGCTTAGGCAAGTTCAGAAGAGAAGAGAGGATACGAACTTAAACAAAAGCATATGAAACATGCTTAGCAAGAACACAAACAGAGTTCAGTAAGGCAAAAATCAAAGAACTCAATGGTAATCATATATAGTAAAAGAGTAAGGAAAACATAACACGGATTAACATGTGAGTACTGGAGTAACTGTATAGTAGAAAAAGAAAGTGGAAGAACAGTACATGCGTAGTAAAAGAGGTCATACGATCCTAACACAGACAAACACACGTAAAGAAAGAACAGAAAGAATTAGAAAGATGCTTTTTTGAAAAACCTTTCAGAAACCCTAAATCGAAGGTAAACGATTTTAAAAAGAAAATCCGGGGAAAACCTTTTAAAATGTCAAACAAAGCATAGATACAACATAGATCTAAGCAAACAAATAGAGAAAGAACTTTGAATAACTTAAGGTTTCAGAGAAACCCTAGAAATGAGAAAGGCTTGGAAACAGGTCCGATCTAAGTCGGATGAGGTCAGAAACAGGCTCAGAAGACCAAGAGCCACCGGAGCAAAGTCGGAGATGGCCGAAATCTTCGAATCGGTGAAGGTCTGAGCGAAGACCTTCGAGATCTGGCCTCGAAACTTCAAACATCAGGCATGCAAGAGCCGGAGGAGGTGAATATAGGCTGTCTATGACCTAAAAGGCCATGGATTCCAGTGAAAACACGGTGGAACAAGGTGGGAGGAGGCTAGGGTTCCGAAGAGCCTTGAGAGAGTCTGAGAGCGTTTGGGATTCAAAGGCGGCGGGTTAGGTGGAAAATTAAGGAATTAGGGTAGGTCGTTTGGTTTAATTATGGAAGGGTGGGTTATGGTCGTTGATCTTGAATGATCAACAGTTCAGATTTGGAAGCGTAGGTGGGAATCGGGTAGGGTCTTTTAGATTGGGTTATGGGTTGGGTCAGGTTAAAAGGTGGGCTGGTCCGGTTGGGATTAGGTCAAATGGTGGTTAAAATTGAAATATAAAAAGGGCTGTAATTGAAATAAATGATGCTAAATGTTAAACGACCATTTCTTCCCTTTTTATTTTATATAAAATAATTAAAAAGATTTTTAAAACAGATTAAAAGCATTGAACTAATTAATAAGGTATAAATATTAATTTAAAAATACTGGAAATAATTAATAATAATAAAATGCTGTTAATTGTAAAATAGGCTATAATTGCAATTACATGCAATTTAGCTTTTAAATATCAAATAAATTTGTAAAAATATGCAAAAAATCACCTTAATTATATTTTGGTGTAAATATGAGAAATAAATAAATTATTCACCAAAATGATAATTTTGGGAATAATTATTGGATTTTGCACTGCTAAAATAGACAATAAATTGGTTTTGAAAGTCTTTAAAAATTTGGGAAAATACCAAAACACTTGGGCATGCTTATGTATGCACATATATGTTATTTTGAAAGTATTTTGAGTGTAAAAAAATACTTAGGGAAAAATTGGGTATCAACAGCGACAATAGAAAGCAATTCATTTTTAAAGCATTTGATTAACACAAACATAGATAATAATGCGGAAGTCCAGCCCGACACAGCCCTAACCGGGGTGTCACAAGTCATGAGCATCTATAAGAATGAAATTTCCACTTTACAGTCTAGAAATACACTGAACAAGAATAATGAATAACATAGAAAGACAGTGGTGCTGCGAACGCTGGCAGTCACCTCGCTAAACCTCTACAACTCTGCCTCCACGCAGCCAATACCTGCTACCGGGTGAATAAATACCTAACTGCACGCGAGGTGCAGGGAGTAAAGTGAGTACTCCAACTCATTGAGTAATAAAGGTAAATAATAACTGAGCAACAAGAAATCACGTAAAGCAGCCAACATGCTATATAGAAGCAGTGTAAAACTCCTTGAGAAAAATCAGTGAAACTGTGAATTCTTTAGAAAATACCTTGGCTCAGTTTTAAACCTCTTTTGAAAATGTTCTTTTCCACAGTTGTGAAATAATTTCAAAACAATTAGTGCCGCTATGCACAGAAATCCGCCCCTCGGGCACAAATACCACAGTTAAACAAGTAAAAAACAAATGAGTATGCAAAATGAACATATAAACCTCGCCCCTCGGGCAATCATATAGAATAGTACCAGCCCTCGGGCACAAATTAGTTCCTGGTCAGCCATTGTTACCTGACCTCACGGTGTTATTCCTGGTCAGTCATTGTTACCTGACAAAATTGCATCATACAATGTCATTGTTACCACTGTCCTGGTCAGTCATTGTTATCTGACCAAATTGCATCATACAATGTCATTGTTACCACTGTCTCAAGTCACATGGGTACCCGCGCTCACTGTGGGTGTGCAGACTCCGGAGGGGGTCCTACAGCCCAAGCGCAACAATAACATAAGGCCTGAAAGCCTTCTTACTTCACTCATAAGGCCTGAAAGCCTTCTCACATCACTCATAAGGCCTGAAAGCCTCCTCACATCACTCAAGCCACCGCGTGGCATAAATAGTAACTCAGGCCCTCGGCCTCATATCACTCAGCATATCCTCACATATGGCCCTCGGCCTTACTCAGTCCGAAAATCATCACAAGCCCCTTGGGCATTTGTAAAACAGTAGTTCTCAGCCCAAAATATCATTTAGAAATATCATTTGAGTTTCAAATATGTATAAAAGTGGCTGAGTTTGTAAAACAATAATCATCAACAGGACTAAGTTTAAAATAAGTCAAAACAGTGAGGAAATGGTGATAAAAATTCCCGAAGGATTCAAATAATTGGCATGAATCCCAAATATGGCAAACAACCCAAATCATGATGATAACAAATCCGTTTCAATCAAATATGCAGTAAAATCATCAATACGGGATGGACCAAGTCACAATCCCCAGTAGTAAAGGACCTCACGCTCTTCATCCAGCACGTGTCTCACCTCAATATAGCACTATGATGTGTAATCCGGGGTTTCAAACCCTCAGGACATCATTTACACTCATTACTTACCTCAAACCGGCCAAAGCTCTAGCTCGCTATGCCCTTGCCTCTCAAATTAGACTCCTCGTGAGACGAATCTGCTCAAAATCATAACAAATATGTCGCATTATGCTAAAGGGACAATACCCAATCGAAAACACTCGAAAAATATCAAAATTTACGAATTTGGCAAAACCTGAGCCCCGGGCCCACGTCTCAAAACTCAGAAATTTTTACATCAACGGGTTCCTTGTCTCCCCATGAGTCTAACCATACCAAAATTATCAAATTCCCATAACATTTCAACCCTCAAATCCTCAATTCTATCCGAGAGGGTTTCTAACTTTTCTCGCTAAATTCACGGATTTAATGCCAAAATTTGTAATAGATTCGAGTAATCTAACCAAAATTGAGTTAAGAATATTTACCCCGTTGTTCTCCCTGAAAATCTCTCGAAAAATTGCCTCGCCCAACAAATGAACTAACTAACATATGAACTAATAGATTCGAAAAATTGAGTCCGAAATCACTCCGAAATGCTCCCGAGCCCTCGGGGCTCCTAACCAAACATATGAACTAACTCAACAACATCCTACGAACTTAACCGTGCGATCAAATCGCCAAAATAATGTCATATACCATGAATTAAGCTTTAAAATCCAAGAATTCCTTCAAATTTCATAAAACTTCAAATTTTCCATTTTGAGTCCGAAACACGTCAAACGACGTCCGTTTTCAACCAAACTTTACAGAAAGTGCTTAAACCATATATAAGACCTGTACCGAGCACCGGAACTAAAATACGAGCCCGATATCATCAGTTTCTAATCAAATTTCTTTTCCATTTTCCTTAAATATTTTCAGAAAACAATTTTACTCAAAAATTCATTTCTCGGTCCTGGGACCTCGGAATTCGATGATTCTTGTTCCTATGAGTCACAAATAATGATACAAACATATCCCTTTAGTCAAAACTCAATTCGGAGCTCATTTGCTCAGTTCAATACCCATTTCACTCGTTAAACAATTAACTCATATTTCGTGTGAAAAACCCAATCGTGACTTGATGAAATTAGACCAAACTTTCCGGATCAGTCCTATAATTCATTATCAAAATTCAAGAAGTCTCGAAATCAAATTTCGATCTCTAGAACTAAAAATGGACCTTTGGATCATTACATGCTTATGCTCAAAACGGCAAAATCTTCCAAAAACTCTTCCAAAACTTATCCGAGCCTCATGGGACCCCGACCAAACATTCCAACACACCCCATAACATCATTCAAACTTTTTCCAATCAATAAAACACCTCAAACAATATCAAAACCATCAATTCACATCGAATTCAAGCCTAAGTTTTCCAAAACTTCCGAAACACACATTTGATCAAAAACCCGACCAAATCACCTCCGAATGACATGAGATTTTGCACACACATCCCAAATCACATAATGAACTACAGAAATTATTAGAATTCAATTCCGACCCTTGGATCAAAATCTCATCTATCAACCGGAAATCGCTAAAGTACTACTTTCGCGAATTCAAGCCAAATTCCACACCGGACCTCCAAAACCAATTCCGATCGTGCTCCTAAGTCATAAATCACCTAATGGAGCTAGACAAATCATAAAAATTTCGATCCGATATCATTTACACATAAGTCAACTCTTGGTCAAGCCTTTCAAATTCAAAGCTTTCAATTGAGATTATTCTTCCAAATTCATTCTAATTAACCTGAAACCCAACACCAATGATTTACATAAGTCATAATACACCACAGGGGAAAGTAATGCCCAAGAACTGGCGAGCGAAGTGCAAAAGCTCAAAATGACCGGTCGGGTCGTTACAAAAAAATACTTGGGGAAAAATTGGGTATCAACACCCATACTTGCCAGAGTTTTCATACAACTCATATGATCTCGAATATTAGTTTTAATTCTTACTTTCCGTTCATTAGCCACGGTAGGTGCCATTTTACTTAGGATGCTTACAATGTTGTTACGAGATTGTTGTTACACGACCATTTCCTCTCTAGGTTGTTGTGCTTAGGTTGGAGCCTTCTTTCTTATCTCCTCAGCTAGTCTTTCATTGTAGTATTTAGGGAGAACCCTTGACTCTCGTAAAGTTGTGAGCTTATTACGGATCCCTTTTTTTATGTCTAAACCTATTATAGTCTGTAATTGCTTACTTCCATGTCCTTGTGCTTGTATGGTTGCTTCTGAACTGATATTTTGGTTGTCTTCCTAGTGGCACTCTTTTTTATTTCCATAACACTCATATAGTACCTTTTTAACTTCTCCAACTGCTATATGAATATATCTCAAGTATTACAATGTCATAACTGTGGGGCTGAATTCTCCATGCTAGAGTTTACTACATTTATCTTGCATGATCTGTTGATTTGTGTTAACTTCTTGTCTAGTCATGACTAGGCTCTTCCCGAATCAACTACTAACTACTCGTTAGCCCACTCTCATGTCAATATTCCGCGAAATCTTTCTTGGATATTTCCTTTGTCTTAACTTATGCCTTGCACTGACTCCTTTTCTATTAATAACATCTCGGGCATGGATCCTTACTTCCTTTCATTGACGTCATGTTGGCATAATGTTCTGGAATTGTAGCATGTACGTAGGAGCTAAATAAGTGTAATCTAATTACTTTTTCGTTTTTATCCCATCCTTCCTTTATTATTTCATATTTCCGCCTTTAGAGGAGTATTAAGACTTGGAGCTATGACGACCTTCCAACAGATGTTTGTTTTTTTCAACTTTGATATCCTTTCACGTCATCAACGACCCTTACTCACCTTGTGGCATTCCTTCTGTACCAAGGATGACAAATACCTTTACTCGCGAGGGTGACACTTAATGTAACTGGTACATATAGTCACTTAAGCTTAACTTTGTTAACATTGCTTGCTTTAGGGAAGCGTCTTCTTGAATGAAAATCCTCTAAATTTCTCATGAACCTTCCTCTATTGTCCGTCCTATTATTGTTGGAATACGATATGAAATTCTTATGATGCCGACTATTATGAACTCACTCAATCTCTATTTCATGTTTAGTTTATCTTGTTCACCAATCCATACTGGCTTCTATTACTCTGAGGTCTAACATTTCCTTCTGGTGATTGTGTCAGAGTTGCGAACTTATTTCTCAAAGTGAGGATATGACTTTATGGCCTATATTCTTCATTGTCTCAAGACCTGTCATCTTTTGTCTTTCCCATCACTTGACTGTAAATTCTATAATACTGTCATCATTTTTTTGACCTACCGTTAATATCCGTGTATTATATCTTACTCATAATGTTTGATTAACTCTATTCTCATCTCCCGCTAATTATCTATGTCTACTACTTTATTCTAAAAACTCGAACAAAACTTTCTTTTGCCTTTGGATCCCCTTGCTCTATCCCTGGGCTCTTTCAATTGCCTAGCATTCTTTCTTTACTGGGGCGGGAGCCACACTAAGATAATATTTATTCCTTCAAGGCTTCCAGTGCTCATATCTAGCTTTAATATTTTAGGGTGCACCGTCTAGGTGTCTCACAAGGAGATCTACTAGCATACTTGCAATATCCTTCGGAAATGTCAACTAACACAAACAATCCATTCACCATCTTGGTTTACTATAACCCAGCCAGGTCCTGATGTTCCGTCCTTTTCTTAAACTACACTCGTTAGCCCCCATAGGGTATAACTGAATTGGGTGTGACCAACTGTACATACCTCTGTTACTGTTGAATATAACTCAAAAAGCTTATGTTCCTCTGCCTCAATTATAAAAGTTGATAACCTTTATTAACTGGGCGCCTCATACCCTTCTTCACCTTGCTTCTTTTACTTTTTAAAAGCATTGTCTTTTAACATAAAGGTGGATAAATATTCTTGCCTTAAGGTCGCTTATCAAGAGGCTTACACCTTTCAACACACTCATGATGTGCTAAAGATCTCACATTAATTTATCGTAGGCATCATACAAGAATCCAATTCCTCTGGCTCTGCTCTTCCACAAGTATCTCTCTTTCAAAACCTTCTTTCCAGATGTAGGTATCGTCTTATTACGAATAAAATTAAATTTAAGAACTTGGATTCTTATAAGTGAGCTCTACCACATGATTTAGAGTAAGAAGAAAGAGTGACAATCCTAAATGCCCTGTAGCCTCTTGCTTATAAGTGTGGTGCACGACACACCCATATATAAGACTCTACTAGACACGGCTTGTATATTCCGTAGGGCAGAACTGCTCTGATACCATTTTTGTCACGCCCTAAACTTGGGGGAGCGAGACCGGCACCCAGTGCCTTACCTATCCTTGCGTACCAACTTACAACTAAGGGACTCTGTACATATGATGTCATACTTTTGTCCATGGTCCACATTGCAAGACGACAACGAATGCTGACTAAATATGAATATAAAGCTTGGCCATCAAGGTCGTCATATTTATTACAACTGACAAACCAACCAAATATACATACAAGGCCTGAAAGCCCAACATACTGCACTAACTGACAAGATATGTCTACAAGCCTCTACTAATGGATATACTGTGATCGGAACGGCTATCCGACCTACTCATGACATATATACGTATATATACAAGATATCCATAAGGCTCTAGACCCGGAAACTCCGAAAGGCATGGAGCTTACCGATCAATCTGAGCTCGGGCAACACTTATTGAAGAGGCCTACTCGTCTGTCTGTCTGACATGCACGCATGAAATGCAACACCTCCAGAAAAGGGACGTCAGTACGAAATAATGTACTGAGTATGTAAAAGGCAATATATTGAAAGCTGAAACTAAACTAATAATATAATAACTGCAAGTAGCTAGAAGTCAAAGATAATCTGAAGATATGCTTACCTGCTGATACTGACTCAATTCTCTCAATATAGTAAGTAAAATAGTTGTCCGGCCCTATAAGGCTCGGTATACATATATATCTGCTCTGCCGTAGTAGGCTCGCTCATAAGCGCTCGACCATACTAGGCTCTGTATCTCGACCAACTGGGCTCGCTCATAAGAGCTCGGCCACAATAGGCTCGGTATATATATAACTGCTCTGTCATAGTAGGCTCGCTCATATGCTCTCGGCCATACTAGGCTCTTTGTCTCGACCAACTGGGCTCGCTCTTAAGCGTTCGACCATAGTAGGCTCATCATATAACTTACCATCTGATCAGAGGTTGCCCAATAGGGCCCTGCCCATCTATTATAGCTAGATGGTAATGAAAATACTTTTAATACTGTATATATGTAACTTCTCTGCTCTCTTGACTGGAAGAAGGAAATACTCAATTGAATATGAAATGCCGATAAGGAGAATATTATAACATACAACACTAGAAAAATATACGCAATTTGCGAGACTAACAAAATATACGTAAATTCTGGGATATGAATGTAATGACGAGATCATGCCAAATGAAAGAAGAGCTTAGCCTTAACATACCTGTTCCTAGAATTATTTGAACGAATCTACTTCTGCGAAATATGGACAAAATTTCATTTGAAATTTTGAAACGAAATCTAACTACTTTCTGAAGTTTTAATCAAAATGTTGGCTTAAGACGTTGAATTGTTTCAACGAAAATGGTTCTACTTCACATTTTTGGTTTTTAATTAGATTTGCAAACGTTGTTTTACTTATGACCATACAATTAGAATGTTTAATAATAAAGCTTACAACCATATGCAAGACTTGGTTACATGTCTTGTTGATAAGACTTAATGTAATGAAATTCCTACAAATAGCCACATGGCTTGAATGACTAAGAGTCATTCTTAGCCATTGTGGCTTTGTGCCACGTGGCTTTGAGTTACTTAGCTAAATTTTGTTCCGTTTATTAGTTAACTGGGTAATGTTCTGTTATCCGGTAATTAATCAATTACCCGCATAATTTAAAAAATTACACAAATTACTTAAAATTCTACTTATTTTTAAAATACTTCATATATACCTTATATATATTATATTACCATAGTCATATGTTACCTTGCATGGTACTAGTTCATAATTATCGGGTATTATTGCTCGACCCATATTTTATTCCAAATTAGCCACTTCTAACAAAACTTGTTTTCGTTAATCCGTGTACCCCTTTATCCTTCATAACACTTATTTATCGCTTGTTATAAATAGCATAAGTACATTAACGTCAAGATGATCTCATTCCCGATTCTACGTCGGTTAATTGAAAACGAAATCTCTAACGTACAATACTTTAGGGTGCAATATCGTTGTAACTTAATATTGCGAAACGTGATATCACCGTAATGTAATACTGCGGGACGTGACATCTCACTTCCGGGTTCTCATTAATTTATTTATGGCATATTTTCATGTATGAAAATATGGGGTGTAACACATAAGAGCTGGTCCTTCTACACTTCACTAACTCTCTTGGTTATACAATATGGGTGTGAGCACTGTCCGGGATCCCTTGAGATCCTTAGGGAACTCTGACATACCCAGATATGTAAAAGGTTTTGGAACAATATTGGCATTGAAGTGGTTTATTACACAACTCAGAGAGGAAGTCAGGATCAGGCTTTCTATGGTGTAACTTTTTATTTTGTGCATTTTTTCTTATGTAATTCAATCACATGGTCTTTAATAATTTGTAAACAACTCCGAGGACGGATAGTGAAAAGGGAAGGGGTGACTATGCATGCTTTAGTTATAAAAAAGAGTAGAAAACATGTTATTAGGTTTATTTTCCTACTTGCACAATAGAAACCATGCTTAGGACTCATTTCATGCATTAGAGATCATGTTCCCTAGGATTTACGCTTACTGTTTTCAGCATGTCCATTTCATTATCATATCGCTTATAAAATCCTGCATTAATTATGTTAATAATCGGAGTTTCTGCGATCATGTTCCTACTGCCATGCACACATAGAGATCCTGTTTTAGGCTAAACAACACTAACAAATATATCATTTCTGCATATTCTGGAAATCATGTTTAAACGCTGTAATATTTGTGCATATAGAAATCCTGCTTAGGATTATGCATCATTCAGCATCTCTGTACAATAGATACCATGTCTTTAGGATTTCATTTATTTGCTTAAGCACGCTTAGGCTAACTATGAATGCACAAAAAGGAATAAAACAATTTTACTCAGTTTTTACAATCAACTGACACTAATTCTATGTGTTGAACACCTAGAACAACAAGTTTTTTAGGTAATAAAAACCATCTTAATAATTCGGAACAACTATTGCATTGTTTTACTCCTAGGCAAGCCCTAGATAATAACCTGATTAAAACTGGAAATGCCTTTGTTTAATTATTAACTGCTACAACCAGCAGGCGGGCCTGATTCAAACTTCTTTTCTGAGTTATATAATGAATCTGGTTCTGACTTAAACACCCTGCTTGGGACTTTAAATCCAGACCTTAACTGTGTATAAGTCATGATATCTATGTGCAATCTTTGTGGAGGTATAACTGAGCCTTCTACTTGCTTATTGCTTATATGCTTCCCCCCCCCCCTAATTTCAGTCTTATATGTTTTTGTATGTTGCCTGAGTATTTTGCCTTTAAACCTGAGGGTCTGCCTATAACCCCCTTCTTATAGGAATAGTAGTCCTAAATTCCTCTGGGACTGATAGGAAAGGACGACTAATAACATGCAATAAGAGTCGAGACCAACCCTTGCTTTAACTACCTTAACGGTGCGGGAAAGGGTAGATATGGGTATGATGACCTGTGCGCTAATACCACGTGTATCCCCTCTTTTGAGGAGTGTCATACCGGGTATTGCATTGATATGATCCATATTATAAACAAACCTAGGACACCCCCTTTACATTCATAAGCTTGCTTAGATTGTAATTCTTTTCAAAATTCCGCTTTTCACTAATTGTTTTCAAACACTTGTGTATGTGAATCTAAATCCCCTACTATTTGACCCATTCTTGTCTATTTGCTAATTGCACAAATTCATAAAAACTATCTGGCTGGGAACTACACTAGTGGATCATGAGGGGTGCCTAACACCTTTCCCTTAGAATAATTTTAAGCCCTTACCCTATCTCTGGTTATCAAACATAGTTGTAGTTGAACCTTATAGGTGCCTTAATGCACCTTAAAATCATTGGGTGGCGACTCTTCAAATACCCAATTCCCATAAAGAAATGAGTCATCACACCCCATAAATGTCGAAACCCGGACTCCTCTCCGCTGGAAGGAGAAAAAAGGGGCACGACAACATGGCGAATCTACTGGGGATATTTAAGATTTTACCATTTCAGATTGTTCTTATGAATTTATACCCCTCCCTTATGTGCAATTATTTGTTCAACTTTTTTAAGCATTTAATTTCTCCTTCAAAAGCAAAACTGACATATCTTCCTTGTTTCTTTCCTTTATTGTTGCGTTAAATTATGAAAATACTGTATTTATCACTTTCTTAACGTGCAAATACATGTCAACATGCTTTTAATTATTGCACAATCATGCTCAACATCATACTCCACTCGTACCAAACAAATACTATAGCAACGCTTGATGAGTGGTTGCGCTCTTCCTATATCATTACCCGCTAAATTTGGAAAGGCATATTTACGGTAAAACTAGTCGCTCAGCAGTGCAATCGACAGTTCCTTGTCTTCCCCCTTGATTTGTCCGCTCAAAGGTACCAGTCTAAAACCCCATAGAGACCTTACTCTGTTCAAATTGTGCATGCATCATGGTCAAACATCTTTTAAGATAGCCTTGTTCAAAGTCCACTGAGTTTCCCTAAAACCCAAACGGACATCATCACGTTCTGTGCATTTATTTGGAGAACTAAATGCTTCGTGCTAATTGTTGATATTAAATAGTCTAGTCTTGTGGGGGTAAGGGCCTAACCTTATTTGTCTTGTAGAAAATGAGGCATGAGATCCCCAGTTTCGGTATGGTTAGCAGGCCCCACTCTTGCTAGACTGGTGGAAAAGTCTTTCTTCAAATGACCAAATCAGGAATGGAAAGAGAGGGCCACCAAAGCTAGCAAAAAGTTGGAATATCTAGAATACAGTCTGCTGGAATTGGTAGGAAAAGTGAGAAAGAGAGTCATCGACTGCCAGAACGCTGAGGGAAACGAAGGAGAACACCTTGCAAAGGCACTTTTATTGGTAAACCTACGCGATTGGAGGATTTGATCAACAAGAGCATTTAACCAAAGGAAGGTCCTTATGGGACCAAATAGATAGGAATTCACTTTTTCGCTTTATCAATGTAATAAGGCCAATGTCCATTAGTGACTTTTATTTCTTGTTTATTTAGTGTCGTTTTGGGATTCACCTATCTTTATCAATAAAATGAGGCATTTATCATTCTAAGTTCTCCAAATCAATTTGTCGCTAGGTCTACCTCGGGCACAAAGAGGTTCCCAAATTAGGACACGATTTATATTCTCGCACTCTGTGTTTAAATATTGCAATACTTTTTATAATCCTCACTGACTTGATTACCTTTTGTTTTTATTTTGTTTAGGTTTTTATTATTCCCTCCCCAAAGGTTAGTTCGTGCATTCTGGCATCGTCATCTTATTTCACAAGATCCAAGGGCCCTCCACCCACTCCTCCTCTTAGTCCTGTTAAAACAAGAACAAAGGCAAGATGGAAGATTTGAACAACATCAGGAAGGAGAACACAACTGAACGGGTAGAGGCCACTGATGGCCAGGGTATTTGGGTTCCTAACGGGAATGTGTCATAGCTTGAACAGAAACTGTTGAAGTTCTAAGAAGAGCTCGATCATGTTCGGAATCCGGTAAACCCGTCATTTTCCCTCAGCACCCCAAATATCAACTTCCCCAACGCTCAAAACCCTATACCTCCTCAAAATATCCCAAAACAGCAGAATCATCCCGCACCTCACCATCACGCTGTTCCACCAAAGAACCAATGTAACACCTGCCATACCCCAAGCAACACTCCACTACTCATCCTAGAACCCCAAAATTCCACAAACGACCATTTCCACACCCGCACACCAGGCCCCCATAACACTCCTATCTACGTGGAGACCATGCCACACTCCACCCAACCTATCTCTTGCACACCTGAGTCTGATGAAAAGGATATGCATATCAGAAACCTAGCTGAGAAACTTAAGAAATTGACTATCCAGATTCAGGGCGTTGAGGGAAGCAAAAGAATCGAAGGGCTGAACTATGAGGATCTTTGCATACAACCTAATGTCAAACTACCCCCGAGGGGTACAAACCTCCTAAGTTCGAAATGTTTGATGGTACGGGTGATCCAAGGGTCCATTTGAGGACATATTGCGACAAGCTGGTTGGAGTAGGGAAGGACAAGAGAATCCGCATGAAGTTGTTCAGGAGGAGTTTGAAAGGAGATGCATTATCTTGGTACATCAGCCAAGATCCCAAGAAGTGGTCAAGCTGGGTGGGCATAGCATCTGACTTTATGGATAGATTCAGTTTTAATACAGAGAATGCACCAGACATGTTCTATATTCAGAATTTGAAGAAGAAGCCCACAGAGACGTTTCGCGAGTATGCTACTCGCTGGAGGTCCGAAGCTGCGAAGGTCAGACCTACCTTAGAAGACGAGCAAATGAACAAGTTCTTTGTTCGGGCTCAGGACCCACAGTACTATGAATGACTGATGATGATTGAGAACCACAAGTTCTCCGATATTATCAAGCTGGGTGAAAGAATTGAAGATGGTATCAAAAGCTATTACACCCCATATTTTCGTACATGAAAATACGCCATAAATAAATTAATGAGAACTCGGAAGTGATATGTCACGTCCCACAGTATTACATTACAGTGATGTCACGTTTCACAATATTAAGTTACAATGATATTGCACCCTGAAGTATTGAACATTAAAGATTTCGTTTTCAGTTAACCGACGTAGAATCGGGAATGCGATCATCTTGACGTTAACATACTTACGCTATTTATAACAAGCGATAAATAAGTGTTATGAAGGATAAAAGAAAACACAGATTAACGAAAACAAGTTTTGTTAGAAGTGGACAATTTGGAATAAAATATGGGTCGAGCGATAATATCTGATAATTATGAACTAGTACCATTCAAGGTACCATTTGACCATGGTAGTATAATATATAAGGTATATATGAAGAATTTTAAAAATAAATAGAATTTTAAGTAATTTATGATAATTTTTAAATTATGCAAGTAATTGATTAATTACCGGATAACAGAACATTACCCAGTTAACTAATAAACAGACAAAATTTAGCTAAGTAACTCAAAGCCACATGGCACAAATCCACAATGGCTACGAATGACTCTTAGTCATTCAAGCCATATGGCTATTTGTAGGGATTTCATTACATTAAGTCTTATCAACAAGACTTGTAATCAAGTCTTGCATATGGTTATAAGCTTTATTATTAAATATTCTATGTATAGCCATAGATAAAACAACGTATGCAAATCTGTTTAAAAACAAAAAAACGTGAAGTAGAACCATTTTCGTTGAACAAATTCAACGTCTTAAGCCAACATTTTGATTAAAACTTCAAAAAGGAGTCAGATTTCATTTCAAAATTTCAAACGGAATTTTGCCCATATTTTGCAGAAGCAGATTTGTTCAAATAATTTCAGGAACAGGTATGTTAAGGCTAAGCTCTTCTTTCATTTGGCATGATCTCGTCATTACATTCATATCCTAGAATTTACGTATATTTTGCTAGTCTCGCAATTTGCGTATATTTTTTCTAGTGTTGTAAGTTATAATATTCTCCTTATCGGGATTTTATATTCAGTTGAGTATTTCCTTCTTCCAATCAATAGAGCAGATAAGTTAAATATATACAATATTAAAAGTATTTTCATTACCATCGAGCTATAATCGATGGGCAGGCCCCTATTGGGCAACCTCAGATCAGACGGTAAGTTATATACCAAACCTACTGTGGCCAAGCACGTATGAGCGAGCCCAGTTGGTCGAGATACAGAGCCTAGTATGGCCGAGCGCTTATGAGCGAGCCTACTACGGCAGAGCAGTTATATATATACCGAGCCTACTGTGGCCGAGCGCTTATGAGCGAGCCCAGTTGGTCGAAATACAGAGCCTAGTATGGCCGAGCGCTTATGTGCGAGCCTACTACGACAGAGCAGATATATATTTATACCGAGCCTTATAGGGCCAGAAAACTATTTACTTACTATATTGAGAGAATTGAGTCAGTATCAGCAGGTAAGCATATCTTCAGATTATCTTTGACTTATAGCTACTTGCAGTTATTATATTATCAGTTTAGTTTCAGTATATTGCCTTACATACTCGGTACATTATTTCGTACTAATGTCCCTTTTCTGGGGGCGCTGCATTTCATGCGTGCAGGTCAGACAGACAGACGAGTAGGCCTCTTCAATAAGTGTTGTCCGAGCTCAGATTAATCGGTAAGCTCCATGCCTTTCGGAGTTTCTGGGTCTAGAGACTTATGTATATCTTTTATATATACGTATATATGTCATGAGTAGGTGGGATAGCCGTTCCGATCACAGTATATCCATTAGTAGAGGCTTGTAGACATATCTTGTCAGTTACTGTAGTATGATGGGCTTTTAGGCCTTGTATGTATATTTGGTTGGTTTGTTAGTTGTAATAAATATGACGGCCTTGTTGGCCAAGCTTTATATTCATATTTAGTCAGTATTCGTTGTCGTCTTGCAATGTGGCCCATGGCCAAAAGTATGACATCATATGTTCAGAGTCCCTTAGTTGCAAGTTGGTACGCAAGGATAGGTAAGGCACTGGGTGCCGGTCTCGCTCCCACAAATCCGGGGCGTGACAAAAGCGGTATGGTTACAAACTTCGAGGCCTTGTAAGCTACAAATAAGGCCTTACAGTCCATTGGTGTGTCCATGAAAAGGTACGTAGGGTCCGTGATAGTTGCACAGAGGACCAAATCTCCCCTCAAATACCAAACTTACCCAACACCTCCACTCACACACCAGCCAATCCCAAACTACCAAGCACCCTCACCCTTGTACCAAACTCCGCCACCAACTTATCAGTCACCTCCACCTCCTACATATCAACCTACTTCCCCCAGATACTCCCAACCCGCTCATGTTTACCAAACCTATAATGCTCAACCATCCCACTATCAACCACCTTCTACACGCCAGAACTTCCCTAGATCTCGACCTAATTTTAATCACAGACCTCTAAAACAATATGCAACCATTGCTGAACCCATTGACCAGTTGTATGAGAGGCTCAAAGCTGCTGGTTATGTCACCCCTATCTCTGCTACAACCCATAAGAACCCTTCTCAGTGGGTTAACCCAAACAAATCCTGTGCATACCACCCTGGCATGAAAAGGCACACCATCGATGAGTGCCATTCCTTGAAAGATAAGATCCAGTCTTTGATTGACAATAAGATCATTGTGGAAAAAGAACCCACTCCTAATATCCGCAATAACCCTCTGCCAGACCATAAGGGCGGAGATATCCACATGATTGAAATAGAAGATGACTGGGATCCCGAGGGATCAATCAGTTTGATCGTAGAAGGTGATGACCCAAAGAAACCAATAATTACTATCAATCCAATCATAGTCCAGATCTAACCGTCTGAGGACACTGAGGTGAATATGTATATACCTCTTGATTTTGAAGCAGCACCATCCGCAAAGACACCGGTACCAATTGAGGTTAAATTCGTGTCTCCAACAAATGCACCCGCACCATTTGAGGTTGTAGTTTTGCCACCGAAAGCACAAGTTCCGTTTGGAGTAAGGATAGCCGCACCGATACCAGTGGTGATGTCAACCATGATACCATTCTGTACAAATATTGTACCCTGGGACTATACAGCCGAGGCAAGAAGGAAAGGCAAGGTTAGGTTCGAAGAAACTATCACTACACAGGGTATGACAAGAACTAGTAGAGTCTATACCCCTGAACACCTAGCTGAATCAAGCAAGCAGGCCTCCAATCGGCCGCCCCTCATTGAGACAGGTCCGGACAATCTTTGGAGGAAGATACAGGCCAAGGAATATTCGGTCATCGACCAGTTAAACAAGGTACCAACACAAATATTCATTCTCTCTTTGCTGCAAAACTCTGAGGCACACAAGAACGCTCTGTTAAAGGTGCTAAGTGAGGCATACGTACTAA
This sequence comes from Nicotiana tabacum, assembly GCF_000715075.1. Lineage (NCBI taxonomy): Eukaryota > Viridiplantae > Streptophyta > Magnoliopsida > Solanales > Solanaceae > Nicotiana > Nicotiana tabacum. The sequence goes on from NC_134087.1 coordinate 44,078,512, forward strand.
GTAACATCACTAGAGGGGAAATGGCTAACATGGTAGGACAAGTGCTGGAAAGCCATAAGATCACCTTTCATGAGGACAAGTTGCCACCTGAAAGGTTGGGACACAACAAAGCACTGCACATCACCGTGCAATGCAAAGATTATTTCATCACCAGAATCTTGATTGATAGAGGTTCCAGTCTCAACATTTGTCCGCTGGTAACACTCAAGAAGCTGGGTAAAGGACTGCATGAGATAAAAGATGGAGCGATCAATGTGAAAGCCTTCGATGGTTCTTAGAGGTCCACCATTGGTGAAATTATTCTATGCTTGAAGATGGGACCAACATGATTCGAGGTAGCATCAATGCTGTATCAGGCAGTAAAGTTCGAATGGAATCACCAGGAAGTGATCATTCACGGCGATGGTAGCAGCCCTATATACAGTCGCCTGGCCATTTTGGTGATTGAGGGAAGAAGGAAGCTGGGTGGAGAAACTTACTACCACATCGAACGGGTCAATACTGTCGACAAACACAAATGGTGGGATAACAAAATCGATAGTATACTGAATTGGAGTGGGTACAAACCTGGCAAAGGGATCGGCAAGAACGTCCAAGGAATCTCTAAGCCCATAAAACTCAAGAAACATGACACTACTTTTGGTCTGGGATATGATTACACTTGGGAAGAATTCAATAACTGGTCACCACCATGGCGTGGTCCTTACTATCCACTAGAGCAGCCAATACCACATTTGGAGCAGACTTTCCAACAGGCTGACGTTATTTATGGGTCAGATGAAGAAGAAGCGCTTGCAGCGATGAAGAACTTGTTCCTAGAAGATAGTGATATGGACTGTTGTGTTATTCTCGAGGAGGAGGGGAGGAAGGCCATTCCATACAGGCTATGAGCAGAGGGGTATATCTCAAGAATTGGACCATCAGGACAACCAAAGCCCGACGTGCCTCGGGGTAGCAAGGCTAAAGCAAGCATTATTCACCGTTTTATTTACTAAATGATTTTCTTTTCGCATTTTTCAATTCCCGTAATAAGAGCTTCAATGTTCAAAACAGTTATTCAATTTATCAAAGCATGTTTGATTTTCCTTATGATTTAATATTTATTGCTATCTCTCCTTACTTTACCGATACAACATTACTATTACTTATCTTGATGAACCAACGACTATGACATGCAATGAGACAACGCAACAAACGGACATTGACTTAGAGGAAGATGACATACCTGACGAGATTGTCAAAGAAGTTGAGAACTTTGAGAACAGACCTAAGTCCAACCTGGAGGAGACCAAAATTGTCAACCTGGGAGATGTAGAAAATGTCAAGGAAACACGAATCAGCATTCACCTATCGACATCAAAGAAGAAAGAATACACAGAATTTCTAAGGGAGTATGAGGACATATTCGCCTGGTCGTATGATGACATGACTGGTTTGAGTACGTCTATTGTGGCTCACAAACTACCAACCGATCCAATGTGTCCACCAGTAAAGCAAAAGCTCAGAAAGTTCAAGCCTGATATGAGTTTGAAAATCAAGGAAGAAGTCACCACGCAGATCGATGCTAAGGTTCTCAGGGTAGTAGAATACTCGACATGGATAGCCAACATTGTTCCAGTGCCAAAGAAGGATGGGAAGGTCAGAGTTTGTGTCGACTATTGGGATCTCAACCGGGCCAGTCCGAAAGACGTCCTCCCTTTGCCAAATATACACATCCTAATTAACAATTGCGCCAAGCATGAGCTACAGTCATTCGTAGATTGCTTCACTGGTTATCTTCAGATCTGGATGGATGAGGAAAATGATAGAGAATCACAAACAGTGGCACGAGAAGTTATGATTTGCTCTTCTTGGGTATCGTACCACAGTCCGCATATCAACCAGGACAATCCCCTATATGTTGGTTTATGGTACAGATGTTGTCATTCCTACTGAGGTAGAAATTCCTTTACTAAGGATCATGCAAGAAGCTGAGCTCGACGACACAGAGTGGGTAAAAAGTCGTTATGATCAACTAGCCCTTATAAACCAAAAGGGAATGAATGCAGTTTGCCATGGTCAACTCTATCAGCACAGAATGTCCAGAGCCTTTAATAAAAGTGTCAAACCAAGACAATTCACACTGGGGAAGTTGGTATTAAAGAAAATTTTTCCGCAGCAAGATGAAGCCAAAGGGAAGTTCTCTCCCAACTGACAGGGTCCATACATGGTTCATCGGGTTTTGACAGGAGGAGCCCTCATACTTGCAGAAATGGACGGAGAAGTCTGGCCAAAGCCTATTAATTCAGATGCAGTCAAACGTTACTATGTATAATCTTTATTCTTTCCTTATATGATGTAAATGAAATACGCCTGACCAGATTCCCGTTTAAGAGGGAATACGTAGGCAGCCCTATGGGTTCGGTCACAATTCAATAAAGTTTTTAGTTCCACCGCAATTGGAAACTGGGGTAGAATTTTGAGGAGGACCCTCAAAATTCCGAAGTAATATTTAGGTGATTGTCGCACGAGCAACAGTCAGAAACATCAACCCATTAAACTGGGGTAGAATTTTGAGGAGGACCCTCAAAATTTAGTAGCAAGAGAGGTTGTAATGTCCCGAACCACGTCACAGTCGGCTGTTCATTTGAAAAATATTTTTAACTATACATTTATGTCATACTTTTATAAAATCATGCATGTTTATTATTGACACTACTTTGTTTAGCAACACTACCCCAATGATACAGACGGTATCACCAGATCAAAGACGAACGAGTCAAGCAAAGCCAGCGGGGATACGAACTAACCTTCCCCCCTTATAAAACTCACAATTTTTCTTTGGATGCATGCACTAGGATTGGGAAATCATTAAACATATTGTACACCCATGGAACAAACATTGTTCAAGAGTACGATTCCGAACCGTTGCACTTTCCAACATTTGCTATTAGCACACACAATTAATGCCCCGTAGTCACAATGCTCCAAGTGATCACAATGCCGCGATCTGCTATCAGCTAAGAAAGCTCTACTATCATTTGTTATTTTATTTTCTTGCATAAGGCTACTATTCTGCCTTCCGAGACTAAATGTCGCCTCCATCCACATTTGCATTGCATAAGGCTGCTATTCTTCCTTCTGAGGTTAAGCTCTACCTCCATCTGCATCTGCATTGCATAAGGCTACTATTCTGCCTTCCAATCTGCATAAGGCTACCATTCTGCCTTCCTAGGTTAAGCTCTACCTCCATCTGCATCTGCATTGCATAAGGTTACTATTCTGCCTCCCAATCTGCATAAGGCTACCATTCTGCCTTCCGAGATTAAGCTCTACCTCCAATTTTCTTCGAAACTAAGCACCATCTCAAGCACTGTTTATTTTGCTTTTCTTTCGAGGCTAAGCTCTGACTCTAATTCGAAACTAAGCGCTATCCCAAGCACTATTTATCTCGCTTCTCTTACGGGCTAAGTTCTGCCTTTCAATTCGCAAGACTGAGCTCTGTCTTGTCCGCATCATACTACTACATCTTTCATGGGCTGAAATATCGCCAACTCATCCAAAGGTGTCATCGTTCGGAGGCACCATCTTCATAGCCCGAGAACACCATGTCATGGCCTGAGAATCTCTTTCAATCTTTTGCATATCATTATTCAAAGGCATCATGGTTCGGAGGCACCATCCTCATAGCCCGAGAGCATCATTTCATGGCCTGCGAATCCTTTATCATACGCTTCATGGCCCAGGACGTCATGGTCTAAGGACGTCATCCTAATCGTTCAAAGACAACATTCATGCTCCGACGGGAATTTGCATTATGTTTAAATTTATGCATAGTATATGCTTGTATTGTTTCTAATTGCACGTAAACCAGCAACCAACGGCCATCCCAGCAGGAGCGGTCCCACTCCAGCTCCCGTAAGCCATGTCAACCCTAACCAGTCCTGTAAACTGTTCACTCACCCAGCCCTAAATATTGCGTCCGTTCTGGAAAGGTCTTCCTCGGTATACTCCGTCGATGGATCCTGAACTACATACAACCTGATTCCTGTAAAACTAGGGATATGTAGGCAGCTCAAAAGCCAGAATGTGACCTAACCTCTTCAAACCATTTCGCTCAGTCAAAATTGGTCATCATTTCTTTACCCGAAAACTCTTTCATCCTTCCCGGGTAAAGAGGGGCAGCTGTTGATACCCAATTTTTGACTATATATTTTCAACATGAAAAATACCTTCAAAATAGCATATATATGCATATATAAGCATGTCCAAGGGTTTTATTATTTTTTCATATTTTTAAAGGTTTTTTTAATTGATTTATTTTCCCTTTTTATCCATAAAATCCCAATAATTATTTCCAAAATTATTGTTTTTGATAATTCATATGTTATATTTTTATATTTATGCTAAAATATGGCAAAATAAGTTTTTTTACATATTTTTATAATTTTATTTAGTATTTTAAAGCTAAATTGCATATAATTGCAATATTAGCCCTTTTTAAGGTTTAATTAGGTTTTATATTCATAAAATTGGGTCCTATATTTTTAAATTGTTAATTATGTGTTATAAATCATTTTAGCCTTTTTAATTTAGTTTTTAGAAACTATTTACTATTTTTATAAATTAAAAGGGGAAAAAGTGGCTATTTAAATTTTAGCCCAAATTGGCTTTCAAATCTAACCCAAATCAAACCCAATTCCCCGGCCCAATTTCTAATTAAACTCGACCCTAAGCCTTTTTAACCCTACCCAAACCCAGATCCCCTCCTACCCCATTTAATCTAGGCCATTGATCATTCAGATCAACGACTACCATCCCACCTGCCTAAAATAAACCTAAACGACCCCGTTAACCTAATTCATTTCTACCAACCCGCTGCCCTTGAATCCCTCTCCTCTTAAACCCTGTCTGAAACCTAAGGCTAACCCTAGCCGCCGCCACCCAAATCCACCCTAAACCCCTTCAATCCTCACTCAATCCATGGACTCCCATGGCCGTTTAAGATGTATACTGGTCTCCTATATCTCCTTCGTGATTCATGGAAATATCTCGGAGAGATCTAGTCCAGACCTTGCAAACTTCTATCCATGACCTTTCTCCGGTCATCCATGGCCGTTCAAGTCGGATCCATGGCTTTTCCGACTAGATCGGTAACTTTTCGAAGTCTTTCTCATTTTTCTGGGTTCTCCGAAACCCTAACTTTAAAGGTTTTTCGATTTTTTTTCAGATCTGTCTTAGATCTATGTATGTTATGAACCTCTTAAGTGTTTTAATTAAAGGTTTTTCGATTTTTCAAAGAGACTTTTCGTCTTCATTGATTAGGGTTTTTCTTAACCTCTTTTAAAAGATCTCTTCACCGATTTTCAGTGTTGTTTTATGATTTTACTATGTTCAAACGATTTGTTTATGCTTTTCTTCTACCTGACTCAGCATGTTGAAAACCCTAAATGTCTTTGGTTTTATCCAACTTGTCAAAACCCGAATTCCCCACCGTCGGGAATCGTGATGGCGCCTACTGTCGGAGCTAGGCAAGCCAACCTTAACATACCTTTTCAACTAATTTTCAACAAGATAATAATAAAAACAATAAATTCAAGCGGAAGCCTTAATTTAATATTAAATGAACGAAAATGCGGAAAAATTAACATCATCCTCTACCCAAGATTTAGTGTCACAATACTCACGGACTACTATAAGATACTACAAATAAGAGTTTGAAAGAAAATACATAAGGAGTCTGCTTCGATACAATGAAAACAAACAGAAATAAAATAGATGAGACTCAGGGCCCACACACGCCAGCGAACTACCTAGGAGTCTCTGGACTGAAGGCACGCTCCCAATCTACTGCTACTGTGGTCCGTAAGCTACTCCCGAATCTGTGCACAAAAAGGGCACAAAAGTGTAGCATCAGCACAACCGACCCCATGTGCTGGTAAGTGCCTGGCCTAACCCCGGCGAGGTAGTGACGAGGCTAGACCGGACCTACCTCAAATAACCTGTACAAATATATGTGCAACAACGGAAAGATATACAGAATTTAAACAGATAATAGGGAGGGGACATGCTGTGGGGTGTAACAATTTAGATATAAGACCAACGAACAGAGAGATGGAAACTGAATAATTAGCATCTATGAAAGAGAGCAAGTGAATCAACAACTGCACGGCACCAACCTTCGTGCTTTTACTCTCAATTCTCACCAAAACTGTCAAATATAGTGCATGGGCATCACCCTTCGTGCTTTTCCTCACATAACTCTCACATCAAGGCACGGAATGACCCTTCGTTCTCAAATAATTAGAGACATGGCACGGAAAGACCCTTCGTGCATAAATAATTAGAGACATGGCACGGAAAGACCCTTCGTTCATAATTATCAAAACATGACACGGAAAGATCCTTCGTGCATAATCGCTCTTCCTCACCCAATCATCAGTCACAACCAATCAGGGAAAGGGAATATACAACAAGATTAAACATCCCGGCAAGGGAGAACAATTCAACAATAGGTCCCGGCAAAGGAAAAATACCACACTTCCTTATTTAACTCATCTGCTTCTCAACTATCACTTCATAATTATATTAGCAAGTAATTAGCTCAACTGTTTCACATCTTTCGAATTTAAAAGCAACTACGACTCACGGTCATGCTAGACTCCGGTGTATAGATAACCGTCACCATGCCTATACACCGTACTCCACAGTTAACACGTAGCAAATAATATCCAAATCCTAATCCCTCAAGCCAAAGTTAGAACAAACACTTACCTCGAATGCTCCAAACTCAACTCACGCTTCTAGTATAGCTTTACCTCTTGATTCCACCACCAATCAGCTCGGATCTAGTCATAAGTTACTTAATCACATTAATAATTACTAAATGAATCATCCCCAATGCATGAAAATAGATTTTTCAAGGTTTTTCCCAAAAAGGTCAAAAATACCCCTGGACCCACGTGGTCGAAACTCGAGGTTCGGACCAAAACCCGGTTACCCATTCCCCCATGAATCCAAATATATGATTTATTTTTAAATCAGACCCCAAATTGAGGTCCAGCTTCTCAATTTGTAGAAAACCTAGGTTCTACCCAAAACACCCAATTTTCCCCATGAAAATCTTTGATTTGAAGTTGAAATTATATTAAAAGAAGTTAAGGGATAAAGAAATTAAGTTAGAAATCACTTACCAATTGTTTTGGAGAAGAAAAGTTGTTTGGAAAATCGCCTCTTAGGTTTTGGGTTTTTGAAAAGTGTAAAATGACTGAGATTTCCGAACTTGTATACCTTTCTGAGGACCTGGCGCGGACCGCACAAAAATGTGTTGCGGCTGCGCCGAGTGAGAGAAAAATTGGGGCTTCTCTGAACCCTTCCAGCGTGGACCGCACTGTTTTGGTGCGCGGCCGCGCTGGTTGACCTGAAACCCTAGCCCTCAGACTCAGCCACGCGGACCGCACAAAAAGGCATCGCGGCCGCACGTCTCCAGCGTGGACCGCGCGGAAATGACCGCGGCCGCGCTGGTGTCTGCAACACCTGAACCTGCATTTTCTTAAGTCCAAGACCTCCCGGGCCCCATTCAAAACTTACCCGAGCCCTCGGGGCTCCAAACCAAACATGCACACAACCTTAAAAACATCTTACGGACTTACTCGTGCGATAAAATTGCCAAAATAACATCATATACATAGGATCAAGCCTCAAACACATGATTTTCTTTTCTTCAACTTTCATAACTCAAATTCTCCATTTTTTAGTCCGAAACACGTCATATGACGTCCATTTTTAGCCAAACTTTACAGATAATGCTTAACACATATTTAAGACTTGTACCGGGCGTCAGAACTAAAATACGAGCCCGATACCTATATTTTCTAACTCCTTTTCATTTCAAATTTTCATATCAAATTTCAGAAAAACAATATCTTTCAAAGATTCATTTCTCAGGCTTGGGACCTCAGAATTTGATTCCGGGCACACGCCCAAGTCCCATATTTTTCTACGGACCCTCCGGGACCGTCGAATCACAGGTCCGGGTCTGTTTACCCAAAATGTTGACCGATGTCAACATTATGCATATTAATACCAAAATTCATCAAATGTTTCACATAATTCACATATTCTAACATAAAAACTTTCCGGCTATGCGCCCGAACTACGCACGCCAATCGAAGCAACTAAAAGCGAGGTTTTCAAGGCCTCAAAAGCGCAAAACAAGGAAGAACTACGGTGATGGCCCTTCGGGTCGTCACATTCTCCACCTCTAAAACAACCGTTCGTCCTCGAACGAACAAAAGAAAGAAGTACCTGAGTCGGGAAATAAATAAGGATAACGGCTCCGCATATCGGACTCGAACTCCTAGGTAGATGCCTCAGGAGGCTGACCTCTCCACTGAACACGCACCGAAGGAAAACTCTTCGACCTCAACTGTCGAACCTGCCGGTCTAGAATAGCCACCGACTCCTCCTCATATGATAGATCCTTGTCCAATTGGACAGTGCTGAAATCTAACACGTGCGATGGATCTCCGCTATACTTCCGGAGCATAGACACATGAAACACGGGATGCACAGCTGACAAGCTAGGTGGCAAGGCAAGTCTATAAGCCACCTCTCCCACACGATCAAGAATCTCAAATGGACCGATGAACCTAGGGCTGAGCTTGCCCTTCTTCCCAAATCTCATCACGCCCTTCATAGGCGATACACAGAGCAATACCCGCTCACCAACCATGAAGGAAACATCTCTGAACTTGCGGTCTGCGTAACTCTTCTGTCTGGACTGAGCTATACGAAGTATATCCTGAATAATCCTGACCTTGTCCAAGGCCTCCTGAACCAGATCCGTACCCAATAATCGAGCCTCTCCCGGCTCAAACCATACAACTGGAGACCGACATCGCCTACCATACAACACCTCGTACGGAGCCATCTGAATGCTGGACTGGTAGCTGTTGTTGTAGGCAAACTCTGCTAAAGGCAAAAACTGGTCCCACGAGCCTCCAAAATCAATGACACAGGCTCGGAGCATGTCCTCAAGAACCTGAATAGTCCTCTCGGACTGACCGTCCGTATGGGGATGGAATGATGTACTCAACTCAACCTGGGTGCCCAACTCTCACTAAACCGCTCTCCAGAAATGCGAGGTAAATGGCGTACCCCGATCCGAAATGATAGATTGCGGCACCCCATGAAGGCGAACAATCTCCTTGATATAAATCTCGGCTAACTTTTCGGACGAATAGGTGGCTGCAACAAGAACAAAATGCACTGACTTGGTCAGCCTATCAACAATGACCCAAACTGCATCAAACTTTTTCCGAGTCATCGGAAGTCGAGTAACGAAATCCATCGTAATCCTCTCCCACTTCCACTCGGGAAGTGCAATCCTCTGAGATAGACCACCAGGTCTCTGATGCTCGTACTTAACCTGCTGACAATTCAAACATCGAGCCACATGCGCAACGATGTCTTTCTTCATCTTACGCCACCAATAGTGCTGCCTCAGATCCTGATACATCTTCGTGGTGCCCGGGTGAATAGAATACCGAGAACTGTGGGCCTCCGCTAAGATCAACTCTCGAATCCCATCAACATTGGGCACACAAACTCGCCCCTGCAATCTCAATACACCATCATCATCTAAGGTTACTTTCTTGGCACCTCCACGCTGCACCGTGTCTCTCAAGACACACAAATGGGGATCCTCAAACTGTCGCTCGCGGATACGCTCTAATAGTGAGGAACGAGCAACCGTGCAAGCTAACACTCTGCTAGGCTCAGAAATATCCAACCTCACAAGACGATTGGCCAAGGCCTGAACATCCAAAGCAAGCGATCTCTGGCTGACTGGAATATAAGCAAGACTACCCATGCTGGCGGACTTCCTGCTCAATGCATCGGCCACCACATTGGCCTTCCCCGGGTGGTATAAGATAGTAACATCATAATCCTTTAGCAACTCTAACCACCTCCTCTGCCTCAAATTCAACTCTTTCTGCTTGAACAGATACTGAAGACTTTTGTGATCAGTGTAAATCTCACACGTCACGCCATATAAGTAATGCCTTCAGATCTTCAAGGCATGAACAATGGCTGCCAACTCGAGATCATGAACCGGATAATTCTTCTCGTGGATCTTCAACTGCCTCGAAGCATAGGCAATGACTTTGCCTTCCTGCATCAACACTGCACCAAGCCCAATACGAGACGCATCATAATAAACCGTATATGGCCCTGAACCTGAGGGCAAAACCAATACTGGTGCCGTAGTCAGAGCCGTCTTGAGCTTCTGAAAGCTCGCCTCACACTCGTCCGACCACCTGAACTGGATACCCTTTTGGGTCAATTTGGTCATAGGGGCTGCAATGGATGAAAACCCCTCCACGAACCGACGGTAGTAACCTGCCAACCCCAGGAAACTCCGAATATCCGTAGCTGAAGCTGGTCGAGGCCAGTTCTTGACTGCCTCTATCTTCTTCGGGTCTACCTGAATACCTGCTGCTGATACGACATGACCCAGGAATGCGACCGAACTCAACCAAAACTCGCACTTTGAGAACTTAGCATACAACTGACTATCCTTTAGGGTCTGAAGGACCACTCTGAGGTGCTGCTCATGCTCCTCCTAACTGCGGGAGTATATAAGAATATCGTCAATGAAGACTATCACGAACAAGTCCAAATAAGGTCTGAACACTCGGTTCATCAACTCCATGAACGTTGCTGGGGCATTAGTCAATCCGAATGACATGACCAAAAACTCATAGTGCCCATACCGAGTGCGAAATGCTGTCTTAGGGATATCAGATGCCCTAATCCTCAACTGGTGGTAGCCAGATCTCAAATCTATCTTTGAAAACACCCTCGGACCCTGAAGCTGGTCGAACAAATCGTCAATCCGTGGCAGTGGATACTTGTTCTTTATCGTCACCTTGTTCATCTGCCGGTAATCAATGCACATCCTCATCGACCCATCCTTTTTCTTCACGAACAACACTGGTGCACCCCAAGGTGATACACTGGTTTTAATGAAACCCTTATCAAGCAAGTCCTGAAGCTGCTCTTTCAACTCTGGCGGGTCCATGCGATATGGCGGAATGGAAATAGGCTGAGTTCCCGAAGCCAGATCAATACAGAAATCAATATCCCTGTCGGGCGGCATACCCGGCAGGTCTGAAGGAAAACCTCGGGGAATTCTCGAACAATAGGAACATAGTCAATTGATGGAACCTCTGCGCTAGAGTCGCGAACATACGCTAGATATGCTAGACACCCCTTCTCGACCATATGTCGAGCCTTGACATACAAAATAACACTGCGGGTAGCATGGCCTAGGGTCCCTCTCCACTCAAGTTGGGGAAAATCTGGCAAGGCCAAGGTCACGGTCTTGGCGTGACAATCCAGAAGAGCATGATACGGGGACAACCAGTCCATCCCCAATATAGCGTCAAAGTCCACCATATCTAAAAGCAATAAGTCGACACGGGTCTCAAGACCGTCAAATACCACCATACATGAACGATGCACTCGGTCGACCACTATAGATTCACCAACCGGTGTGGACACATATACAGGAATACCCAAAGCCTCACTAGGCATGATCAAATAGGGTACAAAATAGGACGACACATAAGAATACGTAGATCCCGGGTCAAATAACACAGAAGCACCCCTACCACATACCATAATAGTACCTGAAATCACAGCATCTGATGACTCGGCCTCTGGCCTGGCCAGCAAAGCATAACAACGGGGCTGACCCCCACCTCTCTGAACTGTGTCTCTGGGACGATCGGCTGCTGGCTGACCCCTGCCTCTGGCGGTCCGAGATCCACCTCTACGGTCTCTCCCTCCACCCCTATGATCCCTACCCCCACCTCTAGCTGGCTGGGCGGCCTGTGGATCACCTACTGCCTGAATCGTAGGGCGAGGACCCTGCTGCTGAGAACTACTCGAGGCTCGGGGGCAAAACCTGACAATGTCACTCGGGTCACCAAAACCATAACATGCCCTCGGCTGCTGGGGCTGCTGGCCCTGTCGACCTGTATGTCCTCCCCTGAAGCTCTGAAGTGGCGGTGAATTGATGGGGGCTGGTGGTGCGCTGAAGGTCTGCTGACCCGAATAATACTGCTGAGGACCACCACCGCCTGGAGTACTATGAGAAACCTGAAGTGCCGACTGGAAGGGCCTCTGAGAGTGGACTCTGTCATATGAATCCCTACATCCAGACGAGGTACCACTAAATCTACCGGAATAACGGGGCCTCTTATCAGACCCATGACCACCTCCCTAAACAAGTGCCATCTCTATCCGGCGGGCACCATCTGTCGCCTCCTGAAATGAAATCTCACCACCGGCACTCATGGACATCTGAACACGGATCGGCTGGGCCAACCCATCAACAAACCTCCGCACCCTCTCTCTCGGTTGGGAGTATCACAATGGTATGACGAGCGAGATCAATGAACCGGGTCTCATACAGGGTGACCATCATAGGACCCTGCTGGAGACGCTTAAACTACCTGCGAAGAGCATCTCGCTGAGTAACTAGAAGGAACTTCCCCAGAAATAACTCTGAAAACTGATCCCAGGTCAATGATGGCGACCCTGCTGTCCTGGCTAAACAGAAATCCCTCCACCAAGTCTTGGCAGATCCTGCCAAGCGAAAAGTGGCGAAATCAACCTCATTGGTCTCTACAATGCCCATAGTCCGTAGAACCTCATGACAGTTGAATATGAAGTCCTGAGCATCCTCTGAGGGTGTTCCACTATATGAAGTAGTGAAGATCTTGGTAAAACGATCAAGCCTCCACAAAGCATCCGCGAACATAGCCGCACTATCACTGGACTGAGCCGTAATACCTGGCTGGGCTGCCACAGCTGGCTGAACTGCTGGAACATGAGCCTGAGGAGCTACCGGCTCTGGAGTACGAGTATCGGGAGTATGAACTCCTCCCCCAGCCTGAGATGTGGCTGGAGCTGCGGGAAGCAAACCCGCTCTAGAAATGCCCTCCATAAAGCCTACCAGTCGGACCAAAGCATCCCGAAGCACTGGAGTGGCTATGAAACCCTCTGGGACCTGAGCTGGGCCCACTGGAACAGCTGGGGCCGGAACCTCCTCCTCAAAATCGGCCTGAGGCTCCGTCGCTGGAAATGCTGCTCGGGGCCGAGCCCTGCCCCGGCCTTGTCCTCTGCCCCTAATAGGGGCTGTTGCTGGGGGCTCAGGCTGTTGCGCGGTAGAAGAGGAAGCACGTGTCCTCGCCATCTGCGAAAGAACAGAGTGGAAAGACAATCAGTACTTGAGAAACAGAATCGCACGACAAGAATGAACAAGGTGAAGTTTTCCTAACTCGGTAGCCTCTGCGGGATAAATACAGACGTCTCCGTACCGATCCCTCAGACTCTACTGAGCTTGTCCGTGAGTTGTGAGACCTAAGTAACCTAGGGCTCTGATACCAACTTGTCACGACCCGAATTCCCCACTGTCGGGAGTCGTGATGGCGCCTACTGTCGGAGCTAGGCAAGCCAACCTTAACATACCTTTTCAACTAATTTTCAACAAGATAATAATAAAAACAATAAATTCAAACGGAAGCCTTAATTTAATATTAAATGAACGAAAATGCGAAAAAATTAACATCATCCTCTACCCAAGATTTAGTGTCACAATACTCACGGACTACTATAAGATACTACAAATAAGAGTTTGAAAGAAAATAAATAAGGAGGCTGCTTCGATACAATGAAAACAAACAGAAATAAAATAGATGAGACTCAGGGCCCCTAGGAGTCTTTGGACTGAAGGCACGCTCCCTATCTACTGCTACTGCGGTCCGTAAGCTACTCCCGAATTTGTGCACAAAAAGGGCACAAAAGTGTAGCATCAGCACAACCGACCCCATGTGCTAGTAAGTGCCTGGCCTAACCCCGGCGAGGTAGTGACGAGGCTAGACCGGACCTACCTCAAATAACCTGTACAGATATATGTGCAACAACGGAAAGATATACAAAATTTAAACAGATAATAGGGAGGGGACATGATGTGGGTGTGTAACAATTTAGATATAAGACCAACGAACAGAGAGATGGAAACTGAATAATTAGCATCTATGAAAGAGAGCAAGTGAATCAACAACTGCACGGCACCAACCTTCGTGCTTTTACTCTCAATTCTCACCAAAACAGTCAAATATAGTGCACGGGCATCACCCTTCGTGCTTTTCCTCACATAAATCTCACATCAAGGCACGGAATGACCCTTCGTGCTCAAATAATTAGAGACATGGCACGGAAAGACCCTTCGTGCATAAATAATTAGAGACATGGCACGGAAAGACCCTTCGTGCATAATTATCAAAACATGGCACGGAAAGACCCTTCGTGCATAATCGCTCTTCCTCACCCAATCATCAGTCACAACAAATCGGGGAAAGGGAATATACAACAAGATTAAACATCCCGGCAAGGGAGAACAATTCAACAATAGGTCCCGGCAAGGGAAAAATACCACACTTCCTTCTTTAACTCATCTGCTTCTCAACTATCACTTCATAATTATATTAGCAAGTAATTAGCTCAACTGTTTCACATCTTTCGAATTTAAAAGCAACTACGACTCATGGTCATGCTAGAATCCGGTGTATAGATAACCGTCACCATGCCTATACACCGTACTCCACAGTTAACACGTAGCAAATAATATCAAAATCCTAATCCCTCAAGCCAAAGTTAGAACAAACACTTACCTCGAATGCTCCAAATTCAACTCACGCTTCTAGTATAGCTTTACCTCTTGATTCCACCACCAATCCACTCGGATCTAGTCATAAGTTACTTAATCACATTAATAATTACTAAATGAATCATCCCCAATGCATGAAAATAGATTTTTCAAGGTTTTTCCCAAAAAAGTCAAAAATACCCCCGGACCCACGTGGTCGAAACTCGAGGTTCGGACCAAAACCCGGTTACCCATTCCCCCATGAATCCAAATATATGATTTATTTTTAAATCGGACCCCAAATTGAGGTCCAGCTTCTCAATTTGTAGAAAACCTAGGTTCTACCCAAAACACCCAATTTTCCCCATGAAAATCTTTGATTTGAAGTTGAAATTATATTAAAAGAAGTTAAGGGATAAAGAAATTAAGTTAGAAATCACTTACCAATTGTTTTGGAGAAGAAAAGTTGTTTGGAAAATCGCCTCTTAGGTTTTGGGTTTTTGAAAAGTGTAAAATGACTGAGATTTCCGAACTTGTATACCTTTCTGAGGACCTGGCGCGGACCGCACAAAAATGTGTTGCGGCTGCGCCGAGTGAGAGAAAAATTGGGGCTTCTCTGAACCCTTCCAGCACGGACCGCACTGTTTTGGTGCGCGGCCGCGCTGGTTGACCTGAAACCCTAGCCCTCAGACTCAGCCACGCGGACCGCACAGAAAGGCATCGCGGCCGCGCGTCTCCAGTGCGGACCGCGGCCGCGCTGGTGTCTGCAACAGCTGAACCTGCATTTTCTTAAGTCCAAGACCTCCCGGGCCCTATTCAAAACTCACCCGAGCCCTCGGGGCTCCAAACCAAACATGCACACAACCTTAAAAACATCTTACGGACTTACTCATGCGATCAAATCGTCAAAATAACATCATATACATAGGATCAAGTCTCAAACACATGATTTTCTTTTCTTCAACTTTCATAACTCAAATTCTCCATTTTTAGTCTGAAACACGTCATATGACGTCCGTTTTTAGCCAAACTTTACAGATAGTGCTTAACACATATTTAAGACTTGTACCGGGCGTCGGAACCAAAATACGAGCCCGATACCTATATTTTCTAACTCCTTTTCATTTCAAATTTACATATCAAATTTTAGAAAAAATATTTCTTTCAAAAAATCATTTCTCGGGCTTGGGACCTCAGAATTTGATTTCGGGCACACGCTCAAGTCCCATATTTTTCTACGGACACTCCGG
The DNA here is from genome assembly GCF_000715075.1 of Nicotiana tabacum. Classification (NCBI taxonomy): domain Eukaryota; kingdom Viridiplantae; phylum Streptophyta; class Magnoliopsida; order Solanales; family Solanaceae; genus Nicotiana; species Nicotiana tabacum. The sequence continues at coordinate 44,094,463 of NC_134087.1, forward strand.
GACCGTCGAATCACAAGTCCGGGTCCGTTTACCCAAAATGTTGACCGATGTCAACATTATGCATATTAATACCAAAATTCATCAAATGTTTCACATATTCTAACATAAAATCTTTCCGGCTACGCGCCCGAACTATGCATGCCAATCGAGGCAACTAAAAGCGAGGTTTTCAAGGCCTCGAAAGCGCGGAACAAGGAAGAACTACGGTGATGACCCTTCGGGTCATCACACCAAGGTTCTGAAACCGTCTTTTATTTTGTATATGTGTTTCGACTGTGTTCTTTGTGTTTAAACCTTTATCTATGACTAATTTTGAGTTCTTACCCTTTTAACTCAACTCTGTTAAAACCCTAGTTTCTTGAAATTTTCCTCACTTGTTACTGAGCGTTTTTAAAAGATCTCCTTTACTTGTTGCTATGTGTTAGACTATTTTCTTCATTTTTGGTTCTATGTGATTACTTGACTTTGTTGACTACAATGCTTCGAGTAGGCTCTTTTACTAGTAAGCCCTAGCCTACTCCTATTACTGTTGTATGTTTGTGTACAACTAGTTGTTTCTTTTGTCAATACGGTTGGACTTGCATGTTCATTCTTCTCTATTTATATGGCGAAGTGCAGAATCATGAATCTTTCTTGATTGATCTTGATTTCCTCAAGTTACAACTGGTTGCAAATATTTTCTTATGAACCCCTGATTTCACTCGTTTTGTTTAAATTGATTGATTCTCTTCCTTTGCTGTGATGTTTTACCCCTGCTGAAACCTTTCCCAAAATTAAGTATATTTTGTACTTAGACTTAATTATTTACTCTATACTTTTACTATCCCCTATATGGTCAGAAATCAATCTTTCTCAAATTGATTTTCTTTCCTTAATTACCCCTGTTAGTATCCGTTTGAGCAGTAATTCCTTGATTAAAGGGAATACTTGTATTAATTGATTCTGATTGTGATTACTTCCATATTTGTGTCAAACCTTTTGGTTACCTTATTTTTCTACTCATTTTAAAGGCTATAAATACCCTAATGCTTTCATTAACAAGTCACGAACAACTGAGTTCAAAAACACACACTTACATATTCAAACTCTCTTTCTTTCTCTACTACTTGTGCTACTGCTCTGTCTAGCCGGCTAAAAGGCAAGGCTAGACTTTGGATCTCTGATTGCTTTACTTTTCTTCACTTTGCTCCTTCAACTGGTATGTTTTTAATTTAAATTCTGAAACTCAACACCTATGTGTTCACTTGTTGTCAATCACTGCCTCTTTCTGCACTAACTTATTGGCTTGTGCTGTTGAGTTGTATTGCTTGTTTATTGCTTTACTCAACATGCTTAAATTCTGCCCTTCCCTGTTCAAATGTGATCAGTATATTTACTTGTTCCTGTTTATGTCCTTCAACTAACATGTCTATAATGTACCTAATTCATGACTAATTGTGTGTTTCTGATTTGGGTCCTCTATGTCCCCAACCCCTACTTCCCTGTTTGTAACTGTTGAGCATGTAATTCTCTCTGAAGTGGTTCTGTGTTTGTTTTGTTGCTCCTACCCCCTTTCCCTTTTCAAAAATTATTTTATTAGGCAATTCTTCTGCTATTTTATAACTTACTTCAAACATGTTGTTTCGAAAACTATTTTCCAACTCAACTCCTGTGAGTCTATATCCAGCACTCTCACATGCACTCTTAGATCATTAGGTTCTGCTCCTCTTGTGTGAGCCTTGCTTTGGGACTCTTGAGCTCCATCTGAACCTGGACACATAAGAGTTGGCCTTTCCACACTGCACTAACTCTCTTGGTTATGCAATCTGTGTGTGAGCACTACCCGGGATCCCTTGAAGTCCTTAGGGAACTCTGACACACCCAGATATGAAAAAGGCTTTGGAACAATATTGGCATTGAAGTGGTTTATTACACAACTTAGAGAGGAAGTTAGGATCAGGCTTCCTATGGTTTCAACTTCTTATTTTGTGCATTTTTTCTAATGTAATTCAATCCCATGGTCTGTAATAATTTGTAAACACCTCTGGGGACGGATAATGAAAAGGGAAGGGGTTGACTATGTATGCTTTAGTTGTAAAAAAGGGTATAAAACATGTTATTAGGTTTATTTTCCTACTTGTGCAATAGAAACCATGCTTAGGGCTCATTTATGCATTAGAGATCATGTTCCCTAGGATTTAAGCTTACTGTTTTCAGGATGTCCATTTCATTATCATATCGCTTATAAAATCCTACGTTAATTATGTTAATAACCGGAGTTTTTACGATCATGTTTCTGCTTCCATGCACACTTAGAGATCCTGTTTTAGTCTAAACAACACTATACAAACATATCATTTCTACATATTCTGGAAATCATGTTTAAACGTTGTAATATTTGTGCATATAGAAATCCTTCTTAGGATTCTACATCATTCTACATCTCTGTACAGTAGATACCATGTCTTTAGGATTTCATTTACATTCGCTTAAGCACGCTTAGGCTAACTATGAATGCACAAAAAGAAATAAAACAAATTTACTCAGTTTTTATAATCAACTAACAATAATTCTATGTGTTGAACACCTAGAACAACATATTTTTAGGTAATAAAAACCGTCTTAATGATTCGGAACAACTACTACATTGTTTTATGCCTAGGCAAGCCCTAGGTAATAACCTGAATAAAACTGGAACTGCCTTTGTTTAATTATTAACTGCTACAACCAGCAGGCAGGCCCAATTCAGACTTTTTTTTTGAGTTATATAATGAATCTGGTTCTGACTTAAATGCCCTGCTTAGGACTTTAAATTCAAACCTTAACTGTGTATAAGTCATGCTATCTATGTGCATTCTTTGTGGAGGTATAACTGAGCCTTCTACTTGCTTATATGTTCCCCCTAATTGCAGTCTTATATGTTTTTGTATTGTCGCTTAGTATTTTGCCTTTAAACCTGAGGGTCTACCTAGAACCCCCTCTTTAGGATAGGAGTCCTAAATTCCTCCAGGACTGATAGGATGGGACGTGTAACAGCATGCAATAAGAGTCGAGACCAACCCTTGCTTTAATTACCTAAACAAGGCGGGAAAGGGTAGATATGGATATGATGATCGGTGCGCTAATACCACGTTTATCCTCTCTTTTGAAAAGTGTCATACCGGGTATTACATTGATATGATTCATATTACAAACAAACCTAGGACACCCCCTTTACATTCATAAGCTTGCTTAGATTGTAATTCTTTTCAAAATTCCGCTTTTCACTAATTGTTTTCAAACACTTGTGTATGTGAACCTAAATCCCCTACTATTTGAGCCCAACTTGTCTATTTGCTAATTGCACAAATTCACAAAAACTATCTGGCTGGAAACCACACTAGTGGATCCTGAGGGGTGCCTAACACCTTCCCTTTAGGATAATTTCAAGCCCTTACCCTATCTCTGGTTATCAAACATAGTTGTAGTTGAACCATATAGGTGCCCTAACGCACCTTAAAATCGTTAGGTGGCGACTATTCAAATACCCAATTCCCAAAAGGAAATGAGTCATCATACCCCATAAATGTCGAAACCCGGACTCCTCTCCGCTGGAAGGGGAAAAAAGGGGCACGACAATCGTACTGGGGCAAGAGTTCTTTATACATTGTAATACGATGATCGACCCCTACCTCTAATGTCTCTTAGTTATGGAACGAGAAGGAGCTTTCATTGTACCTACAGTTACTATGCCACACAGATAGAGCCAAGCACAACTCTCAGCTATGTAGGTTGTCAAGGGGATCAAGAAGGGGGAGCTGACGTTCATGGAAACCATCGCAAGTCTGGCGGAAGACAAGAGTTTTTAAGAGACACTGCCGCCTTGCATAGAGAAGTTTCTCGAGGAAAACAAAGATGTCATGCCCGACGAGTTGCCTAAGCACTTGCCGCCTAGGAAAGAGGTGGATCACAAGATCGAGTTGGAGCCAAGGTCTAAGCCACCGGCATTTTTCCCATATCGTATGGCACCGCCCGAGCTAGAGGAGCTCAAGAAACAATTGAAAGAGCTGCTAGATGCTGGTCACATTCTCCTATCAAAGGCACATTTTGGTATACTAGTATTGTTCCAGAATAAGAAGGATGGATCATTGCATTTTATGCATAGGCTACCGAACACTTAATAAGGTTACAATGAAGAATAAATACCCGATCCCACTAATTGCTAATTTGTTCGATATGCTTGGGCAAGCCAAGTAATTTACCAAGGTGGATCTTCGCAAGGGCTACTGCCAGGTCCGCATTGCGAAAGGGGATGAGCCAAAGACAACATTTCTGACGAGATATGGAGCCTTTAAGTGGTTGGTGATGCCCTTTGGCTTAACCAATGCATCAACCACATTTTGCACCCTTATGAACAAGATTTTCCATCCCTACCTTGATCAGTTCGTGGTAGTCTACCTAGACGACATTGTCATATACAACAACACGTTGGAGGAGCATATGGAGCACTTAAGGAAGGTTTTTCAAGTCTTATGGGAGAACAAGATATACATCAAAAGGGAGAAATGTGAGTTCGCACAATCAAAGGTGCACTTCTTGGGCCATGTCATTAGCAATGGCGAGCTACACATGGACGAGGATAAGGTACGTGCTATCTAGGAGTGGGAGGAACCTATAAAGGTAACTGAGTTGATATCATTCATTGGCCTTGTTAACTACTATCATCGGTTCATCAGTGGCTACTACGCAAAGGCCACACCATTGACTGAGTTACTAAAGAAGAACAAGTCATGGGTTTGGACGGAGCATTGTCAAAAGATGTTTGAAGGCCTTAAGGCAGCTGTAATTGAGGAGGCAGTCTTGGCGTTACCTAACTTTGCCAAGACATTTGAGGTGCACACAAATGCCTCTGACTTCGCCATTGGGGGTGTCTTGATGCAGGATAAGCATCTCATAGTGTTTGAGTGCCGCAAGTTAAATGAGACGGAGCAGCATTACACAGTGCAAGAGAAAGAAATGACTGCCATTGTGCATTGCCTTCATACATGGCGACATTATCTGCTCAGGTCGAGGTCCATGGTCAAGACAAACAATATAACTACTAGCTACTTCCAGACACAGAAGAAGCTCACACAAAAATAGGCTAGGTGGCAGGATTTCTTGACCGAGTTTGATTATTGCTGGAGTACAAGCCGGGAAAAGGTAACATTGTAGCCGATGCGTTGAGCAGGAAGCCGAGCTTGGTAGCATCACTTCAGCAAGTTAGGAAATTCGTGAGGCTATAAAAGAAGGCATGCAACATGATCGAGTTAGCCAACCAGGGAAAGACGAGACGTTTTTGGGTAAAAGACGACCTATTGCTTACCACGGGTCGGCGGGTCTACATTCCTATGTTTGGAGACATTAGACGACGAATCATAAGGGAGAGTCATGACAAAATGTGGGCTGGTCATCCAGACCAACGTCTCACTAAGGCCTTGGTTGAGTTAGTCTACTATTGGACACGCATGCAAGATGACATATAGTATTATGTGCAGACTTGTCTTGTATGTCAACAGGACAAGGCTAAGGTACGTGCTATCCAGAAGGACTTTTGGAACCGCTACCAATCACAAAGCGTCCATGGGAGAGTGTGACTATGGACTTTATCACTTGTCTACCGAAGTCCGATGGTTATGGTACTATTATGGTGGTCGTGGATAGATTTTCTAAATATGCCACCTTCATGCCCCCTCACTAGGTTGCACTGCCAAGGAAGCCGCCAAGCTATTCTTTAAGAATGTGGTAAAGTATTGGGACTTATCAAGGCATATTATCAGTGATCGAGACCCCCGTTTTACTGGGAACTTTTGGAGAAAGTTATTTGACATACTTGGTACAGAACTGCACTTTTCTATTAGTTTCCACCCACTGACGGATGGACAAACAGAACGGGTCAATGCCTTACTAACATTCTACTGGAGGCATTATGTAAGTGTGCATCAGAAAGATTGGGCAAGGCTCCTAGACATCGCCCAATTCTCTTATAACTTGCAGCGGAGTGAGTCCACGGGGCGAACACAATTTGATCTAGCCACAGGCCAACAGCCACAAACTCCACATTCATCACTAGTCGCGTTAAAGGGAAAGAGTTTGGGGGCTTATCTTATGGATGGGAGGAGTAGCTTGACACTGCTAGGTCCTACTTGGATAAGGCAGCTAAGAAGATGAAAAAGTTTGCAGACCGTAAGTGGCATTCCACAGACTATAGAGTTAGGGACATGGTCATGGTGAAGTTATCCCGAGACAGTTCAAGGCATTATGGGGCATGCATCAGAATCTGATTCGCAAGTATGAGGGGCCATTTAAGATCGTCTCCAAGGTAGGCAAGATCTCATACAAGCTTGACATGCCATCGTAGATTATGGTCTACCCTGTCTTCCATGCTAGCATGCTTAATCCATATCATGAAGATAAGGATGATTCGAGTAGGGGCCAATCAAGTCGAGCGCCAATGACTATCACCACCTCGCATGATCAGTAGTTAAGGCTATCATAGATTACCAGGCTAGGAGAAAACAAGGGCAAAAAGCCACCGCTATGTTCCTCGTCGTTTGGAAAGGGCAATCACCGGAGGAGGCCACGTGGGAATGAGATGAAGTCTTGCGGCAATTCAAAGATAAGATCCGAGAGTTTATGCGGCAGCATTGCGCCGTGTTCGTCGCAACATTAGGTGGGGGAGAGTGTGATGACGCGCCACATCATCATGACACATAGGCACCATCTGGCATATATTAAAGCCATGTGGAAGCTTACATATGAGGAAGGCTAGCATTTGTGAGAAGATTCTAGAAAAGTATGGACATTTCATTTGGAAGACCCTAGATCCCTATGGATTTGCTAGGAAAGTCCTTGGAATCTTCTAGGCTTGTAGAGAATTCTAGAGAAAGCCCTTATCTTGTAAATATTAAGGACTTGTATAACAATTAATATTTTACACACTAGCCCCTAGGAGACTAGTATATAAAGGGGGCCATTGATTTTTAATTCACCAAACAAACAATTCAAGTTCTCTCTAATACAAACCTTCCTTTAACAATTCTCTTGTGTTCTTTCTACCATTTTTTTAGCGATTTTGAGTATAGTAAGGCTGACTTGGCATAGCAAGAACGTGAGCAAGTTGTGCAAGATCATGAGTGAGTTGTCAAGTACCGCACGTGTACTTAGTTAACGACTAAGGACGTGACATTAATATACCTATAATAGGTGAAGTCCTGAAGAGCTGTAAATTAAAGAAATCACTTGGGACTAAGGTAAATGCCTATATGCAAGAATGACATCTTAATTTATTAACTAGCTTTATTCTTTAGTAAAAGAAATAATAATTCATTCCCTGTTCACTGCATGACTACAAATCAAAGAGAAAAATATGTTAGTTTTGATCATTATAGGCTTATAACAGGGGTTAAGCACTTTGTTTAACCTTAAAATCGGAATTGGTTTTAAGGATATGCGTATTAACTTGATACAAAGAGATATATTAAGTTGCTATTGAATAAACAAAGATAAAATAAATTCAAACCACACGAGTTGGATAGTTTTAGCGTTAGTGAAATAGCGGCTCTCGAGCCGCGTTTGCCATGACCGATACAGATGAAAAAGAACAAGAGTTAAAGATAGAGAAAATAATAATAATATATTGTTTTGAATGCGTGTTGTTACACCTCTTTTTTTTACCTCGTTAAACCCTCTTAAAATTAATAAAAAGATTTTACAAAGCTCGAAAGAGTTTTCCATATTGAAAGTGACGAAATTGGGTTTTAAAAGATTATTCAAAATCGCCACCTAATATTTGGTTGCGGTATGTCAGGTCACCGTTTAAAAATAATTTTTTTTCAAAACACGTTCGACTCTAAAATCGAATGCACCAGAGATTCCGAGAAAGGGGGTTCATTTGACTCGGGGAGAAGGTTTCGGGCATTTTCCGAGTCCCGTGAAAAATACGGTTCCAAACTCGATGTATTTGGCTTTTAAAGAAGACTCAGATTGAGGTAGAGACACACAAAACAAGAGAATAAATACCAAAGAGGCTCGAGATCGTTTCCACCTAATAAAAGAAAATGAAAAGAAAAGAAAATAGAAATCCTAAACTAACCTACACTATGACTTCTCCACGATGCTCGTCAAGGCCTCCCAATACATGTATTACGAGGTATTTCCTGAATTAAAAATATTTAAAAGTTTTTTGGGGCATTACCCGGATAAATTTAATTATGGGAATAATTTTTCACCTCAAAAACTAATAAAACGTCATAATATCGCCTAATCAAGTGGTCGGCCTAAAACATGCTCCTAGCGATTAAGTAACGAGGTAACTAAATAAAATAATAAGAAAGCTGAGTGAAAAAAATCATGGCATGCTGATTTTTTTAAAATTTTATTATTTACACCAAGACCATTTCCTAAAACATGCAAATAAATTAATCACTAACGGGCTTGGGTCTTCCCACTCCCCGAGGTCCAACAATCATTCAAACCATCCATTCATACCAAGATAGTATCAAATAACTAAACATACATAAGAAACGAAAATATAGTAACAATAGAATAGGAGAAAAATAATAATAATAATAATAATACTAAAAATGGGCGATTCAAAGTAGGATAAGAGCCAAAATATCGTGTCAACCTAGCCACATTCCCACTTAAACATACGAACTTGACATACTACAATTGAACAGAAGATGGGAATTTACTGAAATTAATCACCAAACAAGTAGTAGTATCCAAAGAGAGTTAACGTGTTCCTTAACACCACACACGACACACTTGAAATTTTCATATTCAACAACACAAGAAATCTAGCAAGCAAAATAATTTTTAAGACATGGAAGATTATCCCCGACTAACAGAATTTTTTCAATATCCCTTTCCAAAAAACCATCACTTGAAATATCCTAAGGTTCATGCTTGATCATGTTATTATTATAACCTTTTATGAATCCACAGAAGAATCCATTTGTTTAAATAAGAATCCACCATCAGAGATGTCGCCGATAGTAGTCCCAAATATAGCAAGAAAGAAAACACTTTGACATTTAATTTTCAGGAAAAGAGAACAAGAAAAAGTTCGATGCATTACGTAGATTTTATCTTGAAATAAAACAACCTAAATCATTTCTCTAATTAATTGAATATATTATGAGGACCTTACTAACTGCTAGAAACCAAAACTAAAATGAAAATAGCATGCTATTACCATGGCACCTCAACTAAAACAAAGCATTCAAACTATAGGACAAAACATGATAGAACATCAAACAACAAAATAGGGCATCGAGCAACGAAGAAGAGTATCAAATATCTCTTTCAAGCATGAATCAATACTAAGGAAAGAAATGATAAGGGAAAAGATGGACCTGAAATGTGCTTTCCTTTAAGGTATGAGAAATTAGTAGGTATAGAGCTCCAAATCCGAATCTCAGACCGAGAAGACAACAACCAAAATTGAACGGAATTTCGAACTCGAACCTCTAACAGCAACCTCGGTCAAGAACTCGAATCGGCACCTCGAAACCTCACGCCGAACACGAAACCAAACTTTAATCAAACTCCATTTTTGGTAAAAAATAAACCCAAATATAAAATTGAAAGAGAAAGAAATAGACCTATATTTTAGCCTCTGAAATCTCAATTTCTAACTAAAAGAAACACATTTTTTTGTATTTTTCTCAAGCTTGAAACAACCTAAAAAAAAACTAAAAGAAGTCCGAACACCAGAAATAAGAAACGATTGTTTTATTTTCTAGAATTTAAAAGAAGATCCAAAATCACATAAGAAAACTCCCCCTTTTTCTGAAACCCTAGCCACCTTGTTTTTTAATCTTTTCTACGAAAAATTCTCCCAAAAGAACTCCCTTTCTCAAATATTAAAGATGAGAATGCATATTACTCTCCAAAAGCTTCTCATACCTCCTCTCAAATAAAACCAAAATTCCTCCAAAAATCTCTAAATTCGTTTGTTAAAAAAAGTAGAGGACAAATGGAGGGAGTAGATTGAGCCAAAACTCAAATACTACGCTCACCATTTATCCTCCCTTGCCCTAAGAAGTCATGTGAGTGAGGAGCGCGTGAGAGAGATGGAATATTCTTGTCACAAGTTGGTTATGGCTTGATGACGCGGAAGAGGGAGAGGGGAAGGGACTGTGATGACCCGGCCAGTCGTCTCATGAGTTACCGCTCTGTTTCCCCCATTTCTACTTCTTATTGCTTTGTCTATCGGTTCTAGGTGTGATTGGGTTGGCTGGCTCGTGTTCGGAAAGGTTTTGGTAAGGTTTGAGACACTTAGTCTTTTTTGAGGAAGCTTAAGTGGGAAAAGTCAACCGGATGTTGACTTATGTGCTATAGGGCTCAGATGTAAGTTCTGATGGTTTGGATAGCCTTGGGAGGTGATTTAAGTCCTGGGAGCGTGATCGGAATGTGTTTTGGAGGTCCGGAGTAGATTTAGGCTTGAATTGGCGAAATTGGTATTTTGGCGTTTTCCGGTTGATAGGTAAGATTTTGATATAGGAGTCGAAATGGAATTCTGGAAGCTGCAGTAGTTTCGTTGTGTCATTTGAGATGTGTGTGCAAAATTTCAAGTCATTCAGACGTGGTTTGGTATACTTTTTGATCAAAAGCGTAATTCAAAATATTTTTGGAAACTTAGACTTGAATCCGATGTGTTTTGGTTGATTCAATGTTGTTTGAAGTGTTTTGAAGATTGGTATAAGTTTGAATGGCGGTATAAGTGTTTGTGCTTTTGGTTGAGGTCCCGAGGTCCTCGGGGTGATTTCGGATGGTTGACGGAAAGAATGGAAGTTTGAAATGGCAGCTAAAGTTGGAATCTGCTGTCATAACCGCATCTGCGGTTGGGATGCCGTAGGTGCGACCACCGCAAATGTGGAAAGCAGTCGCAGAAGTGGAAGAAGGCAAGGAAGGTAGGAGCTGCAGAAGCGGTTAAGAAGCCGCACCTGTGATGGCGCAGGTGCGGGTTGTGTATCGCAGATGCGAGAGTTGTGGACTTAAGTGAGGACCGCAGATGCGGTGGTCTACACCGCAGAAACGGTAAAAGGGCCGCAGATGCGGAATCCTTAGGCCATAAGTATATAATGTTTCCTTCGCAAATTTTTGGCTAAGTTCTCCATTTTTGAAGACGGGAATCAAGCTAGGGCAGTGAATTCAAGGGTAAATCAAAGAGAATCAGTTGGGTAAGTTCCCTAAGCTTCATTACTTGAGTTTATGATCATTTTTCCATTGGTTAATCATGGTATTAGTGGATATTAAGGGTTAAAATTGGGGAAACTAGGGCTTGGTATTGGAGACCTAGACTTGAGGATTTCAGGGGCCATTTGTGGTCGGAGTTTAGGACTTTTGGTATGTATGAACACGTGGGAAGGTAAGAAATCTATTGATGTAAATTTTATCGAATTCCGAGACGTGGGCTCGGGGGTTGGGTTTTGGTTAATTTCGGGATTTATATTGTAAATTGATTATTTTCGCATGGGCTTCGTTCCCTAAGCATATTTTGATGTTGTGATTCTAATTTTGAATAGATTTGACGCGAGTGGAGGCCGACTCGAGGGGAAAAAGCGTCTCGGGCTAGAGGTTGGACCGGATTGAGGTGAGTAATGATTGTAAATGTTGTCCTGAGGGTATGAAATCCCAGATTGCATATCGTTATGCTATATTGAGATGACATACACGCTAGATGACGAGCGTGGGGTCGTGCACCATTGGGAATTATGACTTAGTCCATCCCGAATGACTGTTTTATTACGTATTTTATTGAAAACTATTTGCTATCATGATATTTTGGGCTGAATGTTATATTTGGGTCTCGTGCCAACAATTTTGACCCTTAGGGGATTTTTACTGATATTTCCTCACTGTTTTGACTTTATACTTGTACTCAGTCATGCTATATTTTACTATTTTCATAACTTAACCATGTTTATTCTGCTTTAACACTTAAAATGACATTTTAAATTATATTTTGGGCTGAGCATCATGTTCTACTGTTGCCCGAGTGGCTTGTAAGATTCTGACTGAGTAAGGTCGAGGGCTTATGTTGTGAGGAAACACTGATTATGATTATGAGGCCGAGGACCTGAGATTTGTATTTCACGAGGTGGCTTGTTAATATGAGGCCGAGAGCCTATGTGATTATGCCACAAGATGGCTTGATATTGCGCTTGGGCCGTAATGGGTCCCTCCAGGAGTCTGCACACCCCCAGTGAGCGCGAGTACCCATTGTGATATGAGATATAGCCCGAGGGGTTGGTATTGTTTTGTATGTTGCCCGACGGGTTGTTTTTGTTGGTATTGTGTTCGAGGGACAGTTCTTTATGTATTTATCTTTTCTAGATACTTGTCATTTACTTGCTTAACTGTTAAAAGGATATTTAAAATAAGTTTAAACTGAACTAAGGGGACTTTACATGGTTTCACTGTTTTTACTGGATTTTACTGCTTCTTTATAGCCTGTTGATGTGCCCTTACGTGTTTTCTTATCGCTCAGTATTCATTTTTTATTATTACTCACTGAGTTGGAGTACTTACTTTACTCCCTGCACCCCATGTGCAGATTCAGGCTCATTAGGTCCTGCTTGCGAGGGTTGAGAGCTTCCAGCAGACTTCGGAGATTCACTAGGTAGTTTCTCGGCATTCGTAGCCCAGTACATCTCCCTCTATCTTATTTTCTCCTGTTTTAGTTTTGTAATAGCTGTGTAGACTCTTACAGACTTGTATTTGTTATGATAGATGCTCATGACTGGTGACACCCCGATGTCGGGCTATGTCTATTCTACAACTGTATTAAATACCTTATTTAGGGATTCTTATTATTATGTTAAAAACTTAGTTTTATTACTTAATTGTTTAAAAATGAATTGAGAATGTGTCGGCTGGGTTTGTCTTCACGAGAGGTGTCATCACTATCGAGTCCGGATTTAGGGTCGTGACAAGAACTATGTGAGATTTTTTTTTTTTTGGGGGGGGGGGGGTTCCAAGTTTAGAGGTAGCAGATTTGAGAGAGGGATTAGGGTGGGGCGGATGAGGTTCTTTAATTTTTAGGGTTTGGAGAAGAATATGTTTAAATATGGTGTGTGGGACTAACCTTGGCCTTAGGATTAAATGGAATAAGGGCTAGGATTTAAAAGGGTGTTGGGGCAGGTCAGATAACTGGGGCACGGGTCAATACGGTGTGGGTCGACTGGTTTAAGGGCTCAAATGAGTGATGGATCAATTGGTATTGGGCTCAGCTTGTGGGAATTGGGTTTATGTCTTGTTTGATTAAATTGGAAATCAAAATTCATTAACTATAGACCCAAATCTTCTTGTATAATAATATAAAACACCTATAAAATTTAAAATCACTCCTAATTAATTAAAATGAACTATTAAAGATAAGACTAAGTATTAAAAAAATGAAACTATTTTGGATTTTCAAGATTATACTAAAATAAAAGTGAAGATAAATAGGTCAAAATCCTAGTAGAATTAAAGTAATACATTATAGAAATAATTAAAACCTTAATAATAATAGTAATAATAAAAATGTATAATGAGATGAATACTATAAAGATGAACCTATTTTGTGTTGTGTTTTTCTTTTGATTTTTGAATACTCAAAACAACAAAAATAAAAATAAAAGTATTTAAGATGTGTGTGCTTGTGTGTATGTGTGTGTTAAAATCCTATAAAAATTAATATAAACTCAAATAGATATGTATAAAATATTGGAATAGCCAGAACAATTGACGGGTCAAAAATTACGTGCTTACAGTTGCGCTTCTTTGCTTGGAAATTCGAAGTGTTTTTGAGTAAAGAATTAAGTAAGCAACTTAATTGATTTCTGACCCGACAATTATCCAAAAGAAAATATAGAATGTGACCGAGCCCTAGTATCTGAGCTGCCTACATATCCTTGGCTATAAAAGAATCAGACCACATGTAGTTCAGAAGTAAGAAAGATAGAGAAGGGTACCGAGGTGGGGAGCCGAGTGAAGTGCCATCGAGGTTCTGGTCCGCGGTTCCTATCATTACATAAAAATAAAACCAAACAAGATAAAAATTACAAGAAAAACTACAAAATCCTATCTACTCTTCTGCCTTGAATCTTCTCTCGGTCTTGTTGTGCATCTGGAACGGCTAACTCACATTCTCAAGGCGAGTTTCTGCTGCTTCGAGCTTGAATTGACCTTATTCTTCAGGCGCGCTCCTGCTGTTAATTTAAATTTGAATTAAACTTTGAAATGAATTTCTTCGATCTCCAGGTGGGCATCTTCTACTGACTTGAAGCTTGAAATAACTCTGAAATAAATATCCTCGTTCTCCAGGTGGGTGCCTACTACTGACTTGAAACTTCAAATAACTCTGAAATGAATACCCTCATTCTCCAGGTGGGCACCTGCTACTGACTTGAAATCAATTCTATAATGAATACCCTCGTTCTCCAGGTGGGCGCCTGCTACTGACTTGAACTTGAAATGAATTCCTTCATTCTCCAGGTGGACGCCTACTAATGACTTGAAAAAATTCTGAAATATTAACCCTTATTCTTCAGGTGGGTGCCTGCAATCACAATAAAACAGACAAAACAAAGAAAATTTTCTGCCCTAGTTTGTACCAGGAATATTTGTCAGTGTAAACGGAATCCCATTTTCCAGGAGGATCCTAAAAATTTAGTATTAAGTCCATTATCCAGGAGGGTCCTGAAGATTTAAAATTAAATCTCATTATCCAGGAGGGTCCTGAGAAAACTTGAAACCTAATCCCATTATCCAAGAGGGTCCTGAAAACTTAAACTGAACTTACTTGGAACATGCTTTCCTCATGGAGGATTCCCGCAGAGCAAACAAAATTTCTTGCCCCTGTTTCAAACAAAGAAAATCTTGTCAGTTTGAAAATATGGTGGCTAGTTTGTGGCATTCTTGCTGAAGGTGTCTACTTCAGCCACTGCCATGCTTCATTCTGATTAGCGGCTTCGGGCTAACAAGGAATTGTTTGACCTTCTAATCGAACCTCAACCAAAAATCCTCTAAATGACCCGAATCGCTTACACTCACTTGTTGCATTGTGTTTTCATTCTGACAATTTCTAATCTTTGTACTTTCTCATAATTCAAGAATCACTTGATCCCATGAACTTCAGTTATCACCACATTGCTTTTTCTGAATCATGTCACTTGTGATGTGCTCGGAAAAACTTTGCTTTGTCCAATTAAAAGGCTAGCAGTAGGCTTTGAAATACTTTCTTGCTTATTTTAAAAAGACTAACTTGAAAGAGACTCAGAAAAAATAGACCCAGAAGAAACAAAGCGAGGTGACTTTGAGAATTATGAATAAAAAGGAAAATTAGACCAAAGATGACTATTTGTAGAAGAATGGAAAGGAGACTTATCTGAGTGAAGTAGCTGGCTCCAATGATCATGATATGAATTTCAGATTGATCAAATTAATTCGTCCAACCAATCACATTTTCAGTTCATGTCATGCTTTTATACCACGAAGCCGGGCTTCCAATGCTCCACTTTCTCGACAAAGTCCATGATCCTCATTCGACTAGTAGTACCCCGAAGGGTTTTCACCAACAAGCCTCTCTTATTTGTTCATCTCTCAACTCATTGTCGCCTTATAGTGCCCGCGAGGGTTTTCACCAATAAGACTCTCTCATTTTGAATTTTTCCTTGTGCCCATGAAAAAAGTTTTACCCATAATGTAAATCATGCATCTATGTCGCTTGACTTGACATCCTCAAAGATTGATCCGAAAGTCTTTCTTTGGACCATAATGTAGGCTTTTGGACATGGTTAGAAAGAAAGAGTGACATGAAGGCTCAAAACAACTTAAGATGATAGGGTTCAAAATTACAACTTTTTGAATCAGATCTTTTGCAAAACTAAAACTTCTGCCCCAGTTTCTTTGAGTCTGGGGAGTTTTGAATTTTTATTTTAATGGGACTGAACCTCAGAGTAAGGCTTCTTAGGTATCCTTAAAAGGAATTAGGTCGAACGTAGTTCCAACCTAAAAGTTGTTCTATTTTTGTTGTTTCCTTTTTTTTCTTTTTTTTTCGTTTTCTTCTCTTTTTTTTTCTTCATATTTTTCTTTCTTTTCCTCTTTTTTTTTCCTTTTCTTTTTTCTATTTTCTAACTCTATTCACAATTCCAAAAGAGGGGTATGAAAGAAAATAAATAAGGCTCAAAAGAGGTAACAAAAGGATAAAAGTGTTTGGGTAGCATAATAAAATGCTTTCATCATTCCAACTTCGAACATGCCAAATACAAAAATTACATTGAAAATAAGCAAAGGAAGCATACATAATATCTCTTAACTGCATCAGAATTGATAGCTATATCCATACATCTGCCTTCTATGTCTGTTAAATACAAAGCACCATTGGGCAACACTCTTGTCACAGTGAATGACCCCTGCCAGTTTGAGGCGAACTTGCCTTTAGTTTCAGCCTGATGTTGAAGGATGCATTTCAATACCAGCTGGCCCACTTCAAATTTCCTGGACGTACCTTCTTGTTGTATGCTCTTGCCATTGTCTTCTGATACAATTGACCATGACACACTACTGCCAATCTTTTCTCATCAATCAAGCTCAGCTACTCTTGCCGGGTTTTGACCCACTCATCATCATTAATTTTAGCTTCTGCAACGATCCGAAGAGATGAAATCTCAACTTCTGCAGGTATAATTGCCTCAGTTCCGTATACCAACAAATAAGTAGTTGTACCTACCGAAGTGCGAACAATTATGTGATAACCCAGTAAAGCAAAAGGCAACTTTTTATGCCATTGCCTAGAACCTTGAACCATCTTACAAAGTATCTTCTTTATGTTCTTGTTAGCAGCCTCAACAACTCTATTTACCTTAGGATGATACAGAGTGGAGTTTTGATACATAATTTTGAACTGTTGGCATACCTCTTTCATCAAATGATTGTTGAGATTAACAGCATTGTCTGCGATGATTACCTTGGGAATTCCGAACAGGCAAATGATACTTCAATGAACAAAATCTACCATGTCTTCTTGGTCACAGAATTGAAAGTTACAGCTTTACCCCACTTGGTAAAGTAATCAATGGCCACCAAAATAAATATATGCCCATTTGATGCGGCCGGCTCAATTGGTCCAATGACATCCCTGCCCCAAGCAATAAAGGGCCAAGGTGTAGATATTGTGTGTAATTCGGATGGCGGAGAATGAATCAAATCATCATGCACCTGCCATTGATGACACTTGCCAAAAAAGCTGATTCAATCTCGTTCCATGGTGAGCCAATAATAACCTGCTCGAAATACCTTTTTTGCCAAGACATACCCGTTCATATGCTGCCTCAGACTCCGGAATGCACTTCGGTCATGATAGTTGAAGCTTCTGTAGCATCTATGCGCCTTAGCAGTCCCTAGTTTGGAGTCTTCTTGTACAAGATTCCCCCACTTAAGAAAAATCCACTAGCCAGACTCCGAATGGTTCTCTTTTGATCACCTGTGGCATGTATCGGATATTCCCCCTGTAGACATGTAATTTTTGACTCTCCCCAAGATTTTACACATTTTAACATTTAAATATTTAGTTTAGGTCTAATATTTCTATTTCAACTAGTTTTGACTCTTTTACTTTATTTTATCACAAAATTAAAAAATACAAAAATATTTTCAATTTATCTCATTATATATGTTTGTCTTTATTTTATTTACTAGTTCTCGAACACGTACGTTGCACGTGTATCCCATGCTAATTAATACAAATATTTCAATAAAAATATTATAATTAGTGTGTACTAAGTTGCGTAAAAATTGAAGAGAAATAATGCAAGCTTAAACTAATGAATGATGAGCCTATTCAAATATTTTATTATCATTGCAAGCGTAATCATACTGGTAAACTACTACCAGTGAATTTGAAAAGTAACATTAGAACGGCTTCAATTATACAATTTCTTATAATATATCAAGTATTCAACTTGATATTAATTGCTTTTAAAAATGCGAACAACACATAATTTAAATGTCGGCTATGGTTACAAATATTTCACGTAAAGATTTTGCCTTCTTTTTAAGAATCTATAGTCTTCACCTTTTTACAGCCACATGCATGTCAAGAATATAATTATATAATAAAATATTATGAAATATAACACAATCATGTGTTAGATGTTGGCAGTGTGATATCTTGTACTCCTTGAAAAATATACAGTCTATTATATTAGGATATAAATAATATCTTTTTGTTTACAAATTTAATTTTTAATAATCAGAAAAGAATTGACAAACATAACAGTCGTGAGAATAAATAATATTACAATATATGTGTGATAAGTAACATAAAATTTGAAGAGCAAATTACAAGCTCCAATTGACGAAAAAATAATAAAGACATGAAATACCAACATAATTAAAGGCACCTAATTGGGTGAATAAGGGGAAAAAATATAGAAAATAAGTCATGATCGAATTCAAAACAATGATATAGAACCTCAGAAAAAGAGTTTAAAGAGAATCATAAGACAAAATTGACCCCCCCCCCCTTCAAATCGCCCCACCCTCTAACTTCTAGTATTACAGGAAAACTAATAAATGTTTACATGTAGCTTGCAAGTGTGAAGTTAAAAATGAAAGAATTTGCATTTTTTTTTTGGTCATGATTCATCATCCATTATTCTACTACACAATAACTAATAAGAAATTATCAGCTTATAGTTTGAACAAATATTTTCGCATCTGGAAGGAACTTTGCAAAATTAATACGGAATTTTAGATCCAAGAAAATCGAAGCATGCCACTAGTTGGAGCTTTTTCGTGGAGGCTGCTTGGGGGAGAACCACCAAAATTCGAAAAAGGCTAAAAAGAACAACTTAGCTCCCAAGTGGAAGATGAAAGAAACAATCTGAAACGTGATTCTAAAAAATTAATAAGAAAATTTATAGCCTGTAGTACTATTAGTGTACAAGATGAAAAAAACGAAACTGAAATGTGAAAACATTACTGACTAATAATTAAGAAAATTTATGGTAACTAAGAAGTCGTCTTGTTTCCTATGGATGTTAGTTTTTAAAAGGAATGACTTAAATAAATTAACTTTTGAGTTAATAGGGTATTTTGGTCATTCTATTTTTAAGGATATTTTAGTACAATAACTTTATCCAAAAATTTTCATGCTTATAATATAGTATGATTTAAGTTCATTAGTATCTTTATAGTGGTATTATCATAAGTTCACATTCCTATTTTTAGTATAATCTTCTAAAAATACAAAAAAGTAACTTTATTTTAATATTTATTCCATTTTTATGATTTATTTTCTTAAATAAAATTAATTAGTATTTTTAATAGTTTGTCTTGTTTGCTATGTTATTTTTACATGTAAAAAAGGGGAGGAAATAGAATTAATTTTTGGACTAATTTTTCGTCTTGCTTTTAGCCCAATTAAACCAATTCCCTTAGCCCAAAAGCCCAACCTCCCTTACCCTTAACACACCCTAAAAAACCCTAGACCTTAGAACCTAACAGATAAGAGCAACGGCCAAACGGGCAATTGAAAAAAAAAAAAGAGTTGTCACCCTCACGCTTCTCTATCTTGGAAAAGCTCCAAACGCCCAGCCAAAAACACAGCAACACCCTCTTCTCCAAGCATTAAAAACCAAACGGCCATCTCTCATCACCAAAACTCCATAGCCGCACAAAGACACACCCTTAACCGAGAGGACAAACCAAAAAACCAAAGAAAAACCCTAGGAACTCTAGAGAGAAGAAGAAGAAGCAGCCACAGCTATCTCCCTACTCCAAGAATACACCCTATTCTAGCCGCCTGCCCTATCCCTCTAACCAACGACACTGCTTAGTAGCAGAACCGACGAACGCACTAGAGCAGCTACTCACCGTCCACTTCAACTCCCCACCTTCAACCGTGATGCACACTCACGAACAAGGAGAGGAGTTTTGGACAGGAACATTGGTGATTCTATATAAAAAGATCAAGAAAAAAAACAAAAAAAAAATTCAGTTCTTACTTCAAAATTTAAAAATACAAAAAAAATGTTAGTTTCTTCCATTCAATTTCGTTTTCTAAAAATGGTTGAGGTCGCGTGATTAAGCTGAGGTTTGGAGTCGATTCAAGTTTCTGCTAGTCGTCCGAGGTCTGTTCGTGGTCTTAATCATGGTTCGTCACATCTTTAAGCTTCAAAGCTATCAGACAATTAAAAAAATTTGATTTACTTGAGGTATATCCCTCTCTTTCCTTACTGCTTTTTCTTTAATATTTAATATCATGCGTAGTTCGGGCGCATTTCCGGAATGCATTTATGTGAAATCTAAGTAAAATAAGGAAATTGACCTTTAAAATTGATTAAAGTTGACTTTGGTCAATATTCTTGGTAAACGGACCCGGACCCGTGATTCGATGATCTCGTAAGGTCCATAGTAAAATAAGGGACTTGGGCATATGCCCGAAATCGAATTCGGAGGTCTCAAGCCCGAGAAAAGAATTGTTTTAAAGAAAATTGTTTACTGGATAATATAAAGGCTTTTAGAAGTGAATGAATGCAATTTATTGATGGTATCGGGCCCGTATCTTGGTTTCGGAGCCCGGTACAAGTTTAAAATAATAATTTGGTTGAATCTGTGGAAATTGGTAAGAATCGGAAGTGGTTTGGTATAAAATGGACCTGTAGTTAAGAGAAAATGGAAATTTCAATGTTTTTGAGTAATTGTATGAATTTGAGGTTTAATTCATTATTGTTGATGTTATTTTGATGATTCGATCGCACGAGCAAGTCTGTATGATGCTTTTAGACTTGCGTGCATGATTAGTTTGGAACCCTGAGGGCTCGGGTGAGTTTTGGATAGGCCACAGAGTGAATTTAGACTTAGAAAATAACCGTTGCAGGTTCGGAGAAGTTGCATGTCTCTGAAATGAGCTTCGCGGTCCGCGGTGAAACTTCGCGACTGCGGTGGAGTTTTCACGGTCAGCGGTGGGCAAGGCCATATCGTCGCGGCCGCGCTCGATATTTCGTGGTCCGCAGTGGAGCTCTACGACCGCTGTCCTTTTTCTGCGGTCAACGGTGGGGGTCTGAGAGGGGTATATATAAACGAGACTTTTCAGCCATTTTTCATTTTTCAAAACCCTAAAACATAAGAGGCGATTTTTCAAAACACTCTTTCTTCCCAAAATGCATGTAAGTGATTTTAACTCATTTATTTCACTCATTATCTTCTTTTTACAAGATTTCATCTTAGAATCTAGGGTTTTCATGGTGGAATTGGGAATTTTGGGTAGAACTTAGGAATATCAAAATTTGGGATTTAGACCCCAAATTGAGGTCAGATTTCAAAGCCAATTGTATATCCGGGCTCGATGGTGAATGGATAATCGGGTTTTTGTTTGAATTTCGGGTTTGGACTAAGCGGGCCCAGGGTCAATTTTTGACTTTTTGGGGAAATCACTAGAAAACCTATTTTCATGCACTAGAATTGGTTTATTTAGTATTTATTAATGTTATTAAGTAAATTGTGGCTAGATACAAGCGAATTGGAAGTGGAATCGAGAGGTAAACCAGTAGTTGAGGTCTGATTGTGTTTGTGGCATTGAGGTATGTGTTTGGTCTAACCTTAGCTTGAGGGAATATGAGTCTTGGTCTTATTTTCTATGTGTTAATTGTTGAGTTCGACGTATAGGTGTGGTGACGAGTATCTATACGTTGGTGTCAAGCATTCCCGTGAGTCTTATCCTATGATTGTTGTGACTCCGTCATGTATTATCCATGCTTAATATGATAGTTTCTAATGTTGAACAAGTCTTGTGGAAGTATTCTTGGTAATTGAACATTGTAGAGCATTGTCTCAAGTTGAGAAGTGAGTTGTGAAGTAATTGCGGAAAAGAGAAGATCTCTATGATATTGTTTTCTCTTGATGGGATGTTATTGCTTATGATATTATTTCCCTTACCGGGATATTATTGTTATACTATTGTTCCATTGACCGGTGACGGGATTCTATTGTGATTTTATTAATTCCCTTGCCCAAATTGCTTTGTGATTATTGCTTGGGTAAGGAAGAGTGTAAAAGCACGAAGGGTGATGCCGTGTGTGATATTTGTGAGTGAGTGTTAATGCACGAAGGGTGATGCCGTGCCGATATTGTAAATGTAAAATCACGAAGGGTGATGCCATGCCATGATATGAGTGATATTGCACGAAGGATAATGTCGTGCCATGATTATGTGAGGTAAAAGCACGAAGGGTGATGCCATGCCGAATATATTGATTCTTATGGTAAGAACGAGAGTAAAAGTATGAAGGGTGATGTCGTGCACTTGTTATTGTTATCCTTATTCTTGCTTATAGTTGAATTTTGGTGTTCCGCATGTTTCTTTACTGAATTTCAGTTTGTACATGATATTGCTCCGAGCATGTTTCCCCTTCCCATCTTAAACTGCTAGTTTCTATCATTATTATTTGTTATATATGATATAACTGCACAGATTTATTTGGTAGTCTTGTCCTAGCCTCGTCACTACTTCGCCGAGGTTAGGCTCGACATTTACCAGCACATGGGGTCTGTTGTGCTGATACTACACTCTGCACTGTGTGCTGATCCCGGTGCTGGAGAATTTGGACCGTAGAAAGGTTGCTGCCTTTTGTCCAGCAGGAGACCTACGGTAGTACTGCAGACGTCTGCAGGCCTTGGCGCCCCCTTCCATCTTTTCATTCTGTTTTTATGTAGTTCAAAGACAGATTTGTATTTTCCATTGAGACCACTGTTTGTAGTATTTATAGATAGTCCGTGATATTGTGACACCAATTCTGAGTAGAGTTGTATGTTGGATTCTTTACTAGTATTTGGTTAAACTATTAGATATCATCTTTCACATTTTTGTTTATTATGATTATTCTGTTGTTGATCACATGTTAATTCGTAAATATTAAAAGGTTAAGGAAAAAGGGTAATAAAAATTATAATACTCGTCTTGCCTAGCTTTCACGAGTAGGCGCCATCATGACTTCCGTGGGTGAGAAATCCGGGTCGTGACATGCCCTAATGCTAACATGTTGGCTTTGTTTTGCTCCCCTTTGTTGCTTTCATTGTTATCACAATAGAGGGTGATTAGTTTGTGGCACTTTTTAAGTCATCTATACAACACAAGATCAAACAACAAGGTAGACATGGCTAGCAAAGACTTGGACACAGGAGTTGTTGACCCGCCGAGGGGGATTATTGAATCGAAATCGGAACTGAAAGAGGAGGTCCAAAGTTTGAAACATCAGATGGCGGAAATGTATCAGGCCTGGATTAAGGGACACCCTTCACCGTCATCCCCTACCAACTATGCAGAAAACCCAAATTCCATTCCACCACTGTCCCAAGCCTAGATGCCAAGTACCATTGATCTTTCCCGACAACCCGCACAAGGCTTCATCCCTTACCACTTATACCCCGACACTTCGACCCAAATTTTTCATGCTCCACCCCCAAAACCACCTCATATCCCACTCTATTGACCACTCATGTTTTTCAGCCCCTCCACAAGATACCCTCCACCAATCCTCTAGTGAGCCCGCATTCCAAGCTCCAGATACTCAATACTATGCCCCGAAATCCACTTTCAAAGTCCCAGATCCTTACTCCTATACTGCTCACTTTGAGCCTCATGTTGAAATTGCGAAACCACCCAAAAACGCGGAGCAAGAGGAGATATTTAGGAAAGTAAAGAGCCTGGAGCAATCATTGAGAAATATGCAAGGGTTAGGAAGCCAGGTGGGTGTGGCTTATAAGGATTTGTGTTTGTTTCCTGATGTCCAACTGCCTGCCGGGTTCAAGATGCCCAAGTTTGACTTGCATGACAGACATGGGGATCATGTAGCCCATCTGAGAGGTTATTATAGTAAGATGAGAGGGTCCGATGTTGATACCCAATTTTTTCCTCAAAATATTTTTAAATTTGCATATATGGCTTCAAAATCACTTTTTATAATAATTAGTATTTTTCCATAATTTTCCATATTATTATTAGTTTATTTTCTAATTTATTCAGAACTTTATATCCAATAATTATTCATAAATTACATTACAAGTAATTCAAAGCATTTCTTAGCTCAATATATCATTTTTAATCCTATTAGGATGCCAATTTGGCATTGTTTGGCTATAATTACAATAATTTTGCAATTATAGCCTAATTGTACACTTTATGCTATTTTAATTCAATAATCAGTCATTTTATATTTTAAATATTAGTTAATTACCTTAATTCCACCTATTTAGTTTTAATTTCATTTATCTAATTATTAGCTATTTTTATTAATTATTTATCTAATTTTAATTGGGTATTTAACAAATAGCCAATTCCATTTTCAATTCTAGCCTAATTAAACCAGCCCCAAGCCCAATTAAATAACCCATCAGACCCCAAGCCCAATACCCTATCCTACCTAGCCCAATCCTCATTCCATCTAAGTCGTTGATTATATGAATCAACGGTCCAGATCAGCCCATTCCATAGTTAAACCCTAATGACTACCCCCCATCTCTCATCCTCCCCTCATTCTCTCTCAACCGGTCTCTATATCTCCCTCTCTCTATCTTTGGTTCTCTCTAAAATATTCTCTTCTCCCTTCCTCTCCGATGGACCCTGTCCACCTTCTCCGTCCACCTCCATCGCCGGAAACCATGGCCTCTCATCATCTCATGACCTCTACTTCACTGCATTCCGGTTTGACACTACCCTAAGGTACTCAGGTGAACCTGGAGCGGTCAACTCCTACCCATGGTCCTTCATGCCATTTTTCGGCACCTCCGGCCGTTCAAGTAAGATCTATGACTTTTTCGGCTAAAACCACTAACATTTTAAGGTTTTCTTATCTTAAGATTTTCCGATTTATTTTAGATCTGTCTTAGATTTGTGTATATTAAGAGCTTTTGTTGTTTTCCTCAAAGGTTTTTACGATTTTGCTAAAGTAAATCTTCTTCTTCGAACTAGGGTTCTTAAACACCTTTATCGAAAATGCTTCTTTCTTCTGATTTTTGTATTAATCTGCGACTCTCTATGTTTAAAATATTTATTTAAGCTTTCTCCTCTATTCGAGTTATTCTGTTGAAAACCCTAATTTTATCTCTTAAACTTCTTAGATCTGTACAGATCTGAAAAGGATCGAACTTATTTTACTTTTTTATGGTAACTTTCCTGATTTTTTAGTGGCTTATCATCTTCCTAAACTAGGGTTTCTGAAAATCCTTTTCTTCAAAATGCTTTCTGGTTTTAAGTGCTTAATCCCCTGTGTCTATGTG
This sequence comes from Nicotiana tabacum, assembly GCF_000715075.1. Lineage (NCBI taxonomy): Eukaryota > Viridiplantae > Streptophyta > Magnoliopsida > Solanales > Solanaceae > Nicotiana > Nicotiana tabacum. The sequence continues at coordinate 44,119,735 of NC_134087.1, forward strand.
TTTTGACTGATTTTGTTGAGTTCTTCCTTGACCCTAACTAGCCTATGCTAAAACCCCCAATTTTTGATACTTTGTTTGGATTCTGCACTTGTCCGCATTATTTGATATGTTCCTATGTTTTGTGCTTTGATTTACATGATTACTTCTTCGTTTAATTAGCATATCTTGTGATTTTACCCTAGTATGCCTCTATTAGAGTTTTTGATTTGATTCTTTCTGTTTATACTTGACTTATTTGCTTATTCATGGAAACCTATGTTATTTTCCTTAAATTAGTGTTATTTCAAGTCCTTGATTTACTGATTTGCTATGGTAATACCTATATGATGATTCTAGATTATTTCCATATTTTGCAACCTTATTTAGTTTTCTTACCTTATTTGATTAACCATGTTATTTACTGATTATTCACTAATTGTTTCCTTAATTGAACCCTTGTGTATTTACCCCTAATTATCTACTATGTACCTAAGTCTTGATTTTCTTTCCTCCAATATGTCCTTGCCCTTTACCGTTGGTTAATTACCTCTTAATTAAGGGAAAACTTGCTGATTTATTGCCTGACTGATTCTGTGGCTTCCTTAATTATTGAAGACTAATTTCCTTTACCTTATTTTACTTTGCTCTCAACTACAATATATACTCTCCTCTATTCTCACTTCTAGCATAGGCAGACGAACGAAAATCTGTTCAACTCTCTCTCACACAACTAAAAACTCTCTATTCTTTCTTCTGTGCTACTTGATACTATCCTAAGCTAGCTATCGTGCCTCTCCTATTTTTGCTTTTTGTTTTGTTTTCTTCACTTCATTGGTATGTTCTAATTCAGATTTTAGTCCTCAAACCAACATGTTCCTATTACTGTTACAATTCCTTGTATTTCTGGTATGCTTTATTTACTATCTCTGTTGTTCAACATGTAATTAGGATCCTGAATTCCCTCTACATGTTAAGTTATGCCTTACTTGTCAATGACCAGCATATTTCTATATACTCAGTACATGTTTCTTATATGAATCCCCATGATTGGTACATGGTCTTAGTTGTTTGATGTTAATAAAATCCAATACCCTACTGTCCCCCTAATCCTCTGAACCTGTAGGAGTTTTTGATTGTGTGCTTGTATATGTTCCTGCCTGCTATATGTTTGCCCTCACATGCTCTATATTTGTCCATCCAATCCCATTCCCTTGCTTGTGTTTGCTGGACTATTCTTGGTCCTTAGTATGATACTGACTTTGTTTTGGTTCTGAGATTGGTATGCGTGCTACTTCAAATTGTTTTCATCATTTAAACTTTGTCATAAAACTATTCTAATTAAGTCTCTCTTTTCAAAACTGTTTCTTACTTACGCCTTTTCAAAACTATTTTCTTACTTAAACTCTTCAAAACTATGTCAAGAACTCTCACTCTGCTCTTAGACCATTAAGTTATACCCCTTTTGTGTGAGCCTTGCCTTGGGATCGTTGAGCTTCCTCTGAACTTAGACACACAAAAGCTGGCCTTTCCACACTGCACTTACTCTGTCTTGGCTATGAAATATGGGTGTGAGCATTGCCAGGATCCCTTGAGGTCCTTAGGGAAATCTAACACACCCAGATATGAGGAAAAGCTATGAAACAATCTTGACATTTAAGGTGATTTATTACATAACTCAGAAAAGAGGTCTTAATCAGGTGTTGAGAATTTGGGCCTGTTTCAGGCTCTCTATAGTGTAACTTTTTATTTTACTTTTCTTCTCATTCCAGTATTGGTCTGTAATAATCTATTGTAAACAAGTATTGGGGCTGGTTAGTGAAAAGGGAAGGGTAGTTATAGATGTTATCAACATCAATGGGTAGAAACCATGTCTTAGGTTTACATTTCCTATATGTGTATTAGAATCCATGTGTAAGATCAACCCATTCAAAGCATGTCATGCATTAGATACCATGTTCTTAGGTTTACTATTTCAACATCTCATTTCGCATCACTTTACCTCTTAGAAATCCTACTTTAGGCTAAATAACAACATCAACATAAAACTGTTGCTCCTGCACTTCTTGAAATCATGTTGCAACTCTTTGGGCATTTAGAAACCATGCTCTAGGAATTCTGAATCATTCTGCATTTTCATATGTGCATATTAGATACCATGTTTTAGGATCTCGTTCACACCCACTCAGTCACACCTAGTTAAACAAATAATACATGAAAAACTACATAAAACAGTCTCATGTTTGATTACCCTGTTTAAGTGAAACTGGTCACAATCCCTGCATATTTTTGCAACACTTAGAATAACTTGCTTAGGGTAAAATAACTGTTTCAATAATTTTAATAAGTGTTGCACATTATTTTACGCCTAGGCAAGCCTTAGGTGCTAAATTTGTCAAAATTGGAAACATGCTTCTTTATGTATGTTGCTTAATTATCAACTGGTTTAAAATCAGTAGGCAAGATTGATTAGGACTTTATATTTGAGTTATGTCATAAATATGACTCTTCTTATCACTTAGATACCATGCTTAGAATCTGAATTTAGACCTTAATTGTGTATGAGTCAGGCTGTTTATGTGTATTATGTGTGGAGGTATATCTGAGCCCTTAATTTTCTTCTATGATCCCCTTAAGACACCCCTTTTATATTACCGAATATGCTTATATTGTAATTCATTTCAAAATCTCGCTTTTCATTAACTGCTTTCCAAACATCTGTGTACTTAAACTTAAATCCCATACTATTTAAGCCATACTTGTTATTTGCTAATTGTACAAATTCACAAAACTGTTTGGTCGGGAACCACACTAGTGGATCTTGAGGGGGTGCCTAACACCTTCCCCTTAGGATAATTTCAAGTCCTTACCATGTATCTGATTACCAAACGTAGTTATAAATGAACCCTATAGGTGCCCTAACACACCTTAAATTGTTAGGTGGTGACTTTTCAAAATGCAAACCCCCTTTCCCAAAAGGAAAGAGTTGTCCCAACCAAAATGTCATAAACCTGATTTTGGAGAAAAATGGGGCACAACAGCCGGGGGGAAAGATGAATTACTGATGGCGTATCTCAGGCAGAGTCTGAGTAGGGTGGCTCTAAAATGGTACACCCGCTATGATGCCAACAGGTGGTACACATGGGACAATTTGGCACACGCCTTTGCTCGGCATTTTCAGTATAACATAGACATTATCCCGGATCGCCTATCCTTAACCAAGATAGAGAAGAAACCCAGTGAATGTTTAAGGGAATATGGTTTCAGATAGAGAGAGCAAGCAGCGCTAGTCAATCCTCCGATGGAAGAAGATAAAATGGTCGAGTACTTTCTTCAAGCCCTGGAGCCTACTAACTTCGTCCATTTGATCTCGGCCATTGGTAATCCTTTTAATGATGTGGTAAAGATGGGAGAAATGGTGGAAGGGGGGCTCAAGTCGAGAAAGATAATGAGCTACTCTTCTATAAAAGCAACCACATAGGCAATCCAGAGTGGTACATGAAGCTTGCCGGGTCAGAAGAAAAATGATGATGTTTCCATAGTTGTCTAAGGATCACGACATGACCCAATAGGTCTGCCTCACCAATATACTCAGCCTCGACCCCTACCTCAATCCCAAACCTATCCCCGAGCTCCACATAATCCACCTCAGTATTATCCTCCGAACAACGTCCAATTATTTGTTCAACCACTTGGTCAGTCCTTATGGTGAGGACCAGTACCATAAATACTCTTTCACCTTCATAACATTTTTGAGCACCCAACAACCCTAGAAACAGGCATAAAGGGGAACAAACACAAATAAATAGTTTCCCACCAATCGGAGAATCCTATACAAGCTTGTTTGAAAAGTTAAAATAGTCTGGCCTAATTGAGCCGCTCCTCGGCTATACTCCGGACCCATATGCAAAAGGTTTTGATCCAGCTGTACGGTGCATGTACCACTCTAATGTCCAAAGGCATAGCATTGAATATTGTTGTGCTTTGAAAAGGGAGAAAAAAGAATGATTTAAGAAGGGATAATTGTGGTCCAGGACAGTGACACGTAGAACATCGCTCAGAATCCTTTACCTGCACATGATGATGCACACTTTGTGGGGAGGATGCGTGGTGACAGGGAGTATTAGAATCCTTTTGGGAACTTGTTGACTGAAGTTAATAATATTGAAATTGGTGAAGGTCCCAGTAATTTTGATGTGCAACCCAGTGGCTAAGATGTCGAGCTTGGTAATTAGAAAGACACTCCTTTCTTGGCTAGCCAAGGAGGAGTTTCGGTGGTTTAATTTGTTGTCATTTTTGTTGTCCGGGTTATTTTAGGGTTGTATTCCAGATATTGTCTTGTGGTTCAAACCCTTCTTCTTCTTATTTTGACTAGTTCGTTTAGTGGTAATAACTCGTCTAGTGTTATCTAGGATTGTTCCAGGGCTGTAACCCATGTTTATTTTACTTGTTTTGTTCAAACCCTTTTCACTATCTGCCTAATGCAATCTCCAGTTTTCTGTTAAGTTTTTGTCTAGGTCACTTTTCCTTTTATAGTTCTTTTCATCCTGACTCTAGTGACATAACATGTACGCATAATTCTCAGCCTGGTCTTGAAAGTTAGTCTAATCATGAAGTAATGACACGGTTTTGAATATGATAAAAGGAGGCATTTGAGGAAACAAGTAAAGATTCACACATTCTAAGATAACCTAAAGCTTGAATTGAGTGAAACTGAGGCAGTTAGTCTGGAAAATCAAGAGGTTGATGAGAGAATACAATAAGGCAATGTCTCTCAAACAGTTTGAGGTAGATCAGTCAGTGCTAAAATGCATTCTTCCACATCAAGATAAGTTTGAATCAAGAATGCTTTGAACTGGCAAGGATCATTCATTAGGACAAAGGTATTGCCCGTCGGCACTTTGTGTTTGTGTTGATGCCATCAATAGACACTGTGTATGATTTCCTTACATAATTTCAATTGCATGTTTGTAGTTGGCATTTTTAAAGTTTGGTATGACGAAGGCATTTTATTCTGCTACCTAAATATTTTTATCTTTTGCTACCCCTATTGAGCCTTAATTTGTTTTGTTCCATACCCCTCTTTTGGAATAAGAATGTGACGACCCGGCCGGTCATCTTAAGAATTAATGCCCTTATCCCCTATTAATTTCTTTCCCCGAGCTTATTTCTGTTATTTTGATTTGCCGGGTTGTTCGGTTCTAAGTGACGAGCCCCCTTTTTCTCATTAAATCGGGTTTATGACATTTGGGAGGACAACTCATTCCTTTTGGGAATTGGGTTTGTATTTGAAGAGTCGCCACCTAATGATTAGGGTGCATTAGGACACCAAAAGAATTTGATTTGAATAACCAGAGATTGGGTAAGGGCTTGAAATTATTCCAAGGGTAAGGTGTTAGGCACCCCTCAGAATCCACTAGTGTGGTACCCAGCTAAACTATTATTGTGAATTGGGTGCAAATTACAAATAGACAAATAAGGCTCAAATAAGAGGGGATTTCACATATAAAAGTTTGAAAATAAACAAAGTTTGGAAGAGCACTTAAGAAGGCTGATTTAGAAAATAAGGAGTAAAAAATGCTAAGGAAATAAGAATAAAGGGGGAGGGGGGTCCTAGGTTTATTAAAAATATGGATCATATCAATGCAATACCCAGTAATCACTCCTCAAAAGAGGGGTTACATGTGGTATTAGCGCACCGGTCATCATATCCATATCTACCCTTTCCCACCCCGTTAAGGTATTAAAGCGCGGAATAGTTTCGTTAACTTATTGCATGCTATTGTCCATCCCAATCCTATCGGTCCCGGAGGCATTTAGGACTACTAATCCTAAAAGAGAGGGATATTAGGCTTATTTGTAATTCCAAAGGTAAAAACTCTAAAGCGACATACAAAACAAAGAAAAGCACTTAATCAGTATGACATACACATACTGTTTAGGTCTGATTATAAGTATTATATACAAAGAAGGGCGGTTGCTGAGGCAGTTTTGGTTTATTACATAACTCAGATAAGAAGTCCGAATCAGGCCTGTCTGCTGGTTGTAACAACTGACAGAAGCAAATTCAGTTTATAATTATACTCTAAGGCCTGCCTAAGTGTTAGACAAGGATCCTATAGGCATGACATCTACTGGATTCAGAAAAAATAATGAAACAGTAAGGCTCGAAATGAACTCTTTGAATGCATACTCATTAAACTTGCTAAATGATAGTATCAAATTATTAAAAGAGAGTCAAGATTTAAGCGAATTGATTAAAAGCTCTACAACTGACCGTACTCATTATTACTGATTTTAGATTTATGATTAAGTGAAGTGGATCAGATTCGATTAGGAATTCCTATTGGCATGCTTTCTATGCGCTGTTGATTTTAAACCTTATAGACATGGTGTAAAAAATCCAGAAGCCTTATAAACATAGTATCTAAATGCATAAGACTGGTTTTAAACCTAAAAACATGGTACCTAGCTTGCAGAATTTGTTTAAGACCTATGACTATGGTATCTAGATGTAATTGAATAGGCAGAATTGACAATCCTATAGGCATGATTTCTATATGAAGTTGAGTATGTAGAATCCAGAATGGACCTATAGGCATGATTTCTATATGAAGTTGAATAGGCAGAATTCAGAATGGACCTATAGGCATGATTTCTATATGCATTTTGAATATGCAGAATTTAGAACACCTATAGACATGGTTTCTATATGAAAGTTGGATATGCAGGAATAGAGTAATCCTATAGTCACGATTTCTACCCTTTGCATACATAGTTACCCACCCTTTTTCACTAACCATCCCCAAGTGTTTATTACAAATTATTACAACCCAAAATAAATAAAAATACATCAGAAACAAAAAAAATACAACCAGAGGAAGCCTGATTTTGACTTCCTCTCTGAATTATGAGATAGACCAACTCAAGATACCATTGATCCGAAGCCTTTCTCCCATTTGAGTGTGTAAAAGTTCCCTAAGAGCTTCAATGGGACTTTGGGCAATGCTCATACCCAAATGTATTATCAGAATGGGGACAAGTGCAGTGTGGAAGGGACAGCCCTCTAATGTCCAAGTTCAGAGAGAGCTCAAAAGGGGTCCCAAGGCAAGGCTCATAAGAGGGGAGCAGAACTTAAGGACTAAGAAAGTGTGCAAGTGAAGAATAGAATTCTAAAAGGGGGGAAAAGAGAGGGAAGAAACTACAAATAAGTACACAAAAAGGGGTTCAGGGGGAATAGGGAGATTGTAAAGAGCCTATTGCTCAGGCAAGGGCAGGCTTTAGGCATGCCCAACAATGGAGAATGCTAGCATACCTATAAGCCTATCAGAACACACACTATTAGAGGCTAGGATGCCAGGGGATCAAGTTTGATTCATGGACAATAATTTGCAGTATTGCCATGCCTCAAACCATAGCATGAACACATATGGGTAGGGGTTTAGGATTCATAGTATAACAGGCAGAAAAATATTTCAGCATGCTAGAGTAAGTATATTGAATTATACCTAAGTAGTAGGTAGACATGCAAGTAAAGGTAGTAAATAAACATATTGTTGTGATTGTTGAAAATCTTAATCAGAACATACCAGTTTAAAGAAGAAAATAGAGAAAAAGTAGGCAGCAGGACTTGCAAACAGGCTACAGTACAAGTAACAAGAGAGAATACTTTTGAGTGTAAGTGTGAGTTCAGAAAAATCTACGAGTGTTGGTGTCCTTGTGTCAATGAAAGAGTCAGGTATTTATAGTGTGAAAACAGGCAAAAAATAAGGTAAGGATTATAGTTAAAAAATAATTAAGGAAATATGTGTCAACTAAAATCAAACCAGTATCAAAGACATCCTTTAATTAAGGAATTAAATCAAACGGTAGCATGCACGTGCTAAATAAGGGAAGAAATCATATTAGGGCTGAATATGACCAATACAAAAATATTTCCAAAATAGTACAAGTACAGAGTAGGTAATAGAGGTTAGGTTCATCAGACTCTAATCAATGAAAGGCCTGTAAGGATCCCATACCAATGTAATCAAGGTAAGGGGATCAAATCGACTTAAGTAGAAAAGGTAGGGGTCGAAGGTTCGAAGGAAAGTATTCAAATAAATCCAAGAAATAGGGAAGTCATAAAGAATCAATTACAAGAGTTTAATCAGAATTACACAAAGAGATTTGAAATCAGTCCACAATCAAAAGTTATTTTGAGAGGGAAATTTAGCATATAAAAGAGTGCATAACATTAGGCACGCAAGGCTGAACTCATGACAAAGAGAATAATCACACGACAGTCACATATGTCAAATTCACCATCTCAGTAATAGAAAAGGGGAGAGTATCAAGAAGCATGCAAAAGGGTCAAGTAGAAAGCTTTTCTGAAAACTGTAATCCAGTTCCAATGAGATTAGGAAATCGAAAACACATAAAGCACAGAAGTTGAATGTCACGACCCAAACCGATGGGCCGCTATGGGCACCCAGTACCTTACTTGACCGAGTACCAACGTAATGTAACTTTCTTATTACATCATTATATACATGTAACATATGGGCCTAATAGGCTAACATAATCATTTATAAACTCAAACATAGGCCGACAGGGCCGTACAATCTTCCACGTAGACGATATATGTCTACAAGCCTCTAAGAGTACATAAGTGTCACAAAGGTCGGGACAGAGTCCCGCCATACCAAATAATAGACGTCTAAATCATACTAACCAAATACGCAACTCCAAAGCAAATGGAGCGCACCACCATCTTTCGCTGAGCTGATAGCCTACTTGGAGGGCTCTCGATCTGTCTATCAGGACTTGCGGGCATGAAACGCAGCGTCCCCAGGCAAAAGGGACGTCAGTACGAATAATGTACTGAGTATGTAGGGCACATAAATAAATACATAGGAGATATGGAAGACATATAGAGTACATGACTCAACCCTTAAGTCTGAATAACTTTGTAAATCATAAATTACTTTCAGCGTCATGCATATGCGTATGAATGTCATATCGTTCAATAGGTATATGTGTCATAACATCATCAGCCTCTGAGGGTATCCCATCATATCATATCGGCCACTGTGGACAAAGTCATAATCGTATACCAGCTGATCAGGTGGTGGTGCATATATAACGCCATAACCATTCCCATATCCCATATACATATATATACATACATATACGCATATATAATGACGTTTGAATACATACATATATATGTGTATATAATGCCATTTGAATACATACCCATATATGTGTATATAACGCCGTTTGAATCATATTTCAGCCACTGTGGGCAACATCATCATCATATACCAGCTGATCAGGTGGTGGTGCATATATAATGCCGTAACCTTTTCCCATATCCCATATACATATACTTACTTATATATGCGTATATAACGCCATCTGGTCATGGGTCAATGCACATGAATGCAATGCATGAAAAGTACGTCAATAGGTATATGTGTCATAACATCATCAGCCTCTGAGGGTATCCCATCATATCATATCGGCCACTGTGGACAAAGTCATAATCGTATACCAGCTGATCAGGTGGTGGTGCATATATAACGCCATAACCATTCCCATATCCCATATACATATATATACATACATATACGCATATATAATGACGTTTGAATACATACATATATATGTGTATATAATGCCATTTGAATACATACCCATATATGTGTATATAACGCCGTTTGAATCATATTTCAGCCACTGTGGGCAACATCATCATCATATACCAGCTGATCAGGTGGTGGTGCATATATAATGCCGTAACCTTTTCCCATATCCCATATACATATACTTACTTATATATGCGTATATAACGCCATCTGGTCATGGGTCAATGCACATGAATGCAATGCATGAAAAGTACGTCAATAAAATCATTCAGAATGTCATAAGACCATTTTGCCTCTTGAGCAATATCATAAAGTAACATCTTTTCAACTTTCGTATTTTTCTGAGACCCATGAACAGATTATAAAATATTATGACACATGAAAAATTAAAGAACATAGATATTTCTATTACTTCTATGAGTAGAGTCACTTATGGAATTTGTGCATTTGCACGTTTCGTTCATATCGTATGGATCATGCCAAAGAAAGAAGGGATAGCCTTAACATACCTGTTCCTTGACTTATTTGAACGAATTGAAGATTTTTGCTTCTGTGAAGTATGAACAAAACCTATGCTTGAATATTTGGACTAAAATTTTTCTTGAAAGTTTCATAAACGAAATTGGTTGCTTTTGGAAATTTTGATTGAAATTTTTTGGCTAAAGATAAGAGTTTGGACGAACAATTGATTCGGCTTCAAGCCAAAGTAACGTTAATGAAGTCAAAGGCCTTAAATTAGGCTAAAGACAATAAAAATGAATCTTGAATAAATATTTGGATAAGTTTTGTATATGTCTTTCTAAGACTTTGAGTTATTATTAAGTAGCCAACTAGAATTGTGACTACTTAGTCCCTTTCTAGGCTTTGTGGCTTATTGCGATGTGTGAAAGATTAGTTTATTAATTATTTATCCACTTATTAGTTAATCGGGTAATGTTCTGTTACCCGGTAATTAATCAATTACCCGCATAATTTAAAAATTACCACAAATTACTTAAAATTCTATTTATTTTTAAAATATATCATATATACTTTATATATTAATCTACCGTGGTCATATGGTACCTTACATAGTACTAGTTTATAATTATCCGGTATTTTTGCTAGAAATACCGCTCGACCCATATTTTATCCAAAATTCCAAACTTGGTCGAAAATTCATTTTCTTTGACTTGTTTACCCTCTCACCTTTACGAATTTATTTATTACTTGTTTGAAATAGCATAATCCTTATAATCTCCAAATAATCTTTTCCTTGGACTGATGTCAATTACCTTATGACAATTTCAACGTACAACAGTACAAGGTGCAACATCGTCATAATGTAGTACTGCGGGATGTGACATCTCATTTCCGGGCTCTCATTAATTTATTTATGGTGTATTTTTATGTACGAAAATATGGGGTGTAACATCATTTCCCCCTTTGGAACATTCGTCCTCGAATGTTGACTGATGCGCTTATCGTTTTCGTAACTTATAGCTTTTGTGAATACCTTAATACTCTTCTTGCCATTTAGGCAGTTGTTCTGTGAATAAATCCAAAGTCTAGGGTATTCCCCCCTTTAGTCTTTTTGCTCATATCATGGCCTGTGGTCGGAATTCATCCAATCTTGTAACTGTTGCTACCTTTTGTTATGCAGCCTGTACGACTTCTTCCTACTATGTGCGCCCATGGGACTCTTTCCTTTAGCTTTTAGCCAATTGCCTTTCCTTACATACAGAAATTGACAAGATGTCCCTTTGGGTATCTATAGGTGTACTGTAGTTCTTTGCTCAGTACTTTGTTGAACTTACGAATATTGCTATATTTTGTTTCATAAACCTAGTTATCTATCTGTATGACTTTAGTGCATCTAGATTGGTCATTCTATCAAACTTCATGTTACTTTCATTGTTTATCCTATAAGTATAAATTTAAGTCCTTTAATGTTTCTTCGCCACTATTTATCTTAAGAGTGACGGCCGAATCTCATCTCATACTTTGTGACTTCTGTCCATCCATTGTCGATTCGCCTTAATGTCGATGTATCATCTATCAGTGATAACTTGATCTCTTATGTAACACTGCCGCTAGGGCTCACGTCTCATCGTGGAACATTTGAAGTGATTGTCTTGATCCACCTAGGGGCGATACGATACTATACTTCCATAATCGTAGTTCATAGCATCCCAGTGTGATTTACCTTATGTGGGTATTTCAATCCTGTACAATTCATGAAATCATTATTCAATTGAAGGCCCAAACGTCATCCTTCCTCTATCCCAATTACACCTGCATTCTATTATCAGAGTAGCATTCCATCTCTTCTAAATGCCATTAGACTCATTTGAGTTCCTCTAGGCTATACTGAGCTTTGCATAACTTAGAGAAACATCAGCTCTTCTTGTTTTCGTGGGTTTAATCCTGAGGACTTATCCATTCTCTTCACCTTCTCACTTGCCCTTTCTTATCCTTACTCTCGTCTTCCTAAAACCTTGTTGCTTTACCATATTTTAGCTTACGACTTACACATATCTATTTGTAGTACTCTCAACCTTCCTTCAACTTGCTTGTATCATAGGTTCCCTTGTATTATTCTTGAACATCATCCGAGATATCACACCATCTCTAACTCTCCTTTACTCTCTTAACTAGGCTTCTCAGTACCTAGAAATCATAGACTGGAAGATATACCACTAAAGATGATACTATCATTCCTATATACTGAATCCCAGTGCTTCTAATCTTCTACCTGAAGTATAGACCACTCTCATCCTTCTATACTTGAGTATTTCGTACATTGTGTACCTTTACCTTACTTACTTTAAAGTATCACCTTACATTCTTCTATATTTCTTTCATAACATCCCTCCTACATAGGTATAAATCACATTCACCATTTGAAACTCTATTATAATACTTGCACCTCTGATTTTTAAGGGAGATCCTACAATGTTCTCGATCACGATGTTTCTATTTTTCTGGGTCCAATAATCAAACTCCTGATTTGCTTGGGTGATGTAACTCTTGAGTTTCCTCCTTATTCTGATCGGCCTTAACGTCGGCTTGAGCTATCTTCTGATATGTGGTTCATGGTCTTATTTATTCTGTTTAGCCTTTTATGAGTGCTAATGTATGTGCATGATACGATCCTTTAACAATTTAATCCTTCGTTTATGACCTGGGCTGAATTCTTTCTTTTAACGTATACTAGAATCTTCTACGACTGTATATTCTACATATATATAAAACTCCAAACCCTTATGTGAGTTCTTAATGCAACCAATTTTGGACCATTGATCAAATAACTCTTTTGTTCCATCTTAGTTTTCTTTCAACGTAAGCTATTACTTTTCCTGGTCTTTCCACCCCCTCGTTGCGTCCATACTTAGCTTATCTTAGTGCCCATATATATTAAAATTCCATACAACTCATATGATTCTGAATATCACTTCTGATTTTACTCTCTGTTCATTGGCCACTGTAGGTGCCACTTTCCTTTGGAATGCTTACAATGTTGTCGCGAGATTGTTGTTACACGACCATTTCCTCTTTAGATCGTTGTGCTTAAGTTGAAACCTTCTTCCTTATTTCCTTAGCTAGTCTTTCGTTGTAGTACTTAGGGAGAACCCTTAACTCTCGTAAAGCTGCAAGTTTACTTCATCGTATACCCAATAAAATTTTTTTATATCCTTCCTCGCCTACGATTATCCGTAGTTACTTATCTCACGCCCTTGTGCTTGTAGGGTTGCTTCTGAACTTATATTTTGATTGTCTTCCCAGTGACACTTTTTTTTTATTTCCATAACATTCATACCATACCTTTAACTACCCCTACTCTTGTTTGAATATATCTCAAATATTATAATGATATTCTTTGAGGTTGAACTTTCCACGTTAGGTTCTACTATGTTTATCTCACACGATCTGATGACTCATCTGTAACCTCCTGTTTAGCCATAACTGGGATCTTTCTGACCAATTACTAACTACTCGTTGGCCCATTATCATATCAATGTTCCTCGTAATCATTCTTGGATTATCTTTTTTTGTCTTAACTTACATCTCGCACTGGTTTCTTATTTATTAATAACGGCTCGGGCAGGAACCTTTACTTCCCTTCCTTAACGTCGTGCTTGCACAATATTCTTGAATTGTAGTGTATCTGTAAGATTTGGATAAGTGCCATCTTATTCCTCTTTCATTTATCACATTCTTCCTTTACTATTCCATACTCACTAGAACCACTTAATTCTGACTTAATGTCATATCACTCCATATTCCCCCCCTTTAGGGGTGTACTAAAAGCTTAAGCCATGGGGATCTACCTATAGATGTTTTTCCTCTTCATTTTTGGCGTCGTTTCTTAACATCAATGATCCTTACTCGCCTTGCGGAAATTCTCCTGTTCCAAGGATGACAAATTCCCTTACTCAGGAGGGTGACACTTAATGTAACTGGTACATACAGTCCCTTAAACTTAATTTTGCTCACATTGCTTGCTCTAAGGAAGCGTCTCCCTGAATGACCATCCTCTTAATTCATTATGACTTTTCTTTTGTGGTCTATTCTATTGCCGCCAGAACGAAATCTGAAATTCCCATGATGCCGAGTACTTTCCAATCATTCAGTCCCTAATTCATATTTAGGTTATCTTGTTTAACAACCCATACCGATTTCTGTTACTCTAGGGATTAACTCTCCCCTCTGGTAGTCGCGTTGGAGTCACGAACTTATTTCTCAAAATGAGGATATAACCTTCTATCCTATACTCTTTTGTTGTCTTAAGGCCCATCACCTTTCGTCTCTTCCTTCATTTGACTATAGGTTCTGTAACATTCTACCGTTTTCATCCATGTATCATACCTTATTCATAATGCTTTCTTATCTCTCTTCTCATTACTCTGCTAATATTTATGCATATCCCTTTTCTTGTGAAAACTTCAATACAACATTCTTTCGCTTTTAGCTTTCCTTTGCTCCATCCAGTGGCTCTTTAAATTGTTTAACGTTCTCACTTTACTAGGGCCATGAGCCACACTAAGATAATATTTATCCCTTCAAGGCTTATAGTGCATGTCTTTGTAGTACTCATATCTAGCTGTACTATTTTAGGGTTACTATATCCCTAGCCGGATCCTGATAACTCGTCCTTTTCTTAAACTATGTCTGTTAGCCCCCATAGGGCATAACTGAGATGGGTACGGCCAATTGTATATATTTTTGTTACTATTGAATATAACTCAAAAAGCTTATGTTCCTCTGGCTTAATTATAAACGTTGTTAACCTTCATTAACTGGGTACCTCGTACCATTTTCACTTTGCTCCTTTTACTTGCAGAAACTTGTACATATCTTCTTAATCTCTTATTGTCTTTTACCATAAAGATGGATAGACATTATTGCCTTAAGGCTTCTTATCAGGAAGCTTGTACCTTTCAGTACTGTACACCATGATCTGCTAAAGACCTCACATTTACTTATCATAGGTATCATACAAAAATCCAATTCCTCTGACTCAGCTTTTTCACAACAATCTCTCTTTCCAACCTTCTTTCGGGAAGTAAGCATCGTCTTATTACGAATAAAATAGAATTTCAGAACTTGGATTCTTATAAGTGAG
This sequence comes from Nicotiana tabacum, assembly GCF_000715075.1. Lineage (NCBI taxonomy): Eukaryota > Viridiplantae > Streptophyta > Magnoliopsida > Solanales > Solanaceae > Nicotiana > Nicotiana tabacum. The sequence continues at coordinate 44,134,945 of NC_134087.1, forward strand.
CTCTACCACACGATCTAGAGTAAGAAGAAAGAGTGACAATCCTAAATGCCATGTAGCCTCCTACTTATAAGTGTGGTGCACGACACACCCATAAACAAGACTCTATTAGACACAGCTTGTAGACTCCCTAGGACAGAATGACTCTGATACCACTTTTGTCACGACCCAAACCGATGGGCCGCGACGGGCACCCAGTACCTTACTTGACCGAGTACCAACGTAATGTACCTTTCTTATTACATCATTATATACATGTAACATATGGGCCTAATAGGCTAACATAATCATTTATAAACTCAAACATAGGCCGACAGGGCCGTACAATCTTTCACGTACACGACATATGTCTACAAGCCTCTAAGAGTACATAAGTGTCACAAAGGTCGGGACAGAGTCCCGCCACACCAAACAATAGACGTCTAAATCATACTAACCAAATACGCAACTCCGAAGAAAATGGAGCGCACCACCATCTTTCGCTGAGCTGATAGCCTACTTGGAGGGCTCTCGACCTGCCTATCAGGACCTGCGGGCATGAAACGCAGCGTCCCCAGGCAAAAGGGACGTCAGTACGAATAATGTACTGAGTATGTAAGGCACATAAATAAATACATAGGAGACATAGAAGACATATGGAGTACATGACTCAACACGTAAGTCTGAATAACTTTGTAAATCATAAATTACTTTCAGCGTCATGCATATGCGTATGAATGTCATATCGTGCATAGGTATATGTTTCATAACATCATCAGCCTCTGAGGGCATCCCATCATATCATATCGGCCACTGTGGGCAAAGTCATAATCGTAACCAGCTGATCAGGTGGTGGTGCGTATATAACGCCATAACCATTCCCATATCCCATATACATATATATACATACATATATACGCGTATATAATGCCGTTTGAATACATACATATATATGCGTATATAACGCCATTTGAATACATACATATATACGCGTATATAACGCCGTTTGAATCATATTTCAGCCACTGTGGGCAACATCATTATCATATACCAGCTGATCAGGTGGTGGTGCGTATATAACGCCGTAACCTTTTACCATATCCCATATACATGTACTTACTTATATACGCGTATATAACGCCATCTGGTCATGGGTCAATGCACATGAATGCAATGCATGAAAAGTACGTCAATAAAATCATTCAGAATGTCATAAGACCATTTTGCCTCTTGAGCAATATCATAAAGTAACATCTTATCAACTTTCGTATTTTTCTGAGACCCATGAACAGATAATAAAATATTATGACACATGGAAATTAAAGAACATATATATTTCTATTACTTCTATGAGTAGAGTCACTTATGGAAGTTGTGCATTTGCACGTTTCGTTCATATCGTATGGATCATGCCAAAGAAAGAAGGGATAGCCTTAACATACCTGTTCCTTGACTTATTTGAACGAATTGAAGCTTTTTGCTTTTGCGAAGTATTAACAAAACCTATGCTTGAATATTTGGACTGAAATTCTGCTTGAAAGTTTCAGAAACGAAATTGGTTGCTTTTGGAAATTTCGATTGAAATTTTTTGGCTAAAGATAAGAGTTTGGACGAACAATTTATTCGGCTTCAAGCCAAAGTAACGTTAATGAAGTCAAAGGCCTTAAATTAGGCTAAAGACAATAAAAATGAATCTTGAATACAAATTTGGATAAGTTTTGTATAAGTCTTTCTAAGACTTTGAGTTATTATTAAGTAGCCAACTAGAATTGTGACTACTTAGTCACTTTCTAGGCTTTGTGGCTTCTTTCCACGTGTGGGAGATTAGTTTATTAATTATTTATCCACTTATTAGTTAATCGGGTAATGTTCTGTTACCCGGTAATTAATCAATTACCCGCATAACTTAAAAATTACCACAAATTACTTAAAATTCTATTTATTTTTAAAATACATCATATATACTTTATATATTATACTACCGTGGTCATATGGTACCTTACATAGTACTAGTTTATAATTATCGGGTATTATCGCGAGAAATACCGCTCGACCCGTATTTTATCCCAAATGCCAAACTTGGTCGAAAATTCGTTTTCTTTGACTTGTTTACCCTCTTACCTTTACAAATTTATTTATTACTTGTTTGAAATTGCATAATCCTTATAATCTCCAAATAATCTTTTCCTTGGACTGATGTCAATTACCTTATAACAAATTCAACGTACAACACTACAAAGTGCAACATCGTCATAATGTAGTACTGCGGGACGTGACATCTCATTACCGGGCTCTCATTAATTTATTTATGGCGTATTTTTATGTACAAAAATATGGGGTGTAACATTGAAGCAGAGATTTAAAAACTTAGTTGAGCAACAGATGAAGTAACTTCAGAAACCCAAATAAGTCCAAAGAGATTAGGGTTTTGAAACCAAACAAGTTCAGAGATGAGGAACCAACAAATCACGTCGCAAATAACCTCAAAATTCGGATGAACCCCCAAATTCAAGGGTTTTTACCATTAATCGAGTATAGAGACAAAAACAAGTAAATCAAGCAGAAATACTAACGAAATAAGTTCAGAAATCCCAAAAGGGAACTAAGACTCTTAGCATGCATTTTTCAGTAGAAGAAACTCATGAGAAACGTAGTCAAAGAACAACATAATAAACATAGTAGAAGAACACATAAAGAAACACAGTAGAAGAAACTCATAAGAAAAATAGTAGAAGAACCACATAATAAACATAGTAGAAGGGACACATAAGGAAACCAGTTGAAGAAACTCATGAGAAACACAATAGAACATGTTAAAGATCAGAAAAACCCCAAATCGGAAAAGATGAAGGTTTTGAAAGTAGAGTTTTTGAAAGAAACTTTTTGAGAAAATGTTTGCAAGTTTAGGGTAAGCACAAATCTAAACGGATCTAAAAGAATGAGAAGAACCTCGAAAGTTAGGGTTTCAGAAGAAACCCAGAGAGTGAGAAAGGCTTGGAAAACATCGATCTAAGCAAGAGAAGTAAATATCAGGCTCGAACAACCATGGGTGGCCGGAGCAAGGTTGGAGACATCCATGGAACTCGAATCGAACAACGTCTCGACCCCGCTTTTTCATGGTTAGGCCTTGAAACTTCAGTAACCAGGCGTGTAGGAGTTATAGGAGGCCGGTATAGGACTTCAATGGCCTTGGAAGCCATGGATTCCAGTGATTTAAGGGTGGAAGTGGAGGGAGGCAGCTAGGGTTCTAGAAGCTTTGAGAGAGAATTGAGAGAAAGGAGGGGGGATTCAAGGGCGGCTACAGAAGCAAATGGCATAGGGTTTGGGGGGTAGGTCAGGTTAAAAAAGGAAGGGGTGAATATGAGCTGTCGATCTAAGTGATCAACGACTGGGATTAAAAGGGGAATCCGGGCGGGTTATTTAAACGGGTTGTAGGTTGGGTAGATTTAGGATTTGGGTTGGGTAATTGGGTCATTAGGTTGGGTTTAATTGGGGTGCCATATCTGGCTAAAATTGAAATGCAATTGGTCTAAAAAATAGTAAAATGAATTTAAACATAAATACTAAAATGATTAATAATACATAATTATCAAATAAAAAATATTGGAGTCAATTTTATAAACATAAATACGATTTATATTTTAAAAGAGGCCAAATATTGCAATTATATGCAATTTAGCTTTAAAAATGTCAACTAAATTTGTAAAAATTAGCAAAAATGATGTTAGCTATATTTTAGCACAAATATGAGAATCTAATAAATGAATTACCAAAAAGATAATTTTGGGAATAATTATTGGGTTTTCTTGATAAAATAGTGCAATAAATTGATTTAAACAATTCTTAAAAATTAAGGAAAAATAAGAAAACCTTTTGACATACTTATATATGTATATACATGCTATTTTAAAAGTATTTTGCATATTAAAAAATATACAGGGAAACATTGGGTATCAACAGCTACCCCTTTTTACCTGGAAAAGATGAAAGAGTTGTCGGGTAAAGATATGATGACCAATTTTGACTGAACGAAATGGTTTGAAAAGGTTTGGCCATGCTCTAGCTCTTGAGCTGCCTACATATCCCTGGTCTTACAGGAATCAGGCCATATGTAGTTCAAGATCCGCCAGCGAAGTATGCTGATGGAGACTTTTTAAAGACGGACGCGAAATTGAGGATGGGGTGAATGGTCAAAGTCTAATAGGGTTGCGGGAACTGGAGCGGGATCGCTCCTGCTGAGATGGTCGTTGCTCGCTGGTTTACCTGAAAATAAGCAACACAAGCATATATTGTGCATAAATTTAAACATGATGCAAATTCCCATCTGACCATGAATGTTTGTCCTCGGACGGTTAGGATGACGTCCTTAGACCATGATGTCCTGGGCCATGAGGCGTATAAAGGATTAGCAGGCCATGAAATGATGCTCTCGGGCTATAATAATGATTCCTCCGAACTATGATGCCTTTGAATAATGATATACAAAAAGATTAAAAGTGGTCCTCAAGCCATGATATGGTGTTCTCGGGCTATGAAAATGGTGCCTCCGAACAATGACGCCTTCAGATGATTTGGCAATCTTTCAGCCCATGCGATGCAGTAGGTGGCGATCTTTCAGCCGATGAGATGCAGTAGGTGGCGATATTTCAACCGATGAGATGCAATGGGTGGCAATCTTTTAGCCATGCAAATGTAGAGGAGGCGATCTTTCAGCCATGCAAATGTAAATAAGGTGGCGATCTTTCAGCCAATGAAAATGTAAATAAGGGGGCGATCTTTTAGCCATGCAAATGTGGATATGGTGGCGATCTTCCAGCCAATGCCAATGTAAATGAGGCGGCGATCTTTCAGCCATGCAAATGCATATATGGTGGTGATGTTTCAGCCAATGCAAATATAAATGAGGCAGCGATCTTTCAGCTAATGCAAATGTAAATAAGGCGATCTTTCAGCCATGCAAAAATAAAGTGGCGATCTTTCAGCCATGCATATGTAAATAAGGTGGCGATATTTTAGTCGATGCAAAAATAAAGTGGTGATCATTCAGCCACTGTAAATATAAATAAGGTGGCGATCTTTCAGCCATGTAGATGGAGGTAGAGCTTAACCTCGGAAGGCAGGATGGTAGCCTTATGCTGTGTAGAAATGCAGATGGAGACAACACTTAGTCTCGGAAGATAGAATGGTAGCTTTATGCAGTGCAAAAATGTAGATGGAGACATCGCTTAGTCTCGGAAGGTAGAATGGTAGCCTTATGCAATGCAAGAATGCATATGGAGATAGAGCTTAGTCTCGGAAGGCAGAATGGTAGCCTTATGTAATGCAGAAATGCAGATAGAGATAGAGCTTAGTCTCGGAAGGTAGAATGGTAGCCTTATGCAATGCGGAAATGCAGATGGAGACAAAGCTTAGTCTCGGAAGGGAGAATGGAAGCCTTATGCAAAAAATAGGATAGCAAATGGTAATAGAGCTTTCTTAGCTGATAGCGGATTGCGATATTGTGACTGTTGGGGATACTGTGTTTGCTGGGAACACTGCGTGCGGATAGAAGTTGTGAGTAAGTGCAACGGTTCTGAGAGTTGTATTTTGAGCAATGTAAGTCTCGTGAGTGTATAGTATATTTGATGATTTTGCAACTCAAGTGCCTGCATCCAAAGAAAAATTGTGAGTTTTGTAAAGAGGGCAGGTTAGTTCGTATTCCCTCTGGCTCTACTTGACCTGCTCGGCTTTGATCTGGTGATAATGAATGTATCATTAGGGTAGCATTGCCAAAAAAGGCAATGCATCATTTGTAAAGGCATATATAAATGCATAATTAAGATTTCTTTTTGATGAACCAACGACTACGACGTGGTTCAAGACATTGCAACCCTTCTTATTATGGAATTTTGAGGGTCCACCTCAAAATTCTGCCCCAGTTTAATGGATTGATGCTTTCGATTGCTACTAGCGATGATTGGCTGAAATTAACTTCGGAATTTTGAGGGTCCTCCTAAACAATTGTGCCCCAGTTTCCAATTGCGGGGGGGGGGGGGGGGAGGGAAATGAAATTTTTATTGAATTATGACTGAACCCATAGGGATGCCTACGTATCCCCTCTTAAATGGGAATCAGGTCAGGCATAGTTTAAATTACATCATATAGGAAAACATAAAGATTACACATAGTAACGTTTGACCGCATCTGAATTAATTGTCTTTGGCCAGACCTCCGTCCATTTCAGCTAGTATGAGGGCTCCTCCTATTAGGACCCGGTGAACCATGTACGGACCTTGCCAGTTTGGAGAGAATTGCCCCTTGGCTTCATCTTGATGCGAAAAAATTTTCTTTAACACTAGCTGCCCCGGTGTGAACTGTCTCGGCTTGACTCTTTTGTTGAAGGCTCTGGACATTTTGTTATGATAAAGTTGACCATGGAAAACTTCATTCATTCTTTTTCCATCGATAAAAGCCAGCTACTTGTAATAACTCTTTACCCACTCTGCATCGTTGAGCTCAGCTTCCTGTATGATCCTTAGGGAGGGAATTTCTACTTCGGCGGGAATGACGGCCTCTGTACCGTAAACCAGCATATAGGGGGTTGCCCCGGTTGATGTGCAGACTCTAGTGCGATATCTCAATAAAGCAAATGATAACTTCTTGTGCCACTATCTGTGATTCCCTATCATTTTCCTCATCCATCTAGATCTGATGATAATCAGTGAAGCAATCTACGAATGATTGTAGCTCATGCTTGGCACAATTGTCAATCAGGATGTGTATATTTGGCAAAGGGAAGTCATCTTTTGGACTGGCCCGGTTGAGATCCCGATAATCGACACAGACTCGAACCTTCCTGTCCTTCTTTGGTACCGGCACGATGTTGGCTAACCCTATCGGGTATTCTACCACCCTGAGAACCTTAGCTTTGACTTGCTTAGTGACTTTTCCTTGATTTTCAAACTCATATCAGGCTTGAACTTTTTGAGCTTTTGCTTTACCGCCGAACATGTCGGATCGGTTGGCAGTTTATGGGCCACAATAGACGTACTTAAACCAGTCATGTCATCATACGACTAGGCGAATATGTCCTTATATTCCTTCAGAAATTCTGTATATTCCTTCTTTTCCGATGGCGATAAGTGAACGTTGATTCGTGTTTCTTTGACATTTTCTACATCGCCCAGGTTAACAATTTATATCACGTCTAGGTTAGACTTAGGTATATTCTCAAACTTCTCAACTTCTTTGACAATATCCTCTAGTATGTCATCTTCCTCTGAATCAATATCCATTTATTGCGTTGTCTCATTGCATGTCACAGTCATTGGTTCGTTAAGATAAGTAATAGTAATGTTGTATAAGTAAAGTAATGAGAGAATAATAATAATAATAATAATAATAAGTGTTGATTCATAAGGAAAGTACAAAATTCTTTGATAAATTCCATAATCGTTTTGAACATCGGAGATCTTATTGCGGGAATTAAAATGCGAAAGGAAAATCATTTAGTAAATAAAAACAGTGCATGATGCTTGTTTTAGCCTTGCTACCCCGAGGCTCTTCGGGCTCTGGTTGTCCTGATGGTCCAGTTATTGAGGCGTTCCCCTCTGCTTATGGCCTGTATGGAAGGGCCTTCCTCCTCGAGAACAACACAACAATCCATGTCATTGTCCTCTAAGAACAAGTTTTTCATAGCTGCCAGTGCTTCCGCTTCTTCTAACCCATAGATAACATCGGCCGGTTGGAAAGTCTGCTCCAGCGGATAATAAGGACTGCACCATAGTGGCGACCAGTTGTTGAATTCCTCCTAGGTGTACTCATATCCCAGACCGAAAGTGGTGCCGTGCTTTTTGAGTTTTATGGGTTCAGTAATTCCTTGGAGATTCTTGCCAAGTCCTTTGCTAGGTTCATACCCACTCCAATTCAGTATGCGCTCGATCTTGTTATCCCACCATCTGTCTTTGTCAACAATATTTACCCATTCGATGTGATGGTAAGTCTCTCCTCCCAGCTTATTTCTCCCCTCGATTGACGGAATGGTCTGGCGACTGTATATAGGGCTGTTACCGTCATCGTGAATGATCACTTCCTGGTGGTTCCATTCAAATTTTACTGCCTGATGCAGTGTTGAGGCTACGACCCTAACAGCATGGAACCATGGACGTCCCAATAGCAGATTGTAAGATGATGGAACGTCTATCACTTGGAAATCAACGTCGAACCAAGTTGGCCCCATCTGTAAGCACAAACTAATTTCCCCAATGGTGGACCTTTGGGAACCGTCAAAAGCTTTCACATTGATGGCTCTATCCTTTATCTCATGCAGTCCCCTACCTAACTTCTTGAGTGTTACCAATGGACAAATGTTGAGGCTAGAACCCCCATCAATCAGGTTCCCAGTGATAAAGTAATCCTCGCATTGCACAGTGATGTGCAGTGTTTTGTTGTGTCCCAACCCTTCAGGTAGCAGCTCATCCTCATGAAAAGTGATCTTGTGGCTCTCCAATACCTGTCCTACCATGTTAGCCATTTCCCCACCAGTGATGTTGCTTGGAACATATGCTTCACTCAGCACCCTTAGCAGGGCATTCTTGTGTGCCTCGGAATTTTGTAGCAAAGCAAGTATGGAAATTTGCGCTGGTGTTTTGTTTAACTGGTCGATGACCGAGTATCCCTTGGCCTGTATCTTTCTCCAAAGATCGTCTCGACGTGTATTAATAATGGGTGGCCGGTTGAAGGCCTGCTTGCTTGACTCAGCCAGATGTTCAGGGGTATAAACTCTACAAGTTCTCGTCATACCTTATGCGGCAATAGTTTCTTCGAACCTACCCTTGCCTAGGTTGTATAGTCCCATGGGATATCCTTTGTATGGCATGGCGTCACAGTTGACCTCGGTACTGGAATTGGTGTGGATATCTTTACTCCGATGGAGCATGTGTTTTGGGAGGTAAAACTGTAACTTCAAATGGTGGAGGTGCATTTGCTGGAGTCACAAATTCAACCTCAATTGGTGTTGGTGTCTTTGCAGTTGCTTCAAACTCTAGTGGCACAGACATGTTTACCTCAGCGTCCCTAGATGGCTGAATCTGGACTATGATTGGATTAATAGTCTATTGGTTTCTTTTGATCATCACCTTCTATGATCAACCTAATCGACCCCTCGGGATCCCAATCATCCTCTATTTTGATCATGTGAACGCCTCCACCCTTATGGTAAGGTAGAGGGTTATTGAAGACATTTGGACCATGTTCCTTTGCCACAATAATTTTGTTGTCAATCAGAGCCTGGATCTTGTCTTTTAGATAACGACATTCGTCGATAGTGTGTCCCTTCAAGCGGAATGATATGCACAGGATTTGTTTGGATTTACCCATTGGGAAGGGTTCTCAGGGGTTATGGCAGGGATAGGGGTGACATAACCAGCAGCTTTGAGTCTCTCGTACAACTGGTCAACAGGTTCAGCAATGGTTGTATATTGTTTAGGAGGTCTGTGGTCAAAACTTGGTCGAGGTCTAGTGAAGTTTTGGCGTGTAGGAGGTGATTGATGGTGGGATGGTTTAATGTTGTAGGCTTGGTAAACATGTGCGGGTTGGGAATATTTGGGTGAAGTAGGTTGATATATGGGAGGTGCAGATGACTGATAAGTGGGTGGTGGAGTTTGGTAAGAGGGTAAAGGTGCTTGGTAGTTTGGAGTAGGCTAATATGTGAGTGGAGGCACTGGGTAGGTTTGGTATCTGATGGGAGATTTGGTTCTCTGTGCCACCATGACGGCTCCTACGTCCCTTTTCTTGGACACACCACCGGACTGTAAGGCCTTATTTGTGGCTTCCAGGGCCTCGAAGTTTGTAACTATACCGCTTTTGATGCCCTATTCAATCCTTTCACCCAGCTTGATAATGTAAGAAAATTTGTAGCTTTCGATCATCATTAGTCGTTCATAATACTGTGGGTCCGGAGCCCGAACAAAGAATTTGTTCATCTATTCCTCTTCTAGGGCAGGTCTGACACTAGTAGCTTTGTATCTCTAGCGAGTAGCATACTCGCAGAATGTTTCGTTGGGCTTCTTCTTTAGGTTCTGAATGTAGAACACATCTGATGCATTTTCTGTGTTGAACCTAAACCTGTCCATGAAATCGGATGCCATACTCACCCAGTTTGACTGTTTCTTTGGGTATTGACTAATGTATCAAGACAGAGCATCTCCTTTCAAACTCCTCATGAAAAGCTTCATGTGAATCCTTTCGTATTTCTACTCCAACCAGCTTGTCACAATATGTTTTTAAATCTACTCATGGATCCCCTGTACCATCAAACATCTCAAACTTAGGAGGTTTGTACCCCTCAGGCAGTTCGACGTTGGGCTGTATGCAAGGATCTTCATAGTTCAGCCCCTCAATTTTTGCTTCCTTCGACGCCTTGAATTCGGCTAGTCAATTTCTTAATTTCTTCAACCAGGTTCCTGATAAGCGAGTCTTTATCATCAGCATATTCGCCAGATTCCGAACCTGATCAAGTTCTTTTTGGAATTTCAGCAGCTTATGTTCAAGTTGGGATGCACTTTCCTTAGGAACTAGAGTACCATGACCATGAGCGACCTCTACCCGTTCAGTTGAGTTTTCCTTTCTGGAGTTGTTCACATCTTCCATCTTTTCTTTGTTCTTGTTTTTGACAGGACTAAGAGAAGGAGTGGGTGGAGGGCCCCTGGATCTCGTGGAATAAGATGATGTTGCTAGAGTGCACGAACTAACTTTTAGGGAAGGGTAATAAATAAAGAAAAAGTAAAAACAAAAAGGTAACAAGTTAGTGAGGTTTATAAAAAGCATTGCAATATTTAAACACATAGTGCGAGAACGTAAATCGTGTCCTAATTTGGGGACCTCTTTGTGCACGAGGTAGGCCTAGCGACAAATTAATTTGGAGAACTCAGAATGCTAAATGCCTCATTTTATTGATAGAAAATAAGACGAATCCCAAATCGACACTAAATTAACAGGAAATAAATGTCACTACTGGCCATTGGCCTTATTACATTATATAGAGCGAAAAGAAAAAAACTCCTATCTACTTGGTCCCAGAAGGACCTTCCTCAAGTTGAATGCTCTCGTTGATCAGATCCTCCAGTTCGCGTAGGTTCACCAGTAAAAATGCCTTTGTCAGATGTTCTCCTTCGTTTCCCTCAACGCTCTTGGTAGTCGGTGACTCTTTTCCTCACTTTTCCTTCCAATCCAGCAGACTGTATTCCAGATATTCTAACTTTTCACTAGATTTGGCGGCCCTCTCTTTCCACTCATTGATTTGGTCATTTGATGGAAGACTCCTCCACCAGTCTAGCAATAGTGAGGGTATCCTAACCATACCAAAGTTGGGGACCTCGTTCTTCATTTTCTGCAAAACAAAACGGTTAAGACCCTACCCCCACCAGACTCGACTATTTAACATCAACAATTAGCATGAAGCATTTAGTTCTCCCAATAAATGCACAGAATGTGGTGATGTCTATTTGGGTTTAGGAAAACCCAGTGGACTTTGGACAAAGCTATCTTAAAGAGTCATTATGCGGACAACATAACTGACTCGGCTAGGTTTTACCATGATGCATGCACAGTTTAAATAGAGTAAGGTTTCTATGGGGTTTTAGACTGGTACTCTTGAGTGGACAACTCAAGGGGGAAAGGCACGGAAACATCGACTACACCGTTGATCGACTAGTTTTACCGCAAATATGCCTTTTTCGGATTTAGGGGGTAATAATATAGGAAGAGCGCAACCATTCATTATAAGCGTTGCTATGGTATTTGTTTGGGCACGAGTGGGATATGATGTTGAGCATGATTATGCAATAATTAAAAGCATGTTGGCACGTATTTGCATGTTAAGAAAGCAGTAAATACAATAGTTTCATAATTTGAAGTAGTAATAAAAGGAGGAAACAAAAAGAGAAGTCAGTTTTTCAATTGAAAAGGGAATTGAATGCTTAAAGAAATTAAACAAGTAATTGCACATAAAGGAGCATAAATTCACAATGATAGTCTGAAATGGTAAAAGCCTAAAAATCCTCAGCAAAGTCGCCATGCTGTCGCGCGCCCTTTTTCTCGCGAAATCGGGTTTATCACATTTGGGAGGACAACTCATTCCTTTTGGGAATTGGGTTTTCATTTCAAGTGTAAGGCCCCGTGAATTTCCTACTCAGAACCCTGAATCCCGATTCAGACCCTTTTGGATGGATCTATGATATAAAAAGTCAATAAATAATGTTTTCCAGAAAATGCGATTCTGCGGTCGAGGACGCGGTCGCATATCAGGTATGCGGACCGCATAATCGCCGCAAAGTGAGTTAGTGTGTTAGTCAAATTTGAGGTTAAATATGCGGTCCATTATGCGATCGCATAACCGATATGCGAACCACATAGTCGTCGCATAATTTCCTTGGGATTTTGTAAGGAGCAGTTCTACGGTGCATTATGCGACTATAGAACGGGTGTGCGGACCACATTTCTGCCACATACCCAGACAGAATGTTCAGATTTTGGGAGCACTTTTGCGGTCCATTCTGCGGGCCGCATTTCCACTTTGCGATTGCAAATACGATCGTAAACCTGACTCGGGGCTCCAATATTCTAAATTTTAAACCCGACCCCTTATCGATATATTTGGTTTTATAGCTCATTCTTAACATATTTCCTGATGCTTTTAGAGTGAGAGAGACGGTATTAGAGAGGGAAGTGCTTCCCATCAAATTACTCCATGAAACCTTGCCAAATCTTTGAAGATAATCAAGTGAGGGAACCTAAATCTTCATCCCAAGAGGTATGATTTCATTACCTCAGCTCTTGTTCCTATGCTTAGCAATAAGGTATCACTAGTGAAGTAATTCATGGGTGTAAAGTTGAATTTATTCCATGCATTTCACACCATAGAATATTGGGAGGTAGTGAACTAAAAAGGAAAGCAATTGGGGTATAAAATGATAGAAACTTCTCTAAAAAGGGCCTAAGATTACAATGCACCTTTAGTGTTTGATAATATGCTAAAAACAAGCTAGAATCTCAATTTCGTCACTAATTCTCGATTTAATTTGTAATTCTTACACAATAGATCGAAGTGCTAAAAGTTCCGGAATTTTGTAAGGAATAAGGAAAGCTTTATTGAGGTATGTATGGCTAAAACCCCGTCTTTTAGAAATTGAGCTTCATTAGTGTTTCTGTGGGCATGGCAAGGTTAAAGTTGAATTGTTGCATTGCTTTTTGTTTTACATGAGTTGGTGTTGTAACCCTATGTGTGTGAAAAATGTGTCCCGACTTAATCAACGTGCTATCTTGACAGCTTGAAAGGGGCAAAGGTATGAATTATGTATTGGAAATGTTTAGACCTTAAATTGAGATTCTAGCTGAATATATTGTGCTATCTACATGAAATCTTATCTATGTTTACAATTTAAATTGCTCTTGTGTGCACCTACTGTCCTAACTGGCAAAGCTAATATTGAAAATTGGGAACGATGTAAAATGCGGACTAGTGCCAAAAATGATTTGATAAGTCATGGCCCCAAGTGCCTATGAAATGATAAATGAGAAATGAATTGATTTATGATAAGGGAACAATGCCTTGATGAGGCGACCTAGCCGATCGGGTCGAGATCGGACTTCACTCAAGATAGCGGTGGTATTGGAAAGGTATTGTGAATGAATTCCGGGAAAGAAGTAAAATGAGATTGTGATTGAAGCATATGTCTCAAATGAGGCAACCTAGCCGATCGGGTCGAGATCGGACTCCGCTCAAGATAGCGGTGGTATTGTGAACAAATAATGAATAGTGTGAAATGCCCCAAACTAAAAGCTATGGGAAAATGATGTGAAAGTTGTATGATTCTTTTATTTGATAATGTGGTGATCGTTTAAAGTTTTGAGTTATACTTGTGATTTCTTATTCTTGTATGAAAGTTCTTTCTAATTTGATGGTGTTTAGTTATACATACTAGTGCTATTCGATGACACTAACGTACTTTTTGCCGGTGGCGCTACATTTTTTAAATGAATGTAGGTGGCTCCATAGTGGATAGTATCGATCGTGTGTAGCGGATCATCCTTTTCTCAAACTCTTGGTGAGCCCCTTCCTCCTTCAAGGGGTTTTGTGACATGACTTTTGTTATAGATGTCTCTTTTGAGGTATAGCCGGGGCCTTGTCGCCGGCGTTGTTATCGCTGTCTTGGGTATCCTTAGAGGCTTCGTAGACATATGTGTGGGTTATGTACAGGCGTTGGATGGGTCTGCGAACTATGATGTAATTGAAATTCTCATTTTGCTAAAGTGTAATTGTATGTAATCTTGGGAACTTAATTACGGATTAATGTTGTGATTTAAAATGAACTAACTTTGTAGAATGCACTATCTTTCCTCGTCTAAGAAAATGAATGAAAACATGGTTTCCTTATTCGTATCGAGTTGGGTAGGAAGTGTTTGATAAGGCTTGATCAGTTGGATTTACTCGATTGAGCGCCGATCGCGCCTCCCGAGATAGGGGCGTGACAACTTTGGTATCAAAGCCTAAGGTTTTAAAGTGTCTTAGGATGTCTCGGAGCAGTGTCTGGTAGATTCCTTCTTATCGGTGTGAAGTCGACCACATATATAAGTTGGAGGCTATTTGGGCATTTAGGAATAACACCCTTCTTTGATATTCTGGATCGTGCGGTGTAACTGTTCCCTCTCTAATTAAGTGTGTTGCTCTATCTTTCAGAGTATGGCACCTAAGAAGAAAGTGATAATTGGCCAGGAAGCCAATTCTAATTCCACCTCAGGAGTTGCTGATGATTCCCTGCTAGATGATGCGGGTGAGGGTAGTCGCCCTGCTATTGCTCTACCAGATTCTTCTACTCCAGAGCAGACTACCCCAGTTCATACACCTGTGGAGTGTACCACTATCCCTTCCGTTGATACCTCTGTCCCGCCTACAACTCCAGTTTCCGGTTCTGGTATTTCTGATGGGGATCTTAGGGGAGCCATTCAGATGGTGACCCAGCTAGTGGCCTCTCAGACCCAGAGGTCAAATGTTGCGCCCAGTTCATCCAGCCAGCAAGGGAATTCTACTAGTTCTATGGTGAACAGATTTCTTCAGTTAGACCCTCCAGTGTTTACGAGTGCCAATCCAGAAGAAGACCCTCAGGATTTTATTGATGAGATGTACAAGACCCTCAGGGTTATGCGTGCGACTGAGATAAAGGGAGTAGAGTTGGCTGCCTACTGTCCGAAAGGGGTGGCCTATTCATTGTTTGAGTTATGGGAAGATTCCCGTGGGGAGGGATGCACTCCGGCGAGGTGGAGCGAGTTTGCTGATGCCTTCATTGATCATTTCCTGCCCGCTGAGACAAGGGCAGCCCAAGCAGCAGAATTTGAGAATTTAAAGCAAGGTAACAGAACGTGTGGGGGTACCACATTGAGTTTGCTCGCTTGTCCAAGTATGCCATTCATATGTTGCCCACAATGGAAGCTAAGGTGCATCGGTTTGTCCACAGCCTTAATTCTTTGACAATTAATGAGGCTTCTATGGCTGCATTGAATTCCGACATGAATATTAGGAAGATGGTAGCATTTGCTAAGGCCATAGAGAACCGTAAATTAAAGAGCAAAATGGAGAGAGAGGCTAACAGTAAGGCCCGGTCTAAAGGCAACATGGGAGAGTCACTAGGTAAGGGAAGATCAGCTTTCAGGGGAGGATCATCCGGGCCTTCCCAGTCTTTTACACAGTCTTCAGCTAGTGCACCGCCATCAGGGCCCAGCCAGCAGCAGTGGAGTTGTTTCAAGCCTGGTCAGGGCAATAGGGGATCCCATCAGCGAGGTCGGTCATAAGGGAGGTTCCAGCAACAGCAGAGGTCCCCGTGCCCTAGGTGTGGGAAGATGGACTCGGGAATTTTCTATATAGAGTTACCTATATGTTATGGATGTGGGATGAGGGGTCATATTCAGAGACATTCTCGTGTACCCAACCAGGAAGCGGGTAGGGGCACAGCTCAGTCACCCGGTCCAGCAGCTGCTACATCCTTAGCCCCCCTTCTCCAGCTCGAGGTACCCCAGCACCCGTAGGGCGTGGTGAAGCTAGGGATGGTGCGCAAAGTTCAGGAGGACCCAGTCGATTTTATGCCATGAGTGGTCGCCAGACTGCTGAGGCTTCTCCAGATGTTGTTACAGGTATTCTGACTGACCAATCTCATGATGTGTATGCACTTATTAACCCTGGTTCCACCTTGTCCTATGTTACCCCTTTTGTTGCTATGGGATTCGTTATAGAGACGAATCAGCTTCATGAGCCCTTTTTGGTGTCTACCCCAGTTGGTGAGTCTATTACAGTTGCTCAGGTTTATAAGGGATGTGTTGTTACGGTACGGGGTAGGTATACCGCGGCCGATCATATTGAGTTAGGGATGGTCGACTTTGATGTAATAATGGTAATAGTTTGGCTTTATTCATGCTTTGCCAAACTTGATTGTCGTACTAGAACCATTAGGCTTGAATTTCCTAATAAGCCCATTATTGAATGGAAGGGAGATAATGTAGTGCCTACAGGTCAGTTTATTTCCTACCTTAAGGCCGCGAAGTTGATCAAGAAGGGGTGTATCTATCATCTAGTTCGGGTCACGGACACCAATGCAGAGGTTCTTAGCCTTGAGTCTATACCAGTGGTGAATGAATTTCCGAACGTCTTTCTAGATGAACTCCCTTGGATTCCACCGGACAGGGAGATTGATTTAGGGATCGATGTGATACCAGGCACACAACCTATATCCATTCCACCTTATAGAGTGGCACCGGCAAAATTGAAAGAGCTAAAGGAGCAATTGAAGGATTTGCAAGAGAAGGGTTTCATCCGGCCGAGTGTGTCGCCATGGGGCGCATCGGTCTTGATTGTAAGAAAGAAAGATGGATTGCTGCGGATGTATATTGACTACCAGCAACTCAACAAGGTCACAATCAAAAACAAATACCCTCTACCAAGAATAGATGATTTATTTTATCAATTGCAAGGTGCTACATGTTTCTCAAAGATTGACTTGCGGTCCGGGTACCATCAATTGAAGATAAGGGAAGAGGATATTTCAAAAACAACCTTCTGAACTCGGTATGGGCACTTTAAATTTATGGTAATGTCTTTTGGGCTAACGAATGCCCCAACAGCTTTCATGGATCTTATGAATCGAGTCTTCAAGCCCTTTCTAGACTCCTTTGTGATAGAGTTTATTGAGGATATCCTCGTGTATTCCCGAAGTTGGGAGGACCATACTACCCATCTCAGGGAAGTTTTGCAGACTCTTCAGCAACTTCAATTGTATGCAAAATTTTTGAAATGTGAATTCTGGCTTGAATCTGTCGCGTTCTTGGGCCATGTCATTTCCAGGGAAGGAGTTCTGGTCGATTCTCAAAAGATTGCAGCAATGAAGAATTGGCCTAGACCTACCACTCCAACTGAGATTCACAGTTTCTTAGGCTTGGCTGGGTACTACAGGAAGTTTGTGGAGGGGCTTTCTACTCTCGCCTCTCCATTGACTAAATTGACGTAGAAAGCAGTTAAATTCCAGTGGTCTGATGCTTGTGATAAGTGTTTCCAAGAATTGAAGTCAAGATTGATGACAATACTGGTGCTAGCCCTGCTAGAGGGTACACAGAGGTTTGTAGTGTATTGTGATGTTTCGAGAGTCGGGCTTGGGTGTGTGTTAATGCAACACGGCAAGGTTATAGCCTATGCTTCTAGGAAACTCAAGAATCATGATAAGAACTATCCAACCCATGACTTAGAGCTGGCAGCAATGGTGTTTGCGCTAAAGATTTGGCGACATTATTTGTATGGGGTCCATGTGGATGTATTTACGGATCATAAGAGCCTTCAATATATTTTCAAGCAGAAAGAGTTGAATATGAGGCAAAGAAGATGGTTAGAGTTACTAAAGGACTATGACATTGATATTCTCTATCACCCGGGAAAGGCTAATGTTGTGGCAGATGCACTTAGTTGAAAATCTATGGGAAGTTTAGCTCATTTGGAGGCCTATCAGAGGCCGTTGGCTAGGGAGGTTCACCAGCTGGCTACTTTGGGAGTTCGCCTTGCGGACTCTAATAAAGGAGGGGTAATTGTGCAGAATAGGGCTGAATCATCGCTTGTGGCAAAGGTGAAAGAGAAGCAATTCGTGGATCCGTTGTTAGCACAACTGAAAGAGGGGATTCTCAAACACAAAACCAAAGCTTTTTCCTTTGGCATGAATGATGGTACCCTACGGTACCAAGACCGTTTATGTGTTCCTAATACTGACGGTCTTCGGGAAAGGATCATGGCAGAAGCTCACACTTCCAGGTATTCCGTGCACCCAGGTTCCACGAAAATGTATCATGATTTCAAAGAAATTTATTGGTGGAATAACATGAAGAAAGATGTGGCGGACCTTGTGGCAAAATGTCCGAATTGTCAGCAAGTAAAGGCCGAACACCAAAGGCCCGGTGGATTAGCTCAAAGCATAAAAATTCCAATATGGAAATGGGAGATGATCAACATGGATTTTGTGGTAGGGTTACCACGTACTCCGCGCAAGTTCGACTCAATTTGGGTATTTTTGATTGACTCACAAAGTCAGCACACTTCCTGCCAGTCAAATCTACCGACACAACAAAACGGTATGCTCAGTTGTATATCAAAGAAGTAGTCAGGTTACATGGCACTCCAGTCTCAATCATTTCAGATTGAGGGTCTCAATTCACAGCCAACTTTTGGAAGACGTTTCAGCAAGGTTTGGGTACGAAGGTAAATTTAAGCACAACTTTTCATCCACAAACTGATGGTCAAGCAGAGCGGACTATTCAGACGCTTGAAGACATGTTGCACACTTGTACTCTCGATTTCAAGGGTAGTTGGGATGACCATCTGCCACTCATAGAGTTTGCTTACAACAACAACTTCCATGCTAGTATCCAAATGGCACCATTCGAGGCACTGTATGGTAGGAGATGTAGGTCTCGCATTGGGTTGTTCGAGGTCGGAGAAGCGGGATTGATAGGGTCGGACCTCATGCATCAGGCCATGGAGAAAGTCAAGCTCATTAAGGAGAGGTTGAAAACTGCTCAGAGTCGCCAAAAGTCTTACTCAGATGCTCCTCGCAGAGATTTGGAGTTCAAAGAAGATGATTGGGTATTTTTGAAGGTTTCCCCTATGAAAGATATCATGCGATTTGGAAAGAAGGGAAAATTGAGTCCGAGGTATGTAGGACCATACAGAATCATTCAGAGGATTGGTCAGGTGGCATTTAAGCTCGAGTTGCCACCCAAAATGTCAATAGTACACCCGGTCTTTCATGTGTCCATGTTGAGGAAAGTAGTGGGAGATCCGTCCACTATTATGCCAGTTGAAACTATTGAGGTAAATGAAGAACTATCATATGAAGAAGTTCCAGTTGCCATTCTTGATAGGCAGGTTCGGAAATTGAGAAATAAGGAAATTGCATCCGTGAAAGTATTATGGTGGAACCAGCAATTTAAGGAAGCCACTTGGGAAGCCGAGGATGAAATGAAAAGGAAGTATCCACATTTGTTTGAGTAGTCATGTAATAGCTTTTATACATTTAGCTCCTATGAACTCTTATCTTTAGACTTGATCTATGTAAAACTATCCTCTTTTTGGTAAAATGTTGCCTATACGGCCATGGTTGATGATTGTACAAGTTATGTTACGTTTATGAAATATGGTTATGCTGTTAGGATATGTTCTGGGGCTCTCTGACAGGTAGATAAGGCCTAGATACAAAGGAAACTCTAGCGATATTTTCGGAAATATAGGGAGTTAGCTAAATTTGGGGGACTGGCAACATGTTTCAGGTTATAAAGAATAGAAGATTGCAGTAAGACTGTTAATAAGTGAACCGTGATCCTCATTTGAGGACGAATGATCTTAAGTGGGGGAGGATGTAAGGCCCCGTGAATTTCCTACTCAGAACCCCGAATCCCGTAGTGCCAAGTTAGGATCATGCATTAGAGATGCGTAAGGAATTGCACAAGTAATTGAACATAAGAAATTAAACAAGTAATTTCACATAAAGGAGCATAAATTCACAATGACAGTCTGAAATGGTAAAAGCCTAAAAATCCCCAGCAAAGTTGCCATGCTGTCGCATGCCTTTTTTTCTCGCGAAATCAGATTTATGACATTTGGAAGGACAACTCATTCATTTTGGGAATTGGGTTTTCATTTGAAGTGTAAGGCCCCGTGAATTTCCTACTCAGAACTGCGAATCCCGTGGTGCCAAATTTGAGGTTAAATATGCAGTCCATTATGCGATAGCATAACCGATATGCGGACCGCATAGTCGTCGCATAATTTCCTTAGGATTTTGTAAGGAGCAGTTCTGCGGTGCATTATGCGACTGCAGAACGGGTATGCGGACCACATTTCTGCTGCATACCTAGACAGAATGTTCAGATTTTGGAAGCACTTTTGTGGTCCATTCTGCGGGCCGCATTTCCACTTTGCGATCGCAAATGCGATCGTAAACCTGACTCGGGGCTCCAATTCGATAAATTTTAAACCCGACCCCTTATCGATATATTCGGTGTTATAGCTCATATTGAGCATATTTCCTGATGCTTTCAGAGAGAGAGAGGGTCTCAGAGAGGGAAGTGGTTCCCATCAAATTACTCCATGAAACCTTAACAAATCTTTGAAGATAATCAAGTGAGCGCACCTAAATCTTCATCCCAAGAGGTAAGATTTCATTACCTCAGCTCTTGTTCATATGCTTAGCAATAAGGGATCACTAGTGAAGTAATTCATGGGTATAAGAATGAATTTCTTGCATGCATATCACACCATAGAATATTGGGACGTAGTGAACTAAAAAGGAAAGCAATTGGGGTATAAAATGATAGAAACTTATCTAAAAAAGGCCTAAGATCACAATGCACATTTAGTGTTTAATAGTATGCTCAAAACAAGCTAGAATCTCAATCTTGTCTCTAATTCTCGATTTAATTAGTAATTCTTACACAATAGATCGAAGTGCTAAAAGTTCCGGAATTTTGTAAGGAATAAGGAAAGTTTTATTGAGGTATGTATGGCTAAAACCCCGTCTTTTAGAAATTGAACTTCATCGGTGTTTGTGTGGGCATGGCAAGGTTAAAGCCGAATTGTTGCATTGTTTATTGTTTTACATGATTTGGTGTTGTAACCCTATGTGTGTGAAAAATGTGTCCCAACATAATCAATGTGCTATCTTGACAGCTTGAAAGGGACAAAGGTATGAATTATGTATTGGAAATATTTAGACCTTAAATTGAGATTGCAGCTGAATATATTGTGCTATCTACGTGAAATATTATATATGTTTACAATTTAAATTGCTCTTGTGTGCACCTACTATCCTAACTGGCAAAGCTAATATTGAAAATTGGGAACGATGTAAAATGCAGCCTAGTGCCAAAAATGATTTGATAAGTTGTGGCCCCGAGTGCCTATGAAATGATATATGAGAAATGAATTGATTTATGAGAAGGGAACAATGCCTTGATGAGGCGACTAGTCGATCGTGTCAAGATCGGACTCCGCTCAACATAGCGGTGGTATTGGAAAGGTATTGCAAATAAATTCCTGGAAAGAAGGAAAATAAGATTGTGATTGAAGCATATGTCTCAAATGAGGCAACCTAGCCGATCGAGTCGAGATCGGACTCCGCTCAAGATAGTAGTGGTATTGTGAACAAATAATGAATAGTGTGAAATGCCCCAAACTAAAAGCTATGGGAAAATGATGTGAAAGTTGTATGATTATTTTTTGATAATGTGGTGATCGTTTATGTTTTGAGTTATACTTGTGATTTCTTATTCTTGTATGAAAGTTCCTTTCTAATTTGATGGTGTTTAGTTATACATACTAGTGCTATTCGATGGCACTAACGTCCCTTTTACAGGCACTGCTACATTTTTTTAAATGAATGTAGGTGGCTCCATAGCGGATAGTGCCGTTCGTGTGTAGCGAGGCATCCTCTTCTCAAACTCTTGGTGAGCCCCTTCCTCCTTAAAGGGGTTTTGTGACATGCCTTTTGTTATAAATGTCTCTTTTGAGGTATAGTCGGGGCCTTGTCGCCGGCATTGTTATCACTATCTTGGGTATCCTTATAGGCTCCGAAGACATATGTGTGGGTTATGTACGAGCGTTGAATGGGTCTACGAACTATGATGTAATTCAAATTCTCATTTTGCTAAAGTGTAATTGTATTTAATCTTGGGAACTTAATTATGGATTAATGTTGTGATTTAAAATGAACTAACTTTGTAGAATGCACTATCTTTCCTCGTCTAAGCAAATGAATGAAAACATGGTTTCTTTAGTCGTATCGAGTTGGGTAGAAAGTGTTTGATAAAGCTTGCTCAGTTGGGTTTACTCGATTGAGCGCCAGTCGCGCCTCCCGAGGTTGGGGCGTGATATGAAGAGTCGCCACCTTATGATTAGGGTGTATTAAGACACCAAAAGAATTTGATTTGAACAACCAGAGATTGGGTAAGGGCTTGAAATTATTTCAAAGGGAAGGTGTTAGACATCCCTCAGAATCTACTAGTGTGGTTCCCGGCCAAACTATTATTGCGAATTTGGGTGCAAATAACATATAGACAAATAAGGATCAAATAAGAGGGGATTTCACATATAAAAGTTTGAAAATAAACAAAGTTTGGAATAGCATTTAAGAAGGCTGATTTTAGAAAATAAGGAGTAAAAAATTGCTAAGGAAATAAGAATAAAGGGAGGGGGTCCTATGTTTATTAAAAATATGGATCACATCAATGCAATACCCAGTAATCACTCCTCAAAAGAGGGGTTACACGTGGCATTAGCGCACTGGTCATCATATCCATATCTACCTTTCCTACCCCGTTAAGGTATTTAAAGCACAGATTAGTCTCGTTTACTTATTGCATGCTATTACCTGTCCCAATCCTATTAGTCTAGGAGGCATTTAGGACTACTAAACCTAAAAGGGAGGATATTAGGTTTATTTGTAGTTCCAAAGGTAAAAACTCCAAAGCGGCATACAAAACACGTATTACAAATTAGGGGAAAGCACATAACAAGCTGAGGCTCAGATATACCTCCTTAAACAAAGAAACACATAACCAGCATGACTTACACATACTATTTAGGTCTGATTATAAGTATTATATACGAAGAAGGGAGGTTGCTGAGGCAGTTTTAGTTTATTACATAACTCATATAAGAAGTCCGAATCATGCCTGTTTGCTGGTTGTAACAACTAACAGAAGTAGATTCATTTTATAATTATACTCTAAGGCCTGCCTAAGTGTTGGACAAGGATCCTATATGCATGACATCTACTGGATTCAGAAAAAACAATGAAACAGTAAGGCTCGAAATGAACTGTTTGAATGCATACTCGTTAAACTTGCTAAATGATAGAATAAGATTATTAAAAGAGAGGTAGGATTTAAGTGAATTGATTAAAAGCTCTACAACTAACAGTGCCCATTATTACTGATTTTAGATTTATGCTTAAATCAGATTCGATTAGGAATTCCTATAGGCATGCTTTCTATGCGTTGCTGATTTTAAACCTTGTAGGCATGGTGTAAAAAATGCAGAAGCCTTATAGATATAGTATCTAAATGCGTAAGACTGGTTTTAAACCTAGAAACATGGTATCTAGCTTGCAGAATTGTTTTAAAACCTATGAGCATGGTATCTAGATGTAATTGAATAGGCAGAATTGACAATCCTATAGGCAGGATTTCTATATGAAGTTGAGTATGCAGAATTCAGAATGGATCTATAGGCATGATTTCTATATGAAGTTGAATAGGTAGAATTCATAATGGACCTATAGGCATGATTTCTATATGCCTTTTGAATATGCAGAATTTAGAACACCTATAGACATGGTTTCTATATGAAAGTTGGATATGCAAGAATAGAGTAATCCTATAGTCATGATTTCCACCCTTTGCATACATAGTTACCCATCCCTTTTCACTAACCATCCCCAAGTGTTTATTACAAATTATTACAACCCAGAATAAATAAAAATACATAAGAAACAAAACAAATACAACTAGAGGAAGCCTGATTCTTGACTTCCTCTCTGAATTATGAGATAGACCAACTCAAGAGACCATTGATCCAAAGCCTTTCTCCCATTTGAGTGTGTCAAAGTTCCCTAAGAGCCTCAATGGGACTCCAGGCAGTGCTCACACCCAAATGTATTATCAGAATGGGGACAAGTGCAGTATGGAAGGGCCAACCCTCAAGTGTCCAAGTTCAGATGGAGCTCAAAAGGGGTCCTAAGGCAAGGCTCACAAGAGGGGGCAGAACTTAAGGATTAAGAAAGTGTGCAAGTGAGGAACAAAATTCTAAAAGGGGGAAAAGAGAGGGAAGTAACTACAAATAAGTACAGAAAAAGGGGTTCAGGGGGAATAAGGATATTGTAAAGAGCCTATTACTCAGGCAAGGGTAGGCTTTAGGCATGCCCAATAATGGAGGATGCTAGCATACCTATAAGCCTGTCAGAACACACACTATTAGAGGCTAGGATCCCGGGGGATCAAGTTTGATTCATGGACAATAATTTGCAGTATTGACATGCCTCAAACCATAGCATGAAAACATATGGGTAGGTGTTAGGGATTCATAGTATAACATGCAAAAAGAAATTTCAGCATGCTAGACTAAGTGCATTGAACTATACCTAAGTAGTAGGCAGACATGGAAGTAAAGGTAGTAAATATACATATTGTTGTGATTGTTGAAAATCTTAATCAGAACATACCAATTTAAAGAAGCAAATGGAGAAAAAGCAGGCAACAGGACTTGCAAACAGGCTACAGTACAAGTAACAAGAGAGAATACTTTTTAGTGTAAGTGTGAGTTCAGAAAAAGCTACGAGTGTTGGTGTCCTTGTGTCAATGAAAGAGTCAGGTATTTATAGTGTGAAAACAAGCTGAAAATAAGGTAAGGATTGTAGTTTAGAAATAATTAAGAAAATATGTGTCAATTAAAATCAACCAGTATCAAAGACTTCCTTTAATTAAGGAATTAAATCAAACGGTAGCATGCAAGTACTAAATAAGGGAATAAATCATATTAGGGCTGAATATGACCAATAAAAGAAATCATATTAGGGCTGAATATGACCAATAAGGAAATATTTCCAACATAGTACAAGTACACAGTAGGTAATAGAGGCTAGGTTCATCAGACTCTAATCAAGGAAAGGCCTGTAAGAATCTCATACCAATGTAGTCAAGGTAAGGGGATCAAATCGACTTAAGTAGAAAAGGTAGCGGTCGAAGGTTCGAAGGAAAGTATTCAAATAAATCCAAGAAGCAGGGAAGTCAGAAAGAATCCATTACAAGAGTGCAATAAGAATTACACAAAGAGATTTGAAATCAGTCCACAATCAAAGGTTATTTTGTGAGGGAAATTTAGCATATAAAGGAGTGCATAACATTAGGCACGCAAGACTGAAATCATGGAAAAGAGAATAATCACACGACAGTCACATAGGTCAAATTCACAATCTTAGTAATAGAAAAGGGGAGAGTATCAGAAGCATGCAAAAGGGTCAAGTAGAAAGCTTTTCTGAAAACTGTAATCCAGTTCCAATGAAAGCAGGAAATTGAAAACACATAATGCACAGAAGTTGAAGCAAAGATTTCAATACTTAGTTGAGAAACAAATGAAGCAACTTCAGAAACCCAAATATGTCCAAAGAGATTAGGGTTTTGAAACCAATCAAGTTCAGAGATAAGGAACCAACAAATCACGTTGCAAATAGCCTCAAAACTCGGATGGACCCCCAAATTCTAGGGTTTTTACCATTAATCAAGTATAGAGACAAAAACAAGTAAATCAGGAAGAAATACTAACGAAATAAGTTCAGAAATCCCAAAATGGAACTAAGACTTTTAGCATGCATTTTCCAGTAGAAGAAACTCATGAGAAACATAGTAAAAGAACAACATAATAAACATAGTAGAAGAACACATAAAGAGGCACAGTAGAAGAAACTCATAAGAAACATAGTAGAAGAATCACATAAGAAACATAGTAGAAGGGACACATAAGGAAATCAGTAGAAGAAACTCATGAGAAACACAACAGAACATGTTAAAGATAAAAAAACCTAAATCAAAAAAGATGAAGGTTTTGAAAGCTGAGTTTTTGAAAGAAACTTTTGAGAAAACGTTTTCAAGTTTAGGGTAAGCACAGATCTACAGCGGATCTAAAAGAATCAGAAGAACCTTGAAAGTTAGGGTTTCAAAAGAAACGCAGAGAGTGAGAAAGGCTTGGGAAACATCGATCTAAGCAAGAGAAGTCAATATTAGGCTCGAACAACCATGTTTGGCCGGAGCAAGGTCGGACACAGCCATGGAACTCGAATCGAACAACATCTGGACCTCACATTTTTATGATTAGGCCTTGACACTTCAGTAACCAGGCGTGCAGGAGTTATACCAGGCCGGTATAGGACTTCAATAGCCTTGGAAGCCATGGATTCTGGTGATTTTAGGGTAGAAGTGGAGGGAGGCGGCTAGGGTTTGAGAAGCTTTGAGAGAGAATTGAAAGAAAGGGGGGATTCAAGGGCAGCTACAGAAGTAAATGACATAGGATTTGGGGGTAGGTTAGGTTAAAAAGGAAGGGGTGAATATGAGTCGTCGATCTAAGTGATCAACGGCTGGGATTAAAAGGGGGATCCGGGCGAGTTATTAAAACGGGTTATGGGTCGGTTAGATTTAAGATTTGGGCTATCTAATTGGGTCATTAGGTTGGGTTTACCTATATTTTAGCACAAATATGAGAATCCAATAAATGAATTACCAAAAAGATAATTTTGGGAATAATTATTGGGGTTTCCTGATAAAATAGGGCAATAAATTGATTTAAAAAATTCTTAAAAATTAAGGAAAACTAAGAAAACCTTTTGACATACTTATATATGCATATACATGCTATTTTGAAAGTATTTTGCATATTAAAAATATACAGGGAAAATGGGGTATCAACACTAAGTTTCGGAGAGTTTTGGGACACTTAGTTCCTAAACGAGAGCTTAAGTGTTGGAAAGTTGATCATAGTCGGAACAGTGTGAATACGGCCTCGGAATCTATATCCAATGGTTCTGTTAGCTCCGTTGGGTGATTTTAGGGTTAGGAGCATGTTCGGATTGTGTTTTGGAGGTCCGTAGCTAATTTAGGCTTGAAATGCCAAAAGTTTAATCTTGGAAGTTTCTAGTTCGATAGTGAGATTTTGATACGAGGGTCAGAATACAATTCTAAGAGTTGCAGTAGTTTCGTTATATAATTTGGGATGTGTGCACAAAATTTCAGGTCATTCAGAGGTGGTTTGGTTGGGTTTTTGATCAAAAACATAAATCGGAAGATTTTGGAAAGCTTAAGCTTGAATCCGATGTGTTTTGGTTGATTTGATGTCATTTGATGTGTTTTGAAGATTTTTACAAGTTTGAATAAGGTTTTAGGATATTTTTGTGCTTTTGGTTGAGGTCCCAGGGGCCTCGGGTGTATTTCAGATGCTCAACAGATCATTTTTAGTTGTTAAAAAGATGCAGAATTGCAAGTTCAGCTATTGCAGATATTTACTCTTCGCGTTCACGAGTGGACCCTCGCATTCACGAAGAGTCAGTGGAGGTTAGTGAAATTTTAGTCTTCGCGTTCGCGAGGAAGGCTCCGCATTTGCGAAGGGCTGGATACTTGCGAACTGCGTTCGCGATTGGTCTTCGCATTCGCGTAGGAGGAAAATTGGTCCACTAGAATTTACTCATCGCGTTCGCGATGAGAGGAACACATTCGCAAAGGCTTGTCTGGGTAAATCATCGCGTTCGTGAGGGACTTGTCGCGTTCGCGTAAGAGGAATTTTGGTCAACGTCATTTTTGTGCTACGCGAACGCGAGGCCTTAGCCGCGTTCGCGAGGAAAGAATTATATGCCTAGGCAGAATGTTTTAAAAGGTTTATTTCGCGAATTTTACCCTAGTTTCCTCCATTGTTTGGTGATTTTGAAGATTTTTGAAGAGGGATTCAAAGGAAATCACTTGGAGGTAACATTTTGTACTTCATAACTTGTTTTTATATGATTAAGGACCTAATTAGTGGTGAAAATGTGGGAAAAAGGGGTACTACTTAGGGCTTGAGTTTAAGAGACCTTTAAAAGGGGATTTGAGGGGTCATTTGAACTCCGATTTTAGTGTTCTTGTTATGTATAGACTCGTGATAGTACGAGGTTTCTGAAAATGTAAATTTCGCCCGATTCTGAGATGTGGGCCCGAGGGTCATTTTTATCATTTTACATAATTTCGCGTATTAGCTTATAATTTAATTATAGAATCAATTACTTGAACTGTTATTTACATTATGCAATTGACTTGAATAGATTTGGGCCATTTGGAGTCGAGTACTCGTGGTAAAGATGTGATGTTGGCTTGATTTTGAGCTGGTTCGAGGTAAGTGGCTTGTCTAACCTTGTGTGGGGGACCTTCCCCTTAGGATATGATATATTTGATAATTTAAATACCTTGTACGTGAGGTGATGAGCATGTACTTGATCTAATTGTTGAAAATCTGGTTTTTCCTTAAGTACTTCAGTTGAGTTCTTTTTCCTGTTTTATTCTACTTATGTGTTTAGCCTGTTGCTAGTTTGGAAAAGCATGTTTAGTTGATTTATTGCCTATTCGCTTAAACTGACTTAATTGGGTATTCTTGTGTTGCTTCTATGTGTTTTTACTTTGGGACTACGGTATGGCATCCCGGGAGATCTCCTGTACGTATTTATTATCTGAACTGAGGTGCAGGATACCAAGAGATCCCTGGCATATATATTGAGGATACCAAGAGATCCCTGGCATGTATATTGAGGATACCAAGAGATTCTCAGGATACCAAGAGATCCCTAGCATATAGTGAGGATACCGATAGATCCTCGGGATACCAAGAGATCCCTATCATACATTGAGGATACAAAGAGATCCTCGGGATACTAAGAGATCCCTATTATACATTGAGGATACCAAGAGATCCTCGGGATACCAAAAGATCTCTAGCATATATTGAGGATACTGAGAGATCCTCAGGATACCAAGAGATCCCTATCATACATTAGGGATATCAAGAGATCTCTAGCATATATTGAGGATACCGAGAGATCCTCGTGATACCAAGAGATCCCTATCATACATTGAGGATACCAAGAGATCCTCTGGATACCAAGAGATCCCTAGCATACATTGAGTATACCAAGAGATCCTCGGGATACCAAGAGATCCCTAGTATATATTGAGGATACTAAGAAATTCTTGGGATATTGAGAGATCCCCGGTTACTTCCTTGTGGTTTGCCTTCATCTCTGTTTTCCGTTATTGTACTTTTATTATCCTGTATAGGTTCTTACTATAGATTATCAATTGTACTGCTTATCTTATCCTGTCACCTTTATATTTATTTAATCTCAGTAGGGCCCTGACCTTCCTCATCACTACACGACCGGAGTACCGTTGTGGTGTACTCATGCCCCTTCCGCGCATGTTTTTCACGTGCATCCAGATACCGCTACTCAGGCCTATCATGCTTGAGGAGGCGACTGCTCAAGAGATTTCGAGGTATATCTGCCGCGTCCGTATACCGAGAAGTCCCTTTCTATTCCTGCTTTTAGTATTTAGCCCTTCTGTATTTTTCTATTCTTATTAGACATTCTGGAGTTAGAGCTATGTAGTATTGATCTTAGCTTGTGATTTTTGGGTTTTCGAGTCTTGGATTTATATATTGGTATTGAGAGTTAAACATGGTGTAAGACGAGCGGCACATTTAAACATTGTTACCATTTTATTCCTGTTTTAAATTGTTTACTTCCGCAAAATTTTGGTTTTTCTTTTGCAAATTAGACTTACCTAGCTGTAGAGACTAGGTGCCGTCACGATGGTTCACGGAGGGTGAATTGGGATCATGACAAGTTGGTATCAGAGCTGTAGGTTCATAGGAGTCATGAATCACAAACCGATTTATTAGAGTCTCGCTGATCAGTACAGAGAC
This sequence comes from Nicotiana tabacum, assembly GCF_000715075.1. Taxonomy (NCBI): domain Eukaryota; kingdom Viridiplantae; phylum Streptophyta; class Magnoliopsida; order Solanales; family Solanaceae; genus Nicotiana; species Nicotiana tabacum. Next base: position 44,164,970 of record NC_134087.1, read on the forward strand.
GTCTCTACTTATCTTCGAGAGGCTATGTAACCATTACGAAAATTCCACTTAATTTGATTTCCCTATCGTGCGAGATTTTTGACATCACAAATTCTGAACTTCTATCTTCTATTCTCTCACCGATGGTGAGGACATACGTTACCTGAAATGATCATGCACGCATGTCCCTGCAAGAGTCACCAGAAGTCGGGGTCGTGGTAGAGGCCGAGGATGTGCACGCGCATGCGCACGTGATGAAGTATGAGCACCCACATGAGCTGCCACCAATGAGCCACCAGCCATTCCAGCTAGAGCCCAGGCCTCGGATGCGCCTACTGCTACTACTACTCCAGCCTTTCAGGAGACATTTGCATAGTTTCGAGCATGTTTGGTATGTTATTTTAGGCGGGGTTGATTCAGGTTGTACCAACTACTTCACAAATCAGGGAAGGGACCCAGACTTCCACCACCCCCACTCCAGAGTAGTGAGTTCCCATTGTTCAAGTTCTAGGTGTCATGGCAACACAACTTGTGGTCCCAGTTCAGCGGGTGGTGAGGACCTCTCGTTGAGTAGGGGACAGGCGGGTCCAGGAGAGAACGGACAGACGAGGATAGAGACCCACTGGTCATTATTTTGGAGGAAGTGTATAGCATGGTAGAGCTTTTGTGGGTCAGCCAGCTTAGTTGCTTCTCAGATTTCATACAGTGTTTCAGGTGTTCAGGGTTCTTAGGGCACCCGTACAACACAGTTCCCACTGCCATGTCCTCCCACAACTTGTTTTGAGTGTGGTTACACATGTCATGTGGTAAGGGATTGCCCCAGACTTTGGGGGACTACACCTCTATAGAGTTCTCAGCCGCAGCGTGCCCGGCAGAGTTCTCAAGCTATGATCACAGCTCCAGTTTCTCCCCCACCTGCTTAGCCAGCTAGAGGTGGAGGTCGGGAAGGTAGAGGTCGCCCTAGAGGGGGAGGCCAGGCTAGATACTATGCCCTTACTGTCCGTACCGAGGCTATTGCCTACGATTCTATCATCACATGTATTATATTGGTTTGCCACGGAGATGCATCATTTCTATTCGATCCAGGCTCTAATTACTCTTATGTGTCTTCTTAGTTTGCTAAGTATTTGGGTGTATCTCGGGATTCTTTGAGTTCCCCTGTTTATATTTCTACTCTTGTGGGAGATTCTCTTATTGTGGATCACGTTTATCGGTCGTGTTTGGTTGCTCTTAGTGGTTTTGAGACCAGAACTGATCTATTATTGCTCAACATGGTAGATTTTGAAATTATCTTGGGCATGTAGTTATTGTCACCCCATTATGCTATTCTTGATTGTCACGCCAAAACCATGACGCTAGTTATGCCAGGTGTACCGCGTGTTGAGTTGAGGGGTACTTTAGATCGCACTCCTAGTAGAGTTATTTATTTTCTTAAAGCTCAGCGTATGGTTGAGAAGGGGTGTGACGCGTATTTAGCTTATGTGAGAGATGTCAGTATTGATACCCTTTCAGTTGATTCTGTTCCAGTATTACGGAATTTTCCCGATGTGTTTCCAACTGATCTTCCAGGCATGCCACCTGGTAGAGATATTGATTTTGGTATTGATCTGTTGCCGAGCACTCAGCCCATTTCTATTCCTCCGTATCATATGGCTTCTCCTTAGTTGAAGGATCAGTAACAAGAATTGCTTCACAAGGGTTTATTCGGACTAATGTATCACCTTGGGGTGCTCCTATCTTGTTTGTAAAGAACAAGGATGGTTCTATGCGTATGTGTATCAATTATCGCTAGTTGAACAAAGTTATAGTTAAGAATCATTATCCTTTGCCTCGTATTGATGATCTGTTTGACCAGCTTCACGGCGCACAGGTATTTTCTAAGATTGATTTGCGGTCAGGTTACTATCAGTTGAAGATGTTGGAGCCAGATATCCCGAAGACTGCTTTCAGGACTCGATATGGTCATTACAAGTTCCTTGTCATGTCATTTGGGGTGACCAATGCCCCAGCAGCCTTTATGCATTTGTTGCATACTGTGTTTCGACCGTATATTGTCTCGTTCATCATTGTCTTTATTAATGATATTCTAGTGTATTCTCGGAGTCAGGAAGATCATGAGCAGCACCTGAAGACTGTGCTTTAGACTCTGAGAGAGAAGAATTTATATGCTAAGTTCTTGAAATATGAGTTTTGGTTGGATTCAGTGGCATTCTTTGGCCATGTGGTATCGAGTGAGGGTATTCAGGAAGATCCAAAGAAGATAAAGGTCGTGTAGAGTTGTCCTAGACCATCCTCAGCTACAAAGATCCACAGTTTCCTTGGTTTGGCGGGTTACTACCATCATTTTGTGGAGGGGTTTTCATCGATTGTGGCCCCTATGACCAGGTTGACCCAGAATGGTGCTCTGTTCTAGTAGATGGGGGAGTGTGAGGCGAGCTTTCAGAAGCTCAAGACAACTTTGACCATAGCCCCAATTTTGATACTACCTACATGTTCAGGGTCTTATACGGTCTATTGTGATGCCTCAAGGATTGGCTTCGGAGTGATGTTGATGCAGGACGGTAGGTGATTGCCTACGTATCCAGGCAGTTGAAGATTCATGAGAACAACTGCCTTGTTCATGACCATGAGTTAGCTGCCATTGTTCACGCCCTGAAGATTTGGGGCCATTATTTATATGGGGTTCCCTGTAAGATTTATACTGACCATCGGAGCTTGCAGCACTTGTTCAAGCAAAAGAATCTAAATTTATGCTAGAGAAGGTGGTGAGAGTTGTTGAAGGACTATGACATCACTATTTTGTATCACCCGGGCAAGGCTAATGTGGTGGCCGAGTAAAGAGTTTGGCTTATTTACCAGCATCAGAGAGGCCTTTGGCGATGGATGTTCAGGACTTAGCCAGCCAGTTTGTGAAATTGGATCTTTCGAAGCCTAATCGGGTTCTAGATTGCGTGGTTTCTCGGTCTTCCTTATTTGATCATATCAGGGAGCGACAGTATGATGACCCCCATTTTCTTGTCCTCAAGGACAAGGTTCAGCATGGTGATGCCAGAGATGTGACTATTGGTGATGATGGGGTATTGAGGATGCAAGGCTGAATTTGTGTACCCAATGTTGATGGGATGCGAGAGTTGATTCTAGAGGAGGCCCATAGTTTGCGGTATTCCATCCATTCGGGTGTCGCGAAGATGTATTTGGATTTGAGGCAATACTATTGGTGGAGGCAGATAAAGAAAGATATAGTTGGATTCGTAGCTCGGTATCTCAACTATCAACAATTGAAGTATGAGCACCAGAGACCGGGTGAGTTGCTTCAGCAGATAGAGATTCCGGAGTGGAAGTGGGAGCGAATCACCATGGACTTTGTAGTTGGGCTCCCACGGACTTTGAGGAAGTTTGAGGCTATTTGGGTGATTGTAGATCGGCTGACCAAGTCTGCTCATTTTATTCCTGTGTGTACTACTTATTCTTCGGAGCGGTTGGCAGAGATTTATATCCGGGAGATTGTTCGTTTGCATGGTATTCCAGTATCCATCATCTCAAATAGATTTACTCAATTTACATCATGGTTCTGGAGGACCGTTAAACATGATTTGCATACTCGGGTGGAGTTGAGTACAGCATTTCACCCTCAGACGGATGGGCAGTCCGAGCGCACTATCCAGATTCTTGAGGATATGCTCCGTGTGTGTGTTATTGAGTTTGGAGGGTCTTGGGATCAGTTCTTGCCATTGGCGGAGTTTGCTTACAACAACAGTTATCAGTCCAGCATTCAGATGGCACCGTATGAGGCTTTATATAGTAGGCAGTGTAGATCTCTGGTGGGTTGGTTTGAGCCGGGTGAGGCTAGATTATTGGGCACAGACTTGGTTCAGGATGCTTTGGAGAAAGTTAAGGTGATTCAGGATATACTCCGTATAGACCAGTCCAGACAAAAGAGTTACGCAAACCTGAAGGTTCGTGATGTTTTCTATATGGTTGTAGAGTTGGTTCTGCTTCGGGTTTTGCCTATGAAGGGCATTATGAGATTCGGAAAAAAAAGGAAAGTTAAGTTTGAGATTTGTTGGCCCTTTCGAGATACTGAGGCGTGTTGGGGAGGTTGCTTATGAGTTTGCCTTACCTCCCAGCTTGGCAGGAGTTCATCTTGTATTTCATGTTTCGATTCTCCGGAGGTATCACGGTGATCCATCGCACGTGTTGGATTTCAGTTCAGTCCAGTTGGACAAGGATCTATCTTATGTTGAGGAGCCAGTGGCAATATTAGACAGGCAGGTCAGAAAGCTAAGGTCAAAGAACATTGCATCAGTGAAGGTTCAGTGAAGGTTTAGTAATGGGGTCAGCCGGTCGAGGAGGCGACCTGGGAGGCCGAGCAGGATATGCGCAACCGTTACCCTCATCTTTTCACTACTTCAGGTATGTCTATATGCTCGTTCGAGGACGAACGAATGTTTAAGTGTAGGAGGATGTGACAACTTGGCCGGTCGTCTTCAGAATTAATGCCCCGATCCCCTATTAGCTGCTTTCCCCGAGCTTATTTCTGCTATTTTGATTTGACGGGATGTTCGGTTCTATGTTTTGGAGAGTTTTGGGACACTTAGTCCCTAAATTAGAGCTTAAGTGTTGGAAAGTTGACCATAGTCAGAATAGTGTGAAGACGGCCTCAGAATGGAAATCTAATTATTCTGTTAGCATCGTTGGGTGATTTCGGGGTTAGGAGCGTGTTCGGATTGTGTTTTAGAGGTCCGTAGCTAATTTAGGCTTGAAATGCCGAAAGTTTAATTTTGGAAGTTTCCAATTCGATAGTGAGATTTTGATACGAGGGTCGGATTGGAATTTTGAAAGCTTCAGTAGTTCTGTTATGTCATTTGGGATGTGTGTGCAAAATTTCAGGTCATTCGGAGGTGGTTTGGTTGTGTTTTTATCAAAAAACTAATTCGGAAGATTTTGGAAAGCTTAGGCTTGAATCCGATGTGTTTTTGTTGATTTTATGTCGTTTGAGGTGTTTTGAAGATTTGTACAAGTTTGAATAAGGTTTTAGGATATGTTGGTACTTTTGGTTGAGGTCCCGGGGGCCTCGGGTGTATTTCGAATGCTCAACGGATTATTTTTGGTTGTTAAAAAGTTATCGAATTGCAGGTTCAACTGTTGTAGATATTTACTCTTTGCGTTCGCGAGTGGACCCTCGCGTTCGCGAAGAGTCAGTAGATGTTAGTGAAATTTTAGCCTTCGCGTTCGCGAGGAAGGCTCCACTTTCGCGAAGGGCTGTATACTTGTGAACCGCGTTCGCGATTGGTCTTCGCATTCGCGTAGGAGGAAAATTGGCCCAGTAGAATTTATTCATCGCGTTCGCGATAAGAGGAACACATTTGCGAAAGCTTGTCTGGGTAAATCATCGCATTCGTGAGGGCCTTGTCACGTGTACGAGGACTTTTGGTCAACTTCATTTTTGTGCTTCACGAACGCGAGGCCTTGACCACGTTCGCGAAGAAGGAATTATATGCCTGGGCAGAATGTTTTAAAAGGTTTATTTTGTGAATTTTAGCCTAGTTTCCTCCCTTGTTAGGCGATTTTGAAGCTTTTTGAAGAGGGTAGAAGAGGGATTCAAGGAGAATCACTTGGAGGTAACATTTTTGACTTCATAACTTGTTTTTATGTGATTAAGGACCTATTTAGTGGTGAAAAATTTGGAAAAAATGGGTAATTAGAGCTTGTTAGGAGACCTTTAAATGAGGTTTTGAGGGGTCATTTGGACACCGATTTCAGTATTCTTATTATGTATAGACTCGTGATAGTACGAGGTTTCTGAAAATATAAATTTCACCCGATTTTGAGACGTGGGCTCGAGGGTCATTTTGGTCATTTACATAATTTCGCGTATTAGCTTAGAATTTAATTGTAGAATCAGTTATTTGAAGTGTTATTTACATTATGCAATTGAATTGAATAGATTTGGCCCATTGGAGTCGAGTACTCTTGGCAAAGACGTGGTGTTAGGTTGATTTTGAGTCGGTTCGAGGTAAGTGGCTTGTCTAACCTTGTGTGGGGGACCTTCCCCTTAGGATATGATATATTTGATAATTGAAATGCCTTGTACGTGAGGTAACGAGCGCGTACTCGAGCTAATTGTTGAAAATCTGATTTTTTCTTAAGTACTTCAATTGAGTTATTTTTCCTGTTTTATTCTACTTGTGAGTTTAGCCTGTTGCTAGTTTAGAAAAGCATGTTTAGTTGACTTAATTGCCTATTTGCTCAAACTTCCTTAATTTCATTACGTGAAGCATGTTAGGCTAGAATTAACTGTTTTACTTGGTATGAAATTTTTGCTTAATTGGGTATGTGTTGCTGCTATGTGTTTTTACTTTGGGACTACGGGACGACATCTCAGGAGATCCCCTGTATGTATTTATGATCTGAACTGAGGTGTAGGATACCAAGAGATCCTTGGCACGTATATTGAGGCTACCAAAAGATCTCACGTATATTGAGGATACCAAGAGATCCTCGGGATAACAAGAGATCCCTAGCATATATTGAGGATACTGAGACATCCTTGGGATACCAAGAGATCCCAAACATACATTAAGGATACCAAGAGATCCAATTTCTTGAACGGAAAAAATAGATTCTTTCATTACTAAGAGATCCCTATCATACATTGAGGATACCAAGAGATCTCTAGTATATATTAAGGATACCGAGAGATCCTCGGGATACCAAGTAATCCCTAGCATATATTGAGGATATCGAGAGATCCTCGGGATACCAAGAGATCCCTATCATATATTGAGGATACCAAGTATACATTGAGGATACCGAGAGATCCTCGGGATACAAAGAGATCCCTGGTATATATTGAGGGTACTAAGAGATCCTCGGGATACTGAGGGATCCCTGGTTACTTCATTGTGGTTTGCTTTCATCTCTGTTTTCCATTATTGTACTCTTATTATCCTGTATAGATTCTTACTGTAGATTCTCAATTGTAATGTTTATCTTATCCTATCACCTTTATATTTAATTAATCTCAGTAGAGTCCTGACCTTCCTCGTCACTACCCAATCGAGGTTAGGCTTGGCACTTACTGAGTATCACTGTGGTGTACTCATGCCCCTTCCAAGCATGTTTTTCACGTGTAGATCCAGGTACCGCTACTCAGGCCTATCATCCTTGAGGAGGCGACTGCTCTTTAGACTTCGAGGTACATTTGCCGCGTCCGCAGACCGAGAAGTCCCTTTCTATTCTTGCTTTTAGTATTTAGCCCTTCTGTAGTTTTCTGCTCTTATTAGACATTCCGGAGTTAGATCTATGTAATATTGATCTTAGCTTGTGATTCATGGGTTTACGGGTCTTAGATTTATATATTGGTATTGAGAGTTAAACATGGTGTAAGCCGAGCGGCACATTTAAATACTGTTACTATTTTATTACTGTTTTAAATTGTTTACTTCCGCAAAATTTTGGTTTTTCTTTCGCAAATTAGGCTTACCTAGTCATAGAGACTAGGTGTCGTCACGATGGTTCACGGAGGTCGAACCGGGGTCGTGACACAGAAGTAGATTTAGGAACTAGAAAAGAAAAAGAAAGAAGAAAAGGAAGAAAAAGAAAAGATAAGGGAAAAAGAAGAAAAGAAAATAAAAAAAGAGAAAAAAGAGAAAAAAGAAAAAGAAAGAAAAGGAAAAAAAACCCAACTTTGTGTTTGAACTACGTTGGACCTGATTCTTGTCACCTCAAGATATGTAGGCAGCCTTATGGTTCGGCCACACCAAATAAAATATTTCATAATCCCCGATATCAAGAGTGGGCCAGTTTTTTTAGAAATCCCATCAAAGCAAAAATCCAAAAAAAAAAAATTCCCCAAACTCTAAGAAACTGGGGCAGAAGTTTTAATTTGGCCAAAAGACCTGATTCCAAAAGTTGTAATTTTGAACCCTTTCATCTTAAATTATTTTGAGCCTTTACGTCACCCTTTCTTTCCAACCCTGTCCAAAAGCCTACATTACGATCCAAAGAAAGACCTTCCGACCAATCTTTGAATATGCCAAATCAAATGTGTGGTAAAAGTATGATCTTCTTATATCATAGGTAATACCTTGTTCTCAGCACAAAGAGAGCAAATGATAAAATGAGAGAGTCTTATTGGTGAAAACCCTTATGGGCACTATAAGGCGACGGTGAGTTGAGAAAAAGAGTAAAATTAGAGAGGTTTAATGGTGAAAACCCTTTAGAGCTCTACAAGTCGACTGAGGATTGTGGATCAAATAGGACAATTGGAGCACTGAAGTCCAGTTTCACAACTTAGAGGCATAACAAGAATTGAAGATTAGACTCACTTGACAGATCAGGCTGCTTAATCCAAAATGCATGTCATGGTCAGTGGAGATGGCCTTCAAATCAAATTAGTTTCTACCTTTTTCTTTTTACTTGGTAAAAATATTTTCTTGTTAGATACTATCTCTTCTTGTTTTTTCCCTGTATTTTGTTTGATTCCCTTTTGAGTCTGTTTTTGTCGAAACAAGTGAGAAATGACTTCAAAATTTGCCATCAGCTTTTTAATAACACAAAGCCGAGTCTGACAAGCACATCAAGATGGCATAAGACACAGGAGAATAGTGTGTGCACTGAGTTGGTGTTAATATATGTTTTTTAGGATTGATGTAAAATGCAAAGATTTGGTGAATGTTAGAACACGAGTGCAATGCATCGGGCATAAGGTATTGGACTTGAACGAATCAGGAATATTTCTTGTGATAAGGGTTGTCCGGAAAAATGATCAGTCGATAACAAGAATTGTCTTCCAAGTTGAGGTCCAAGTTGATCATGACAAGTGCAAGAGAAATCTCCCTCGCAATAAAGGCCACAAACTAACCACCATGTTTTAAACTCACAAGTTTTCTTTGTATTAAACAGGGATGAAGGCTATGTTCATATTAAAGCTTGAATTTTTTACGTGTAATGCCCCAATTTTGCTTACGCAAAGGCTATTGAGAAGATCACACATCACCCCTAGGGGACACACTTCCTAGTCTGGGTTTTTCAAGTTATATTTTTATTAGGAGACACACTTCCTAAATTGAGATTTTACCCCTAAGAGATGCACTTCATAGTTTTGGATCATTTAAGTTCATTCCTAGGAGACGCAGTTCCTAGTTCGAGTCATTAAAATTTCACCCCTAGGAGACGCACTTCCTAGTCCGGGTCTTTCAGGTTATATTTTTTGTTTTAGGAGATGCACTTCCTAAATCGAGATTTTACCCCTAGTAAAACACTTCCTAGTTTTAGGTCATTTAAGTTCATTCTTAGGAGACACACTTCCTCATTTTTTAGTCACTAAAGTTTCACCCTTAGGAGACACACTTCTTAGCCTAGGTCATTCAGGTTATACTATTTAGGAGACGCACTTCCTAAATTGAGATTTTACCCTTAGAAGACGCACTTCCTAGTTTTGGGTCATTTAAGTTCAATCCTAGGAGACACACTTCCTAGTTTGAGTCATTGAAGTTTTACTCCTAGGAGACGTACTTCCTAATCTGGGTCTTTCTGGTTATATTTTTGTTTTAGGAGACACACTTCCTAAATTGAGATTTTACCCCTAGGATATGCACTCACTACTATGGTTCATTTAAGTTCATTCCTAGGAGACACACTTCTTAGTTTGAGTCATTGAAGTTTTCCCCTAAGAGACGCACTTCCTAGTCTAGGTTTTTCAGGTTACACTATTTAGGAGACGCATTTCCTAAATCGAGATTTATACCTAGGAGATGCACTTCCTAGTTTGGTTTATTCATGTTTCACCTGTAGGAGACGCACTTCCTAGTCTGGGACTTTCAAGTTATATTTTTATTTTAGGAGACACACTTTCTAAATTGAGATTTCACTCCTAGGATGCGCACTTCCTAATTTGGGTCATTTAAGTTCATTCCTAGGAGACGCACTTCCTAGTTTGAGTCATTGAAGTTTCACCCCTAGGAGATGCACTTCCTAGTCTGGGTCTTTCAGGTTATACTGTTTAGGAGATGCACTTCCTAAATTGAGATTTTACCCCTTAGAGACGCACTTCCTAGTTTTGGTTCATTCAAGTTTCACCCCTAGGAGACACACTTCCTAGTTTGAGTCATTCAAGTTTTACCCCTAGGCGATGCACTTCCTAGTTTGGTTCATTCAAGTTTCATCCCTAGGAGATGCACTTCCTAGTTTGAGTCATTCGAGTTTTATCCTTAGGAGATGCACTTCCTAGTTTGGTTCATTCAAGTTTCATCCTTAGGAGACACACTTCCTATTCGATTCTTTAGTTTTACTTTCGTCATTGCATCAATAGCATAGGTGATTTACAGTTTTGCTAACAACTCAAAAATCTTTCTAGTATAAACTGGGGCAGAAAATTTTGTTTGTTTTGTTGTTTTGATTGCAGGCACCCACCTGTAGAATGAGAAAATTCTTTTCAGAGTTACTTCAAATATCAAGTCAGTAGCAGGCGCCCACTTGAAAAACGAGAGAAATCATTTCAAAATTCAGTTTAAGTTAGAAGTAGCAGAAGCTCGCCTAAAAATGTGAGACGATAGTCCGAGATAATTAAAAGAATAAATCTCAATCTAGAATGAAAGAAAATAAAATAAAAGTAAATCCAAATACGGAAACATATGAAAGATGTGAACTGCTCAAGACATGGTTGAGTCACGAGCACTTCATGTCCTGTCTTGATCTGAAGAAGTCGTGGAAGCATGAATCAGCACCTGCAGCTAGAAAGCATCAAGGTTTGAATCTAAAGTCTGCATGAAGAACCATTCAACACTCAAGATCAAACTTCAGAAGACTTATAAATAGTAATCTTGTAACTCATAGCTGACAGGCTTAGTTAGTCTTTTTCATTTTTTTTATTTTGATGTAATAACAGGACCGCGGACCGGAACCTCGACGGAACGGCACCTCAATTGGCTCTCCACCTCGGTATATTTCATCATTGTTCCTATTTCTGAACCTCACGTGGCCTGATTCCTTTATAGCCAAGGATAAGTAGGCAGCTCACATACCAGGGCTCGGTCACATTCTCCTTTTTTTAGTTTTTGGTCTCTCTAAATAAAGGTCGGGTCAAAAAATCTGTCTCATTGTTCTTTGTCTGAAAACTCTTCGTGTTTCTAGTCAAAGAGGGGCAACTATAGACATGTAATTTTTGACCCTCCCCAAGATTTTATACATTTTAGCGTTTAAATATTTAGTTTAAGTCTAATATCTCTATTTTAACTAGTTTTGACTCTTTTACTTTATTATATCATAAAAATAAAAATTACAAAAATATTTTCTCTTGTTTAGCTATCTAATATTTTATTTAGTTTCTTTTAGTTTGTCTACCTTACATATAATTCGAAAATACAAAAATAGTTACACTTTGTTTTCAAGGATATTAGTGTTTTTAGTAGAAGTATTATTTTAATTTTGCGATGATTTTAATCTAATCCTATTATTATTTTAGTATGGCATTTGAAAAATATCAAATATAGTTTCATATTTTATATATAATTTAGTTTAATTAATTAGATTAAGTTTTGCATTTTGTTTCACTTGGGATTATTTGATTTGTTAATGGATATTCTTGTGAATTTGGACAAATCTGGCTGCTAGTTGTTGGGTTTAAGAGATGGATCCAACCCAATTTCTTAATTTTAAAGCCCAATACCGCATCTTTAATTTTTTCCTAACCCTAAGAAACTCTTCTTCTTGGAGACACCTAAAAATCCCCAACCGTTGCTCACCCTTCTTCTTCATCAAAAGACCACCAAAAACCCTTTGAAAAAGGCCGCCGCAGCAATAGCGAACTCCTCCAAAAAACACCCTTAAGCAGAAGTTGCTGCTTCTTCACGCCCAACACTTCTCCACCTTTCCAACTGCCGGACCCCCTCTCTTCACCCGCCAGCCACTGTCGTCTACTCTCCAAGGTCCAAACATCATCATTTTCAACCCTAAGACCTACCTACTTCAATCATCTTCTCTAAAAACAACCACCCTTTAGCAGCACTCCCACGAACGACCTCAAGCCGTTGCCCACCTTCCTTCTTAACCCTAAAAACAATCAAAAACTTAATCATCTCTGGACCCCATCACCAGAAAAAACAATGACCACTAATCTCCCAAAAATCTCTCTAATCTTCCGCACCACGCACACACAGTAAAGAACACGGACAAGATATGGATAAAATTTAAAAAATGGAGTTAAGCCGAGGCTGATTCGAGGTTCATCCATGGATCGTCGCGTTTTTGAGTTCAACATTGATTCACGGTTAATTTTCAAATTTGTTTGAGGTTGATTTCTTCTTTATTCAATTTTGTTTTGCTTAATTAATATCATGATTTCATCGTTTCCTTAGTCTATCTTTGCTTTTTTTCATTGGTGGTATGAGTTAGCATATGATTGCTCTATTTTGAGTGCCTTGGTAATTTTCATGCTTGTTTTTATTGTTTGGTTTCTCCTGGGCACGTACTATTTCTAGAAGTTGATCTATATGTAGTCACTTGGGATTATTTGATTTGTTAATGGATATTCTTGTGAATTTTGTCAAATCTGGCTGCTAGTTGTTGGGTTTAAGAGAACAATTTTTGGAAATGTGCTTTAAAATAAGATTGGATCTAAAAGTTATGGAACGAGGTAAAACATAAGTTGTTAGTGTTCTAAATTTCTCATTTACACAGATCTATTTACTAATTTATCACTACCAGCATGCTTAGGCCGTCATCACTTGGATAGGCAAGCCTTAGGATTTTTGTTGGCTTTGAGGCAAGAGGTCGTTCCCTTAGTTAAATTTATCTGGAGAATGCTCTGAAGACTTTGTATATATTTTTATCCGAGGTATACCTCGTAGTGAATGTAATTGAAGGCCACAACGAACATCGTGGAGCGAGCACAGACTTTTAGTATTTTTCCTTTTATATTATTGTCTTTATTTAGGTGGGGACAACCTCGAGCCTCTTGTGTGTTTATTTCCCTTTTCCCGTGTTTTTTTCTTACCTTAATTTGAATGTTTTAAAATCTAACTTAATCATGTATGCAAACGTATTAGTTACGGGACCCGGGGAATGCCTAACACCTTCTCCCCGAGTCAAATGAACCCCCTTACCTGAATCTCTGGTGCAGACTTAGTTTCAGAGTCCAAAGTATTTTAAAAGAAAAAATCATTCTTAAAAAAATGGGGATCTGGCACACCGAAACCAATGTCAGGTGGCGACTCTGAAAAATCTTTTTGAACACAAATGTTTGTCACTTTCAATTTTGAAAACCATTTTGATCTTCACAAAATCTTTTTATTTATTTAAAATGGGTTAGTGAGGTAGTGAAAAAAGGGGTGTGACACCCCCGACTTGATGTATTCCTTAATATCATGGAACCAAGGTTCACCATCAAGTTCCTCTTCAACCACATTACAATAGGCATGCTGATCACGAACTTGTATATGCAGAGGGTCAACATAAGCTTTGTCCGGATGGTGCAACATTGATGCCAAGGTAGCCAAAGCATCGGCAACCTCATTATGGATCCTTGGAATATGCCTGAATTCTATTGATTGGAACCGTTGACAAAGATCATGTAAACATTGCCGATACGGTATGAGCTTCAGGTCCAGAGTTTCCCATTCTCCCTGAATATGGTGAACCAACAAATCAGAATCTCGCAAAACTAGTATTTTCTGGACTCCCATGTCTACAGATAACCTCAAACCCAGAATGCATGATTCATACTCAGCCATGTTGTTGGTGCAATAAAATCGAAGATGGGTTGTTACAGGGTAGAGTTGCCTTGTTTCAGAAATGAGTACAGCTCCTATTCCGACACCTTTCACGTTAGTGGCTCCATCGAAAAAAAGTTTCTAACCTAGCTTTTCATTATGATCAACCTCGTCAACATTACTTTTTCATCAGGAAAATAAGTCTTCAGTGGCTAATATTCTTCATCCACCGGATTCTCGACCAAGTGGTCGGCCAAGGCTTAGGCTTTCATCACGGTCCGAGTTATATAGATGATGTCAAACTTTGTGAGTAAAATCCGCCACTTTGCAAGTCTTCCCGTGGGCATAGTCTTCTGAAAGATATATTTTAGAGTATCCGTGCGAGAAATGAGGTAAGTAGTATAGGATGAAAGATAATGCTTCAACTTTTGTGTCACCCAAGTCAGGGCGCAATATGTCCTCTCAAGAAGGGTATACTTAACCTCATAAGGAGTGAACTTCTTGTTGAGCTAATAAAATGCTTGCTCTTTCTTGCCTGTGATGTCGTGTTGACCCAGTACGCAACCAAAAGAATTATCCAGGACTGTCAAATACAAGATTAAAGATCTCCTAGGCTCTGGTGGGACCAACACCGGTGGGTTCGACGTGTACCTCTTAATCTTATCAAATACTTTTTGACACTCGTTAGTCTACTTGACGGCAACATTCTTCTTCAACAGCTTAAAGACCCTCACAGGTTGTCGTAATGTGACGACCCGGCCAGTCGTCTCATGAATTACTGCTTCATTTCTCCCATTTCAGCTTCTTTACGCTTCGTTATCCGTGTTTTATGTGATCGAGTTTATTAGTTCGTGTTCGGAGAGGATTTGGTAAGAAATGAGACACTTAGTCTCTTTTAAGAAGGCTTAATTGGTATCAGAGCTAAGAAACTAATAAATAAACATTTACTCTAAAAAGGAAAATCATGGAAAATAACACTGAAACTGAGAGTACAAATCCGCAAAAAATATCCATAAACAATGAGTTAATTACCGAAAATAGGCATATTAAAATAACTAAAAAATCAAGGAAAATAATAAAGAAACTAAAGAAACTATACCTAGAATATGAATACCTAAGTATTACAAAAATAGACAAAGCTAGGCTATCTGGATTAATTGATACAATATCTAAAACAGAATACTAATATATTTACTATCTTAAAATTAAAAAAATGAATAAAGAAGAGTTCGCACTAGAAGAGAAAACATATGAAAATCCAGAAGGACTAAAAATAACAATAATATTTTCCAACTTAGGAAGAAGATACAAGAAGATAGAAAATAACCTAAACTTAATTTTAGAAAAAGAAACGGTAAAACTAGAAGATAGTTTAACCGCAATGGTTAGAATAACAAAAGAAAACGAAGAAATAGATAGAAAACGAGAAATTAAAGAAATACAACAGCAAGCTAAAGAAAAAATACAACTGATAGAGGAAGTAAATGTCACGACCCAAATCCCGGTTGTGATGGCGCCCAACACACTAATAGGCAAGCCCGACCATTATTCAACACTTAACCCAATTTATCAAAAATAGCGGAAAAAATATCAATTAAGCAAGATTAAAGTACTGAAGATTTTAACAAAATACACAATATAATCTCACTAGGACCCGGTGTCACGAATCTGAGCCGTTAGAATACAGAATATCATCCTAATACATGGTATATCCAAAGTTTGATATGCGGAAATAAAGAGATAGGATAGGAGGGAGAAGATCAATGACTGCGAACGCCGTGCAGCTACCTCGATATTCCCAGAGGCTGGATCTGCTGATCAACTGCATCTACTGAGCCTGAGACTACCCTGGATCTGCACACAAGGTGCAGGGAGTAAAGTGAGTACTCCGACCCAGTGAGTAATAAAAGTAACTATAGTCCAAAGATAAGAAAATCCAGTAAATACACAAAGTAAGCTAAAATCCAAATATACAGCAACATATGGAACTGAGTAGCTAAACACTAGTATAAATACAAATATATGAATGCAATGCAATACATATGATGGTACATTCCAGTACCCATTGCGGCGTGAAGCCCGAGCCATCCATATTTATTTATCGTCGACGACGCTCACAGGGGGTGTGTACAGACTCCGGAGGGGCTCCTACAGCCCAAGCGCAATATCTTGGTCAGTCATTGTTACCTAACCGGTCAGCCATTGTTACCTGACCAATTTATATCATACAGTGCCATTGTTACCACTGTTCAAGTATATCATCCAGTGTCATTATTACCACTATTTCAAGTATATCACACAGTGTCATTGTTACCACTGTTTCAAGTATATCACACAATGTCATTGTTACCACTGTTTCAAGTATATCACACAGTGTCATTGTTACCACTATTTCAAGTATATCACACAGTGTCATTGTTATCACTGTTTCAAGTCACTTTATAATCAGTCCAGAAAATAAAATAATAAGCCCCTTGGGCATTTACAAAACAGAAGTTCCCAGCCCGGAATACATTTAAAAATATCATTTAAGTTTTCAACACTTAGAATTATGGCTGAGTTTGCAAAACAGCATTTAAAACCTTGGACTGAAATTAAATGATATGCAAATCATACTAAGCAGTAATATCAATCCTCGAAAGATTTTACAAATCGGCACAAGGCCCCAAACATGGCATCAAGCCCAGTAATATCAATAAAGTGTGTGTATCAATCACCAGTATAGTATAAACATCACACGGGATGGACCAAGTCACAATCCCCAATAGTATCCGACCCCGCACTCACCATGGAGTGCGTGTCACACCTCAATATAGCGTTACGATGTGAAAGTCCGGGGTTTCAAACCCTCAGAATAGCATTTACATCTATTACTCACCTCTAACCGGCCGTAGACTAGTCCGCAATGCCCTTTCCTCTTGAATCGACCTCTTCGCGCGTCGAATCTAGTCAAAACCACAACGAATACGTTACAATAGGCTAAGGGAATATAACCCAATCGAAAAGACTCGAAAAATGTCGAAAATCCCGAAATTAGCAAAACCCGAGCCCCGGGCCCACATCTCGAAATTCAGAAATTTTTATATCAATATGACCCTTATCATGCCACGAGTCTATACATACCAAATTCATAAAAATCGGAGTTCATTTGACCCCTCAAATCACCATTTAATTCTCTTAAGTTTCAAGCCCTAAACCACCATTTTTGTCCATAAATTACTTGCGTTTTCAGCTCTAATCCATGTATTTAACTTGGAAATAAGTAGAAACAACTCACCTTTGATGCTTGATGAAATCCCCCTTGAAATTCTCTCCAAAATAATCAAAGACAAATGAAAGAAATGAAAGAAATAAGCCAAATCCGTGTTTAAAAGAATTTGCCCGTGCTTCGTCGAGTTGTACCTTGCATTTGTGCTATACAAACTTCCATTTAGATTTGACCCCAAATTTCCTGAATTTTAATTCTGACCATACACACAAGTCAATATACCTGAGATGAAGCCGCTCATGGCCTCAAACTGCTGAATGACGTGCCGGAGCTCAGAACGACCGGTCGGGTCGTTACAGTAAAGAACACTAAAATAACAGAATTAGAAATGCTAAAACAGCTATATACAAATAAACTAAAAGAAAAAGAAAAACGTAAAGAAGAAGAACAAGAGCTAAGACTGACAAATGAGATAGAAAAATTCAAATTACAATTAGACAAAAATGGATTTTATCATTACTAAAACCAGAGATACAACCAACCAAGAGCACTAAAGAAAGGATTTATTTCCAATGAATTATTGACAAGATACTGCAAAATAGTAGGGCACAAATATCCAGATCATATATGTTCAAAATGCAACGGAGAAGATAATTATGTACCAGAAGTACAACTGGAATGAAGATATCAGCCTAAAGACAAAGGAGGAAGACAACTATTGCAAACAGACAATGTAAAAAGTCGTAAAGTTAAATAGTACGAGTAATATTCATGAACAGTAAAGGTCGTTCATGAAGAATCGTTTGTGAATAGTAAGGGTCATTTAGGTTATTTCCTATCTTCTTGTATCTTCTTCCTAAGTTGGAAAATATTATTCGGTAATTAACTCATTGTTTATGGATATTTTTTTCGGATTTGTACTCTCAGTTTCAGTGTTATTTTCCATGATTTTCCTTTTTAGAGTAAATGTTTATTTATCAGTTTCATAGCTCTGATACCAATTTTGTAAGTAGTTTGTGGCAAGCGGAATTAATCTTGAAAGTTCTTTTATATTTTCTCCAATATATTCTAAGTACTGGATATCTTGGGTCTTTTGATATTCTTCTATATTTTCTTTTAATAATTTAGATAATAAATTTATATTTCTAAAGTTTGTAACCAGTATTTGAGATATTCTTAGTTGATCATTAATCTGAATATAAGTCTAGTTCATATAAATCTAAGATATCTATTTCTTCTGATAAAATTAGTTCTGTATATCCTTGTTCCATTATGTTAATTATTTCAAAAGAAATTAAAATATCGTAAATTTTTCTTCTAATGTCGTTATTAAGTTGGTTCAAGGTATATAATATGAGTATTTTGTAATCATTATTATTACCTAGTAGATAAGTATGGTTGCTCATAAGATTATTATTTTTCCTTTTTCTTAGCATGTGTTTACTAAACATATTCTCTCTTACCTCTTTGTTTATCATAAAGTTTATCATTTTTTAATAAGTTATACTGAACAATCTTTTCTGGTCACTACCATGTTTTTCTTGTTTCAATCATTTACCTTAACAGCGCCTCAACTCTATCGACTCCCCTAAACGGCTTCCTTGCCTACCGGTTTCGACCTTAGGATGGCATAGTCTGGGCTTAACTACTCTCAGCATTATTAGACATGGCCAACTTTCTCAAGATGTTCTTTATAACAGTACTATAACATGATAAACAATTATGATATTCAGGAGATTATAAGGAATATAAAAGTTTAGTTAGACATGATTATGAATAAACTTACCTGATCTTGTAACTCGTTTGGATGTTCCATAGTTGTTAAAGAGACTTGTATATAACTCAGATATTTCTTATAAGAGAGAGAAGATAAGAGAGAGAAGGTGAGGGTGTGTCCTCTCTTCCTCGGATTTACAAACTATATATAGAAAGCTTTAAACGACTCTTACTGTTTACAAACGACTCTTCATGAACGACCTTTACTGTTCATGAATATGACTCGTACTATTTATTTTACGATTTTTTATATACTTAAATGACCCTTACTATTCACAAACGACTCTTCTTGAACGACCTTTACTGTTCATGAATATGACTCGTACTATTTAACTTTACGACTTTTTTACATTGTCTGTTTGCAATAGTTGTCTTCCTCCTTTGTCTTTAGGCTGATATCTTCATTCCAGTTGTACTTTTGGTACATGATTATCTTCTCCGTTGCATTTTGAACATATATGATCTGGGTATTTGTGCCCTACTATTTTGCAGTATCTTGTCAATAATTCATTGGAAATAAATCCTTTCTTTAGTGCTCTTGTATTTGGTTGTATCTCTGGTTTTAGTAATGATAAAATCCATTTTTGGACTTCATCCATATCTCCTTGTCGTAGTTCTCTTGAATTCGCATATATCATTAGCTGATCTCTTGAGTAGTAGCTCCAGATAGCATTTTCTTGTAAATAATTGTTGGCTAGTTCTTGGATAATAGTTGCTATTCTAATTATTCTTTTGTTGGCGTATAAACCTGGTATCTCGATTTTTGGTATTTCTGGTTGTTGTTCTATTTCTTCTGGTATTATCATATCTAGTGTCAATCCTATTTTTACAACCTGTATAATAGGTTTTATTTCATCGTATAGTATCTCAGTTGGTGCTGTATAGAATTTTATAAAAAATAGGTTTCCTTTTGTAATTCTTTTAAATGTAATAAATGCTTTATATAGCTCTGGTATTCCACTTATCTCTTCCTCATCATAGGTATATACCGTGCTAAGTAATCCGTAATTGTAACATGTTTTTACTAAATTGGCTCTAGGTTTTGGCTGTGCAATAAGTCTATTATATCCTTGGAGTTTTTGGGTTATATAGTCCTGTGTTGGATCTGTTGTAGTAGTTGCTCTGGGGTTAAGGTTTAGAAATTTTTGGATTTTGTATATATTTTCAATATAGGTCTGGGTAATATGGTTGTATATTTTTTTATTTTGGTGTAGGCTGTTGGCATAGGTTGAGGTTTGTGGTGTCGTAACTATTGTTTCTTTTGGCCTTTTCGGAGTAATTGGTTTATCAAATATGTTATTTAAATTGACATTGGTATGTGGCTTCTTGTTAACTTGTTTACTTGTACCTGCAGCTGTATATAAACAAACTTTGTTATGGGTTTTTTGGAGTTTCCCAACGTCTCCTTCTAACTCTGGAAGTTTTGAGTCTTCCGATCGACTTAGCTCCGCATCTTTATAGTCATGCTGCTGACTTGGCTGGCTTTTCTCTAGCTGTTGTAATCTTTTTCCCATACCATCCATCTGTAAAGATAGAGTAGTAAGGATTGCAAATAAATCTTTTGTTTCTTGGCTTTCATCAGTTTGGGTACCTTTGTCTTGATAGGTAGTCTGCAATAACATTTTTGTCAGTCCTTATTACTTCAATTGTAAATGTAAAATTTTGTATATTTAATACAAGCCTTCTTATTTCCTTCGTAGTTACTGAATCTTGTACTTTCCGTGTTATCCACCATTTTACTTGTGTATTATCTGTTCTTACAATAAACTTGTTATAAACAATATATGGCTCAAATGCTAACAAACATTTATATAATCCAAATAGTTCTTTCCTATTTATCTCCCATTTTAATTGTGGTTCTGTGTATGATCCTGAATAATATCTACAATGGTGTTCAATCTTTTCATTATCATATTTATATTTTAGAACTCCTCCATAGCTGTGGTCACTGGAATCAGTTTCTACTACGTATGTGAACTGTCTTTTTTCATCTGGAAAATATAGTTTTGGTAATTGTTTACACATATTTTTGATCTTCTTTATATGTATTTTATATTTTTCGTCAAAATGGTATTCTACATCCTTTTTAAATTTTTTCTGTAATGGTTTTAAGTTTTCTGCTAATTTTGGGATATATTCTCTTACTTGGTTAACTAATCCTAAAAATGATTGTAACTTCTTTTTCGTATCAAGTGTTTCGTTTAAGTTAATTATTTTTTGTTCTATATGAATTTGCATTTTTATTCCATTTTTATTTATTTGTATACCTAAGAATTCTATTTGATTTTTCAATATTTCTGCTTTCTTTTTACTTAAACTAATTCCTGATATTTCTACAATGTGTATGAATTTTTCTAGTAGTTTTATATGTTCGCTCTCTGTTCTAGAATATAACAGTATATCATCTATATATATTATGCAATTTTCTAATTGGTTAAAGTAGTTATCCATAAAATGTTGGTATCTACCTGGTGCATTTTTATATCCAAATGGTAATACGTTCCATTCGTAAAATCCTTGTGGTACCATAAATGTTGTTAACTTTTTAGATTCGTCTTCTAGTTTTAAATGGTAAAATCCTGATTTACAGTCAAATTTACTAAAATAGTTATATCCTTGTATTTGTCTGATTTTTAGTATTTTATTTGGTATCGGATAATTATATGTTTTCGTTTTTGCATTTAAATTTCTATAATCTACAACCATACGACTTTTTCCTCGTTTTTGTTCGCTATGTTTATTTACTATAAATGCTGGGCTAGTGTGTTTACTATTACTTTCTTGTATGTACTTATTGTCTAATAATTCCTGTATATGTATTTTAAATTCTGTTAGATCATTACAATTGTATTTTAAAGATTTTTGTGTTATTATACTATTTTCATCTATTATTTCAATTTTTATTTTTGTTTTATGTTTTTCCCATCCTTGTAGTGGATTATCATTATATAGTAGTTCTAATTTATCTTGGAATAGTTTTATCTTGTTTATTGAGAAAATGATTATTTCTATATTATGGTTGCTTTGTGTCATATTTTCTAATTTCTGGGTAATTTTCTCACTTTCCTTAATCCAGGGTGTTGTTTTTCTTAATTTATTATTTACTCTTTTTGCTCCTATTCTTTTCTTACACGGGGTAGTAAACCACCAATATGTTTTTGTTATAGTATGTGGGAATAACTTAACTAAAAATGACATTCCTAATAATATATCTTTATTTGTGAATTCATAACTATATATTTCTTCTATGGTTAATATTTTATCCCATATTTGTATTTTTAGATTCCTTGCTTTGTATGTTATCATACTTCCCTCATTGTTAAATCCTGTTACTACTAGGGGGTTCTTAGCTTTTCCCATTTATTTTCTGGTAGACAATTATGTTTACACATGTTAGCTTCTGCTCCTGTATCCATCATAGGTGTATAATATCTATTATAATATCCTTCTACTATTATTTTGGCAAGTATATATATTTTTGGCATTATATTAAGGTTCTTTTGATTATTATCTTTTTATTTTCATAACTTATTGTTAATTTCCTATCTTCTAATTTATATGGTTTGACCTTTTCTAACCATTTTATTCCTAATGTAATGTTTTTATCTCCTTGATATATTTTAAAATTTATTAATATTGGTATTCCTCCAATAATTAATTCCTTTTCAGTTGTTTCTTCATTTTTTCTTAGTGCTTTTGGTAATACTGAATTTTGTTGTTCTATTGTTATTATCTCTTGTTCTGGTATTAATTCTCTTATAACATAATTCTCTTCTTGTCCTGTATTTATTAATATTAAATATTTTCTTTGGTCCATTATTCTTGTTATATAATAATGATGTGGGTTTATTTCTTCTATTTTTTGTGCTATTAATTTTTGTGGAGTTATGTAATCTATTCTTCTTGATGTACTTATTTTTGATGATGTCTCTGGTATCTCATTACTTGTTCGTTTTGTCGTACTCAATCTTTCTTTTACTATTTGTAAGTCTTGTTCTATATCCATTTCCTTATAACTATAATCATTGTTGTCTATAACTGATACTATTCTTTCGAACGGATTTTCTATTTTAATTTTATTTATTTTATTTTTAGTTGTTATCTTATGTTTTGTTGTTAAGATATATAGATTTTTACATCTTGCTGTGAATATCTTACTTCCTGGTGCTAGTTCTATTCCAGACATTTTCCAGTATAGCACTAATGATTTATCTATATTTTTATCATCTATTGCCACTGAATAGTTGGCACTTATTATGAATTTAAATTTTTGGTATATTAAGTTACCTCTTACTGCACTTATTATACTCTTTTCTATAGGTTGTACAATTCTATCGTCTGCCAAGTATATTTCTATAGGGGTATCTATTCTCTCTCTAAAACATGCTTTTATTAGTACTCTGTTCCTCCTAAATGTACATATTTTATTGGGTTTTTTGCTTTTATATCTTGTATTTCTTTATTTAATAGTTTTTTATTTAATATTGATATTCTTGCTTTATCTTTAATGTATTTACAGTCTATTATATGTTATCTTTGGCTTACTACATAGTATTCTTCTTTTTGTCTTTTAAACCAATTCTTTATTGTTAGTACTTCTCGTATTTTGTCTATGCTTAGATCCAATTCCTTTCCTTTTATTTGTTCAAATATGGTGGTGTCAAAAATTATTTTTTGTTCTGAAGATTGTTCATCTTGGTGTTCTTCTTGTTGTATGATTTGTATCTATTTTTCAGTCATAATTATCTTCGTTTGATTCTTCTATTATATTATTATTTATATTCTTTTCATTTTCTGATAATTCATTTTCTAATATTTCATATATACTGTTCTTTTCATTTTCTGATAATTCATTTTCTGATATTTTATATATACTGTCTTCACTTCCTAGGGGAGTAGACAGAGTTGAGGCTTTGTCAGGGCAAAATAATTGAAGCAAGAAAAACATGGTAGTGACCAGAAAAGATTGTTCATTATAACTTATTAAAAAAATGATAAACTTTATGATAAACAAAGAGGTTAGAGGGAATATGTTTAGTAAACACATGCTAAGAAAAAGGAAAAATAATAATCTTATGAGCAACTATACTTATCTACTAGATAACAATAATGATTACAAAATACTCATATTATATACCTTGAACCAACTTAATAACGACATTAGAAGAAAAAATTACGATATTTTAATTTCTTTTGAAATAATTAACATAATGGAACAAGGATATACAGAACTAATTCTATCAGAAGAAATAGATATCTTAGATTTATATGAACTAGACTTATATTAAACATGTTTTAGAGAGGGAATAGATACCCCTATAGAAATATACTTGGTAGACGATAGAATTGTACAACCTATAGAAAAGAGTATAATAAGTGCAGTAAGAGGTAATTTAATATACCAAAAATTTAAATTCATAATAAGTGCCAACTATTCAGTGGCAATAGATGATAAAAATATAGATAAATCATTAGTGCTATACTGGAAAATGTCTGGAATAGGAAAATAAGAAATAAACTAAAGAAACTATACCTAGAATATGAATACCTAAGTATTACAAAAATAGACAAAGCTAGGCTATCTGGATTAATTGATACAATATCTAAAACAGAATACAAATATATTTACTATCTTAAAAATAAAAAATGAATAAAGAAGGGTTCGCACTAGAAGAGAAAACATATGAAAATCCAGAAGGATTAAAAATAACAATAATATTTTCCAACTTAGGAAGAAGATACAAGAAGATAGGAAATAACCTAAACTTAATGTTAGAAAAAGAAACGGTAAAACTAGAAGATAGTTTAACCGCAATGGTTAGAATAACAAAAGAAAACGAAGAAATAGATAGAAAACGAGAAATTAAAGAAATACAACAGCAAGCTAAAGAAAAAATACAACAGATAGAGGAAGTAAAGAACACTAAAATAACAGAATTAGAAAAAGAATTAGAAATGCTAAAACAGCTATATACAAATAAACTAAAAGTAAAAGAAAAACGTAAAGAAGAAGAACAAGAGCTAAGACTGACAAATGAGATAAAAAAATTTAAAATACAGTTAGAAGAGGTACAGAATAATACACCAAATATAAGTATAAACGAAATAAATGACCAAAGTGATAACGACAAAGATCTAGGAGAAGACTATTCAGAAACAAGTGAGACGTACACAGAACTTATAGAAAAAACAGAAAAGATAAAAACAAATCCAGAAATAAATACAGGAGATATGGCCGAGGATAAACCAAGCACATCAGGAGTAAAATATCCAAGACAACTAAACCCAACCTATTACAGAGTAAGTTATGGTTCATATGATAGGAATAAAACATTATGGGACAAAAGGCTAAATAGGAAATGGACACCAAGACAGATAACTGAACAATGTAATTTTTTAGATCTAGATTGTGTAGCAGATATAAATAAAACAATCCAATTATGGATAGGATATATCTCAAAACAACTAATAGATAATAAAATAGTAATAGCTGAAATACCAGGATATATAGAAAGAACACTCATAGGAACGGTAAAACTATGGTTACAAAATTTAACAAGTGAAAGCTTAGATACATTAAGAAGTAATATTGCACTAATCCTAAATCATATCGTCTCACCCAGTACGAACTCTCAGGCAATAAGCCACCCCGGACATGATCAAAAGTCTCATATGATGCCACAATGTGCCAATAGGCTATGAACTCGAACGTGCAAAGGGAGAACGAACTCTGGAAGGAACTACTCAACTCACGCACTAATATGGACTTTCCTTAGAAAATAGGAAACAAGGCATACAAAAATAGCATATAGAAAACTGTACTCAACATCACACTATTCCGGCGTGCAACCCGATCCAAATAACATACCCATGGCGGCGTGCCACCCAGTTCACACATAGAATTCACATAAGGAGATATACATCGAGTTAATTTGCTCTTTACAACAAAATACCGAATATTAGTCACAAGCACGCTAAGTGCATAATACCATCCATGGGGAGACATATAGTGCCATAGGCTACAAAACGCAAGCACAACTGAGGTGCGATATATGTTCTGAAGTTAAAAAGCCATCCTGCTCACATATCACCATCACTACGTAGAACCTCAATACATAAGAAAATTATTGAGCCGTTCACAACTCACAGGGCACAATATAGCATTACATGAAATAGCCGACGACGAAATAACACCCCATGTCTGAATACTCTTCCATAAGGGGCGCTATGCTGAAATGAACACATTCGGCCTGATATAAGGCCCATATTCACATTTAAATCCATCCACAGACCTCAAGTTGATTCTGATCGCACTGAACTAGGCTAATAACTTTTCAAAGGTCCATAATAACTCCCCTTTTCTCATAACACATAATAACAACTATCATAACTAGAGTAATCATCCACAGTCCACAACCCAATAAACCGAGTGCCCTTCAAACATCAATTCACAATTTAAGGACATCACCACAATCTTCATACTTGGTTTAACTCTTCAATCAATCAAGTGACTACGCGCCACACTTATACAACCTTCATGTGGGGAACACTCCCACAACCTTCCATAACAGATAACATGTCTGTACATCCAAACCACTGGTCGCACTAACACTGATAAGCGATCAAGAATCCTTAACCAGGATGCAAAGTCTTTTTCGCAAAGCACCGATCTCAGGTGACGCTAAAGACAATACCAACTTTTAAAACATCAAAACTCCCTTCCTTCTCATCCGAGCCCGTAACATCCTTGTCAACACCGAACTGCAACCTTGATCCTTACTTCAAATTCCATACCACTAACTGTACCCAACATGCAAATATGCGATAGAACATAATTTTTCATCATAACTCCGGAACCACTAATAGATTAACACTTCATCATATAAAAACTTTTCACTTAACACACTTTAGGAGAACCATAGCAACACACAGGTAGATTCTCATAAATCATAGAATATGCAAATCTCTAAGTAGTGGTCTAAGCCACCATAGCCCTTTCGGGATCCACCTACACATAACAGGCCATAACAGTAGAATACTTCTAAATAACATCAATTACGGCGGCCGACAAGCCTCGCACGTAGAGTCACAATTCACTTGCATATCTTGACCACATTGAAGGAACTGATCCCTACCACCAATATGCCAACCTAACTATGTCTAACCGATCTACCTTCTTCCAATTATACTTGACTGCCTTAGAAATAATAATAACACCATGCAACACATAGTACCTTCCATTTGCACTCATCCCAAATGACCCTACATTACGAGACCATGTTGTCTTAAATCCCACGAACCGTTGCATACTTCCCTTGTGCACACATTCGCATCCTCAACTGGTATGCCCGTTCTGATAATCCCTCTAAGAATTCGAAGTCCTTTCTCATTTTCCTCCCAAATGTTGTACTACAAGTCAAAACATCATAGAACATTTTGGTCCTCTTCTCATAAGATGCAGCAAAAGCTTGATTCTTAACCATACTTGTAGGCTCGAAATCGTTAGGCACCACACTTTAATCTTTGAATCTACTCGGACTGCTATTGAGAGTCACCCTCTATGACTTGGCCCCAGATATAATCAACTCCATAAATCTTCTACCACATGAATACCCTCACGATAAAGCACCCATCAGAATCACTTCCCTTGAAACCCGCATCTACACAAGGCATAACTCCTGAATCCTTTCCCAAGTTTGAACATGAGCCAATAAAGCCAACCATAACACACCTTTAACAATTATTTTGCTCAAATTACCACTTATGTTCTTTTCCCGTAGCTGAAATAGCCCATCAATATGCTAATAACCACAAATCTCACAAATAGGTGACCAGACAATCCAACCGTAGGTGGTAGGACTCTCCCACTTAGCTTGAAGCCACTATTACACAACTTTGGAACCCACCAAGGTTTTTTATCTCTTATTGACATGACCTTGTACAATTAAACCGCCAGATTCCTCGAAATCCTTCCTTTAGCATTTCATGAACACTCTGAATCTCTAGCAACATTCACACATTAGACCTCTTACCGGATAGTTAATAGAATCCTTCGCCGAATATTTGCCAACTACGCGACCACTGATCTGCTCATAGAAGACATCCCCCAAATTTGGAGACTACACGCCAACATCTCACAACGTCGTAGCACGGGGTACAATTACTACGACATCAATAATCCATCCTGAGCATGTGCTCATCCACCAGCTATACAACTCCATTCACTCCTCGTGGACATTAATTAAATGTGCGATAATATCTTCTAATTCGAAATTATGTTGTATCCTTCTTCATATCAAGCAACTCTTCTCTGTCATATTGAATCCCCTGTTGTTATGCTAGCCAATATTTCAAATTAAGCTCGTAGACCCAATCACCGTCCACTAAAAATTCCCAAATCACTCCAACTTTCCTTAAGGGTGTAGTTACCCTACCACTGAATCCATGTGCTGCTCTACCACTCTCCATTTTGGGCGGACCCTCTTCTTTAAGCAACTATTCGACTTCCGCTTCTTACACTTGGCCTTCTAGAAATTTAACCACCGCATGACACTTCCCACATGTCCTTCCTCATCCTTTGCTGCCTAGATTTTGCCTTAGATCAATATATATCTCTGTAGCACTTAAACCAATAGATTGCTACTAACTTTATACTTTTTCAAAGATCAAGTTTTCCCGAGCTGTTGATATTAGAAACATCGACTCAATCTTGAACAAGTATAGTTTGGTTGCCTTTCCTCCCCCGGGAATGAAATACTGAGTCTCTGAATCATGCACTGGGTAGGCCTCCTTTCAGGTCATTCACTGCCCCAACATATTTGTATGTATCCTACTATCACATCAATACTGGGTGATTGCAACACACGAATCATCATAACATCGATGCCAGATCTCGAAACCGTAGGTAATACTGATACTGAGCTAAAACGACCTTGTCACAACCCAAAATCCCAACCCGGTCGTGATGGCGCCTCTCGTGGGGACAAGGCCAGCCAACAACAAAACAATACATCTCTTTATAATTACTTAGCAGGAATAAGTCTAATTCGCAAATAATATAATAACAAGTGCGAATTAAACATGATAGAATAATGGAAACCATCCCGACTCAGCCCGAAATCGGGGTGTCACAAGCCACGAGCATCTAAGATCTAAATACTAATATAAGACCAGCAATATACAGAATGAAATTTAGAATTAATGAAGAAATACGGTGCCATGAACGCTGACAGTCACCTTGCTCAGCTACAATAGTATACCTTCAGTCCGCTAATAACCCGCTACCGGATGAACAGTACCTGCAACTGCACGCGAGGTGCAGGGAGTAAAGTGAGTACTTCCAACTAAGTGGTAATAAGAGTAAATAATAACTGAGCGATAAGAAATCACGTAAGAACACTTCATCATGCTATCTAAGATGGTACAACCCTTTTTGAAAACAGTAGTTCCATGAAAATCCTTTATAAAATATCTGACTCAGTTTTAAACCTCTTTTGAAAATAATCTTTTTAACAGTTGCAAAATAATTCCAGCCATCAGTGTCACTATGCACAGAAACCCGCCCCTCGGGCAATATCTTCGTTCCTGGTCAGCCGCTCGGGCCCCAACACTCAAGGATCAGATAGCACCAGCAAAAGCAGATAAATATCTCCAGAAATATCACAACAAAAAATAATGAACAAATGCATGAATGCAATGCAATGCATATGATGGTACATTGCAGTACTCATTGCGGCGTGCAGCCCGAGCCATCCATATTTATTTATCATCGACGGCGCTCACTGGGGGTGTGTCAGTCATTGTTACCTGACCGGTCAGCCATTGTTACCTGACCAATTTATATCATACAGTGCCATTGTTACCACTGTTCAAGTATATCATCCAGTGTCATTGTTACCACTGTTTCAAGTATATCACACAGTGTCATTGTTACCACTGTTTCAAGTATATCACACAGTGTCATTGTTACCACTGTTTCAAGTATATCACACAGTGTCATTGTTACCACTGTTTCAAGTCACTTTATAATCAGTCCAGAAAATAATATAATAAGCCCCTTGGGCATTTAAAAAATCGAAGTTTCCAACACGAAATGCATTTAAAATATCATTTAAGTTTTCAAAACATAGAAATACGACAGTGTTTGCAAAACAGCATTTAAAACCTTGGACTGAAGTTAGATGATATGCAAATCATGCTAAGCAGTAATATCAATCCTCGAAGGATTTTACAAGTCAGCACAAGGCCCCAAACATGGCAATCAGCCCAAATTATGTTGATAACAAGTAATTTCAGTCAAATACGCAGTAAAATCAACAATCGGGACGGACCAAGTCACAATCCCCAATGGTGCTCTACCCCACGCTCATCTTCGGCGTGCAAGTCACCTCAATACAGCACTATGATGTGCAAATCCGGGGTTTCAAACCCTCAAGATATCATTTACAAGTATTACTCATCTCGAACCGGTAAAATCTCTAGCCCGTGATGCCTTTGACCATTAAACCGGCCTCCACGTGCGTCGAATCTAACCAAAATCAAAGCGAATACATCACAATATGCTAAGGGAACAATACCCAATCGAAAACAATCGAGAAATGTCGAAATTTACAAAATTTGCAAAACCCGAGCCCCGAACCCACGTCTCGAAACTCAGCAATTTTTATATCAATACGATCCTTATCTCGCCACGAGTCTATACATACCAAATTCACAAAAATTGGAGTCCATTTGACCCCTCAAATCACCATTTTAGAATTTCAATCTCAAGCGCTAATTTCTTATAATTTGGCTATGTTTTCATGGATTTCAAGGATGATTCTTTAATAAAATCATGTATTTAACTCATAAAACTTACCTCTAATCGATCTCAGTTGAAACTCCTTTCAATCCCCGTCCAAAAGCTCGCAAAAATGACTGAAAGTGATGCAAAAATGACCCAAAATCGGGTATAAACTCGCTGCCCAGATTTTTCGGAATTACTGTTCACCCGCGCGATTACTGTTCACGCCCGTGGTCACTATTCACTATTCACCCACGTGATTACTGTTCACGCGCGGGTATTGTTCACTACTGCAGAAAATACAACAGCTTTTTAAGAAATTTGCAGCACAACCATTTTTCACTAAAATGGCTCTAACTCCATCATACGAACTCGGAATATATGATTCTTGTTCCTATGAGTCACAAATAATAATACGAACACAACCCTTCAATCAAAACTGAGTTCGGAGCTCGTTTGCCTAGTTTAATACCTATTTCGCTCGTTAAACAATTAACTCACATTTCGCGTCTAAAACTCAATCGTGACTTGATGAAATTAAACCAAAATTTCCAGATCAGTCCTATTATTCATGATTTAAATTCTGGAAGTCTCGAAATTAAATTTGGATCTCTAGAACTAAAAATGAACCTTTAGATCATTATATTTATGTTCAAAATGGCAAAAATCTTCCAAAATGACCCGTTGGGCATCCGAAACACACCCGAGGCCCCCGGGACCCCGACCAATAACACCAACCAGTCCCAAAATACATTACGAATTTTCTCGAGACCTCAAATCACATCGAACAACGCTAAAATCATTAATCAACCTCTTATCCAAGCTTTATGAACTTTAGAACTTCCAACTTCTATTTTGATGCCGAAACCTATCAAATCACGTCTGACTGACTTCAAATTTTGCACACAAGTCCAAAATGAAATAATAAAGCTACAGCAACTCTTGGAATTCCATTCCGACTCCCGGATCAAAATTTCACCTATCAACCGGAAATCGCCAAAAATACTAAATTCACCAAAATAGGCTAACTTCTTCACCGGACCTCCAAAATTACTTTCGATTGCGCTCCTAAGCCTTAAATCATCACCCGGAGCTAACCGAATCATCGGAATTCAATTCCGAGCCCTCTAACACACAAGTGAACATCCGGTTGACTTTTCCAACTTAATCCTTCTTAAAAGAGACTAAGTGTCTCATTTCTTATCAAAATCATTCCAAATCAATTCTAACGCACCCCATACCGGTAATGAAACATAAGAAAGCAGAAAATGGGAAGAACGGGGTAGTAACTCATGAGACGACGGGTCGGGTCGTCACATTCTCCCTAACTTAAACAAACGTTCGTCCTCGAACGTGCCCAGAGTTGTTCCAAAAGCCCATAAATCATAGAACTACCTTTTTACTTCTGAAACCATCGATATGATCAAAACCTCACACCTATACTTTGAATAGTCCCAAACCAGTTGTGATAAACCATACTTATATCCTCAGGTGAAATCATAGGTTCTACCGCGTAATCTAGGCACTCGAAACGATAACTTCTATTCACAGTAGTTGCCCATAACCACAAAATACCGATAGAAAATCCCTTATTAGCTAAAGTCTTATTCCAACACTTTCATATACTGCCAACGATAACTGAGACTCGCAGCAAACATAACCATCTCTCATATCAACCACTTATGAAGCCACTCCCCTTTTGACTAATACCACAACAGATTTCCGAGCCGAACCTAGATATTATCCTTCTAACGAGCCGAAATCAAATTTGTTCTTATTCGTTAATGATCCCAATGATCACCTCGAATCCAATACACCACTCTAGTGATATGACACCTCAATACAGGCCTAAGCCTCAACTTGTGTTATACGCGCACCAATAAGAAACGGTCCGAACATACTCAAAGCAAGAAAATTATTCAACTGAGAGAGTTGTACCTCAAATTCACTAGTACTGCCACAACACAAGGCTGAGACCCTGTCTCACATCATAGAAATAGGATACACAAATTTGACCCGCAAGGTCATGTTTCCAAACTTCTTTGTTGCATGCGCGATCCTAACCAAATACTTATTCCACGTGAAACACCTCTGCACTGACATCCACCACGAAGGCCCAATTAAGAAGCAATCTTTCCCAGTTGTCCGCTGGTTCCTTGAAATATAAATCATTTTGCTAAAACATATTCTAACGCACTTCACCACTTAACCCGTGACATTTACGGCGTAGCCCCTAATGTAATAGTTCAAAATTACCCAACACTAAAACAACCAGTCTGAATTTCAACATCACATCCAAAATATAACACACCATCGAATAAAGATCCACCACCACCACATAGCATGTACATCAGAACTCCATATAGCACACAAATCATCATACCAGATCCTAGTTTCCACCGTGCAATACACGCACATATTTGATACTCCTTCATTCCATGACAGATACTAGATACTTACATGTTCTTCCGAGCAAACCCGAATACCACCAGTGGACCCAACAAGAACATGCCGCAATACTACTGAAATGTAATCAGTTTAATCACATTACCTTTTTCTGAGACATATACTCTCACCAAATCACTTCCACTTAGCAATATCATTTTCCCAAATCATCCGAAGATCATTTATCTAATCACTTAGGAGGAATCACTACACATCCCATGCTCTGCATGACATACATAGGTCTTGTTCAAATTCTTACAATACTGATACGACGGATGAGACCTGTACACATTCATAACTACTATCGAAACAACAATTCATTAGTTATATACTCTTGGCAAGAACTATCACCTCATTCTGAGCCAAACAATGGTCTTAGCTCTTTAATTTACTTCACATACTCAGATTGCACTGATCTCAAATTCAATGATCTCGCCCCGCCCAACATGAACTGCTCGGGTAATATGCCACTCAAGACATAATTAAAAGTTGCATATGATGCCCCAATGTGTCAATAGGCTACCAGTTCGAACGCAATACAAAAGAAAACGAGTTCTGGAAGGAATTACCAAATCCTACGCACTAATACAGACTTTCCTTGGAAAACAGGAAGCAAGGCATACAAAGATAGCATATGAGAAAACTATACCCGATTTCACACTGGACTAGTCTGATAAACTTTCAAAGGTCCATAATAACTTCCACTTTCTTCTAAAAACACAAGAACAACCATCACAATCGGAGTAATCCTTCCCAGCTCACAACCCAATATGCCAAGTGCCCTCCAGACATGAATCTTTAATTTAACGACACTATCACAAACTTCCTACTTGGTTTACATCTTTATTCAATCAAGTGATCACATGCCACACTTATAAAATCTTCCAGTGGGTCACACTCCCACACCCTACCACAAAATATCTGGAGCGTACCTCCAAAACATCGATCGCACTAACGTTGCAGAGCGATAGAGAACCATTAACCACGACGTAAAACCCTTTTTACAAGACACCGATCTTAGGTGACCTGAAGACAATGCCAACTTACCGTAAACATCGAAACTTATCTCCTGCTCATCCGAGCTCATGACATCTTGTCAAAAAAAAATTTCCTTCACTCGTGCCATTCTCGGCGAAATTTCCACAACCAGAACTGACTCATCAGCATGCATTAAATAAGAACTAACATAGTACATAACCGTACAATCCGCTAACCAATAGCAAGCTCCCCAACTTGGCTCGAAGCCATAGATCACAATACTTATACTCTATTGCTGTCGTAATACCATAGTGAGATTAAACTCACTCCTTCATAAGCTCGTGGAAATACAAATCATTTGGAATTTTAACTTTTCTGCAATTCTTGCATTTACTCACACAACAGTTAAGCCCACTCTTTAGGCGACAAAATTTTTACTAAGTTCCAAATTTTTCAAAAATTTCGGCAGAGTCTCCTTTGTAATTGGGCATATCCACCTGCCAGAGAATCACCAAAACAATCCTAACAACACGTCCACAACTTGACAAAGCATCACAATGTATATCAACAACATTAATCTCAATACTACATGTATTATATTATCAAAATTGATACATGGACATGTGTTGCACCTACTCGAATTATAAGACATAGAAAAATACATTTCAATCCTCCATTATAGGGCTATTCAATTGAGTAAGAACATATTCTTTATTTAATGTTTTCGACCTTCAAGGTGGTCTCCTCGACTCAACGATTTCGTCATAATATATTTACAGAAGAGATCTCAGCTCCCAGACTCATCTCACGTCATATAGAAACATCTCACAGTACTAACATACCCTCACGTAGCTATCCAGCCATGATTCCCACTAGTAGGGACAATACCAAACATAAAGGTTCAAAACACTTGCTCGCACAATCAGCACCTCGGTGCTCAAGCCATTGGCAAAGATTCGGCCTCAAGTCCTCCAGACTGGCCTAACGTCAAACTCACAGAGATTACACCTCGCCCCTCAATCGGGGAATCAAAAGCCATTGAGGCACATCTGATACTGAGTGCCCGTTCGTGCATACGATCACACGAAAAGAATTTCAAGAGTTTCCTTTCAAGTTGAATCAAGGACGTACGATAAGAATTCAAGAATGTAAAGTTTTCCTAAAGGTTCTGCAGCCTCTCGAGGATAAATACAGATGTCTCCGTACCGATCCGCGAGAGTCTACTAAACCTGCTCATGACTCGTGAGACCTAGTAACCTAGGCTCTGATACCAACTTATCATGACCCAAAATCCCAACCCGGTTGTGATGGCGCCTCTCGTGGGGACAAGGCCAGCCAACAACAAAACAATACATCTCTTTATAATTACTTAGCAGGAATAAGTCTAATTCGCAGATAATATAATCACAAGTGCAAAGTAAATATGATAGAATAATGGAAACCATCCCGACTCAGCCCGAAATCGGGGTGTCACAAGCCACGAGTATCTAAAGATCTAAATACTAATATAAGACCAGCAATATACAGAATGGAATTTAGAATTAATGAAGAAATACGGTGTCGTGAACGCTGACGGTCACCTTGCTCAGCTACAATAGTATACCTTCAGTCCGCTAATAACCCGCTACCGGGTAAACAGTACCTGCAACTGCACGCGAGGTGCAGAGAGTAAAGTAAGTACTTCCAACTCAGTGGTAATAAGAGTAAATAATAACTGAGCGATAAGAAATCACGTAAGAACACTTCATCATGCTATCTAAGACGGTACAACCCTTTTTGAAAACAGTAATTCCATGAAAATCCTTTATAAAATATCTGACTCAGTTTTAAACCTCTTTTGAAAATAATCTTTTTAACAGTTGCAAAATAATTCCAGCCATCAGTGTCACTATGCACAGAAACCCGCCCCTCGGGCAATATCTTCGTTCCTGGTCAGCCACTCGGGCCCCAACACTCAAGGAACAGATAGCACCAGCAAAAGCAGATAAATATCTCCAGAAATATCACAACAACAAATAATGAACAAATGCATGAATGCAATGCAATGCATATGATGGTACATTCCAGTACTCATTGCGGCATGCAGCCCGAGCCATCCATATTTATTTATCATCGACGGCGCTCACTGGGGGTGTGTACAGACTCCGGAGGGGCTCCTACAGCCCAAGCGCAATATCTTGGTCAGTCATTGTTACCTGACCGGTCAGCCATTGTTACCTGACCAATTTATATCATACAGTGCCATTGTTACCACTGTTCAAGTATATCATCCAGTGTCATTGTTACCACTGTTTCAAGTATATCACACAGTGTCATTGTTACCACTGTTTCAAGTCACTTTATAATCAGTCCAGAAAATAATATAATAAGCCCCTTGGGCATTTACAAAATTGAAGTTTCCAACCCAAAATGCATTTAAAATATCATTTAAGTTTTCAAAACATAGAAATACGACTGGGTTTGCAAAACAACATTTAAAACCTTGGACTGAAGTTTGATGATATGCAAATCATGCTAAGCATTAATATCAATCCTCAAAGGATTTTACAAGTCGGCACAAGGCCCCAAACATGGCAATCAGCCCAAATTATGATGATAACAAGTAATTTCAGCCAAATACGCAGTAAAATCAACAACCGGGACAGACCAAGTCACAATCCCCAATGGTGCTCTACCCCATGCTCATATTCGGCGTGCAAGTCACCTTAATACAGCACTATGATGTGCAAATCCGGGGTTTCAAACCCTCAAGATATCATTTACAAGTATTACTCACCTCGAACCGGTGAAATCTCTAGCCCGCGACGCCTTTGACCATTAAACCGGCCTCCACGTGCATCGAATCTAACCAAAATCAAAGCGAATACATCACAATATGCTATGGGAACAATACCCAATCGAAAACAATCGAGAAATGTCGAAATTTACGAAATTTGCAAAACCCGAGCCCCGGGCCCACGTCTCGAAACTCAGCAATTTTTACATCAATATTATCCTTTCTCACCACGAGTCTATACATACCAAATTCACAAAAATCGGAGTCCATTTGGCCCCTCAAATCACCATTTTAGAATTTCAATATCAAGCCCTAATTTCTTATAATTTGGCTATGTTTTCATGGATTTCAAGGATGATTCTTCAATAAAATCATGTATTTAAATCATAAAACTTACCTCTAATCGATCTCAGTTGAAACTCCTTTCAATCCCCGTCCAAAAGCTCTCAAAAATGACTGAAAATGGTGCAAAAATGACCCAAAATCGGGTATAAACTCACTGCCCAGATTTTTCGGAATTACTGTTCACCAGCGCGATTACTGTTCACGTGCATGGTCACTGTTCAATATTCACCCGTGCAATTACTGTTCACGCACGGGTACTGTTCACTGCTGCAGAAAATACAGCAGTTTTTTAACAAATTTGCAGCAGAGCCATTTTTCACTAAAATGGCTCTAACTCCATCATACTAACTCGGAATTATACGATTCTTGTTCCTATGAGTCACAAATAATAATACGAACACAACTCTTCAATCGAAACTCAATTTGGAGCTCGTTTGCCTAGTTTAATACCCATTTCGCTCGTTAAACAATTAACTCATATTTCGCGTCAAAAACCCAATCGCGACTTGATGAAATTAAACCAAAATTTCTAGATCAGTCCTATAATTCATGATTTAAATTTTGGAAGTGTCGAAATCAAATTTGGATCTCTAGAACTAAAAATGAACCTTTAGATCATTACATTTATGCTCAAAACGGCAAAAATCTTCCAAAAATGACCCGTTGTGCATCCGAAACACACCCGAGGCCCCCGGGACCCCGACCAATAACACCAACCAGTCCCAAAATACATTACGGACTTTCTCAAGGCCTCAAATCACATCGAACAATGCTAAAATCATGAGTCAACCTCCTATCCAAGCTTTATGAACTTTAGAACTTCCAACTTCTATTTCCGATGCCGAAACCTATCAAATCACGTCCGACTGACTTCAAATTTTGCACACAAGTCCAAAATGAAATAACAAAGCTACATCAACTTTCAGAATTCCATTCCGACTCCCGGATCAAAATTTCACCTATCAACCGGAAATCGTCAAAATACTAACTTCACCAAAATAGGCTAACTTCTTCAACGGACCGCCAAAATTACTTTCGATTGCGCTCCTAAGCCTTAAATCATCACCCAGAGCTAACTGAATCATCAGAATTCAATTCCGAGCCCTCTAACTCACAAGTCAACATCCGGTTGACTTTTCCAACTTAAGCCTTCTTAAAAGAGACTAAGTGTCTCATTTCTTATCAAAATCATTCCAAATCAATTCTAACGCACCCCATACCGGTAATGAAACATAAGAAAGCCGAAAATGGGAAGAACGGGGTAGTAACTCATGAGACGACGGGTTGGGTCGTCATAGACCTTCTGCAATGTGACGACAATAGCCCAAATAACTATGTATGGAGAAACATCTCGTACCACATCTGTAGTACTATTACAATCCCTTAATTCTCGATTTATAATAAACGCTTCACGTTGCATAAGATTGAGTAGGAAGGAAACATGGGCATAAGCCTCAAAGGAATCAAACCGCATGATGAGGAATCAAGAAGAGAAGTGATCCTAAAAGTCCTGTAGCCTCTCGAAAATAAGTACAGACGTCTCCGTATTGATCCGCAAGACTCTACTAGACTCACGCATGACTCGTGAGACCAAAGGGAACCTAGTGCTCTGATATCATATTGTCACGACTTAAAATCAATTAAGGGTCGTGATGGCTGTTGATACCCAATTTTTCCCTATTTTTTTTTATATATATATATATATATATATATATATATATATATATATATATATATATATATATATATATATATATATATATATATATATATATATATATATATATATATATATATATATATATATATATATATATATATATATATATATATATATATATATATATATATATATATATATATATATATATATATATATAAGTATGTCCAAGTGTTTCAATAATTTTCCTAATTTCTAAAATATTTTGAACTGATTTATTGCCCATTTTAGCAACACAAAAACCAATAATTATTCCCAAAATTATTATTTTGGTGAATAACTTACTTTATTCTCATATTTATACCAAAATATAGCTAGGTTATTTTTATACATTATTTGGTATTTTAAAAGCTAAATTGCATATAATTGCAATTTTAGCCTATTTTAAGACTAATAGCATTTTATAATTATGAAATTTGTTCCAATATTTTTAAATTAATATTTATATATTAGTAACTGATCCAGTACTTTTAATTTGCTTTCAAAGTCATTTTTACTATTTTTATAAAATAGAAAGGGAAAAACTGGCTATTTAAAATCTGACCCATTTTTATTTCAATTATAGCCAAATTTGATCCCCTTAATTGACCCAATTTCAAGCCCAATTTCGGACCAGCCCAATTTCAATTTAACCCGCCCCTGACCCAACTAATTTAACCCGCCCGACCTTCCCTTTTGATCCAGGCCGTTGATCATTTTGATCAACGACCACGATTTTCCCTTTCCTTTTTAATTCACAAACACTACCCTAATCCCCTCATTTCTCACCAACCGCCGCCTCTGAACTCTCAAACACTCTCGAACCTTCCCTAACCCTAGCCCCCTCTCACCGTCTTCCACCACAAACTCACCGGAATCCATGGATTCTTAGGAAATGAGAGTCTTAAACTCACCTCCCTTTGCTATTGTACACTTGGTACTTGAAGATTCGGGGTCTGACCTAGAAGGTTCTCACTCAGATCTTTGCCAGCTCGAGGTTTTGCGGCCTTCTCCGACTTTGCTCCGGCGTATCCTAGTCTTATGAGCCTGTTTC
Organism: Nicotiana tabacum; assembly: GCF_000715075.1. Taxonomy (NCBI): domain Eukaryota; kingdom Viridiplantae; phylum Streptophyta; class Magnoliopsida; order Solanales; family Solanaceae; genus Nicotiana; species Nicotiana tabacum. The sequence continues at coordinate 44,204,724 of NC_134087.1, forward strand.
TGACTTCTCCGACTCGGATCGGAGATCTTTTCAAAGCCTTTCTCATTCTAGGGTTCTTCTGAAACCCTAACCCTTCGAGGTTTTCTCCGATTTTTCTTAGATCTGTTATATATCTATGCATTGGGTTTTCAAACCATTTCCCCAATTTCTTCTTTCAAAAATTATTTTTTTTAATGTTTTTCTTTTTTGATCTAGGATTTTCTAAAATGTTTAAGTGATTTCTGACTTTCCTTTTCCTTTACATGTACTTGCTCCTACTGTGTTCTTGTATTCTTCCTTTTATCATGCTCTTGTATGACTATCTTACTGTGTTCTGCTATATGTGCTTTTCTGCTATAATTTTCTGATGTTTTTGTGTTCTTTTACTGTACTTTCCTACTAAGTTCTTAAAGTTCTTTGTTTTCCTTCTACTGAACCTTGTTTAAGTTCCTTTTAGAAAAACTCCTTAAGCATGTTTCTTCTACTATTCCTACCAGTATTTCCATTATGTTCTGTGAATCTCTCTACTGTATTTTTCTATCGCGTTCTTAAGTGTGCTTACTAATTTTCTTCTACTGAACTTTGTTTTAGTTCTTCTAAAAGAGCCTCTTAAGCATGTTTCCTCTGCTATTCTTATCAGTATTTTCCATTCTATCCTCTGAATCCTGCTACTGTTTGCATGTTACTTTGCTATCATGTTCTCTCACGAGTTCTGAAAGAAGCATGTTAGAAGCCTTAATTCTCCTCTGAAACCTCTACATATGTCTCGACTTAGCTTGCTTGCCCGCTCCTTTATGTTTTATGGTTTGTTCAAACTAGGGCTTTATTTCAAAGACCCCTTAGCTCTTTCAGACTGGTTTTAAACCTCTGAATGAGTTTGCATATCTTTGTTTTCATACAATGTTGAACCTTTTCTTTCTACTGATTTTACAAAGGCATGACAGTTCTTTCTTGTTTAAGCATGTCTGTATGCTTTTATATGTGTGTTGAACCTTTCTTCAAAAGGCTTTCCAACTTATGATTGATTCAGAATCTTTTTTTTAGGATTGATTGATTATTACTGATTTTCCTTAAGTAAAATATTTCCTCACTTTTCCTGACTTGGTTCATTCGTACAAAACCTTCAATTTTAATTTCTTTGCTGTTAACTGATTTCCTTTCCTTACTTGCGCAAACCGTGTGCTATTAGACTTTTTCCTTAAATAAATCTATGTGTATTTACCCTTATTGTACTACTTTGGAAAAGGTTTTGATCAATCCCTTTCCTTAATTAGTTTTGCCCGGTTGAAATTAGAATCCCTTAATCAAAGGAAAATTTTTGTAATTGATTTTCAAATCATTCTCCTACCTTATTTTGCTTGCCTTCTACACTATAAAAGGGCAAGACCCTTCTACACTTTAACACACTCTCAATTTAACACTTTTATACTACTCAAGTATCATAGTTCTCTAATCATAACATTCTGACTATTTGCTTGCACTTTGGCTTCACAAGACTACTGCTTTCTTTTCTTGTTTCCGGAAACTGGTATGTTTTAGTTTGATTTTCAGCTTCATCCCAATGTGTTTATTTTACATCTTCTACACCCTTGTCTGCTTTACTGCATATGTTTAATGTTAATTTCTTTTACTTGTTTCTGCTATGAATCCCTGTACCCCTATTCCCCTCTATGTGATTTGAGTTGTAGTTCATGACATGACAATATGCAAGTTATTGTTCATGTCTGGATTTGATCCCTTAGAGGATCCTGACTCCCAAAACAATGTGTTCTAACAGGCTTGTGGGGTGTGCCAACACTTCCCATTGCTTGGTATGCCTACTAGCATGTCCTTGTTTCTCCACCACTTCCCTTTTCCCCTTTTCAAACTCTGTACTTACACTTACTCTTAGTTTCTAAGCTCTGCCCCCCTATTGTAAGCCTTGCCTTGGGACCTTGAGTTCCCTCTGAACTTGGATACTCGAGGGCTGGACCTTCCACACTGCACTATGTTCTTAATCCTATATGTGTTTGGATTAAGGAAAACTGCCCGGAGTCCATTTGAGGCTCTCAGGGAACTCTGACACATCCAAATAAGAGAAAAGCTTTGGTTCATGATCTCTTGAAGTTGGTTCATCTCATATTTCAGACCTGAAGTCTGAATTAGGATCCCCTTTGTTGTACTTTAATTTTTGATGTAAATTTGCTTTTCTTATTCATTCTGGGTTGTATAATTTGTAATAACTATTGGGGTTGTTAGTGAAAAATAAAGGGAGGGTAAATCATGCATGCAATATGGGTAAATATTATGTTCATAGCTATTTATTATACTTCTGCAATCATGTCCTGCTTTCACTTCTGCGTTTTCATGTAGAAATCCTGTTTATAGGTTCTGCATTTTCATATAGAAATCCTGTTTATAGGTTATGCATTTTCATATAGAAAACATGTCTATAGGTTCTACATTTCATAACGTTGCATATCATATAAATAACTTGTCTATAGGACTTCTTGAATTCTGCATATGCATCTATCACTAGGCAAACATGTTCACAAGTTTTAATAACAAACAGCTTTTGAGATACCATGCCTATAAGACTCCTGCATTTTTATTTCGACTATAAACGTTTTTAAATCTATAACACTTAGAAAGCATGCCTATAGGGGTAATCAACCAAATCTGAATCACCTCGCTCGTTCTAAGTTTAATCTGCAGAACTTGGTAAAAAATTGGCAACCTTTCTATAATAAGTTAACATCTTTTTTTCTTTGACTAATAGATAGCATGCCTATAGGTTTTGCCTAAAACCTGGGCAAGCTTTAGGGTAAAAGCTATAACTGTGCCAGTCTTTGATAATTATAACCAGTGGGTAGGCCTAATTCAGACTTCTTATCTGAAAATATGTGATAAATCAGTCTGGTTTAACATTTTTTAGTTTAATTCAAACCATAACTAGTACATGTAAGACATGCTAAACAATCTGTCTTTAAGTTGAGGAGGCCTATTTGAGCCTTTTAATGTTATGTGTTTTCCCATATCTACCCTATGTGTTTTGTTTGTCGCCCTAGATTTTGTCTTTTAAACCATTAAAGCCCAATCTCCATTCCCTTTAGGACTAGTAGTCCCAAATACCTCTGGGACTGATAGGATTGGGACGGGTAAGAGAAAGCAATAAGTAACAAAACTATTCCACATTTTAATACCTTAACGGGGTGGGAAAGGGTAGATATGGATATGACGACTGGTGCGCTAATACCACGTGTAACCCCTCTTCTGAGGAGTGATTACCGGGTATTGCATTGATGTAATCTATATTATTTGTAAACCTAGGACTCCTTTCTCTTTACTTGTGTATTTTATTACTTTTTCAGAATTTTCAAACTATTTCCTCAAAATTTCCGCTTTCTTTGTTTCTTCAAACTTTAATTTATTTGCAGCCATAATGTGACAATCCCTCATATTTGAAAATTTATTAGCATACTTGTTACTTGTACTTAAAGTCACAATTGTATCCTGGCCGGGAACCACATTAGTGGATCCTGAGGGGTACCTAACACCTTCCCCTATGGATAATTTCTAGTCCTTACCCAATCTCTGGTTTTCTAGATCAATTCCTTCCTAGTGTCCTAATGCACTTTAATCATTAGGTGGCGACACTTCAAAATGCAAACCCAATTTCCAAAAGGGAACGAGTTGTCCTCCCAAATGTCATAAACCCAATTTCGCGAGAAAAAGGGGGAGCGACAGCATGGCGACTCTACTGGGGAAATACTTTTAGGCTTTTACCATTTCAAGCTATTACTGTGACTTTACATTTCTTCTGTGCTTTATTTGTTTAATACTTTTAAGCATTTAATTCCCTCTTCTACTGCAAAAACTAACTTGTCTCCTGTTTCTTTCCCTTGTTTCTTTCACTGCTTTCCTTTACTACACTCCTTTATTACTATTTTAAATTATTGTAATTATTATTTTATGAACGTGCAAATACGTGACAACTTGTTTTAATTATTACATAAGCATGTTTTCAACATCATATTCCACTCATGCCAAACAAATACCATAGCAACGTATATAATGAGTGGTTGCGCTCTTCCGGTATTATCACACTTTAAATTCGACAAAGGCATATTTACAGTAAAACCAGTCAATCAACGGTGTAGTCGAAGGTTCTGTGCCTTTCCCTCTTGAGTTGTCCGCTCAAGGGTACCAGTCTAATACCCTATAGAAACCTTACTCTGTTTAATTGTGCATGTATCATGGTCAAACTTAGCCGAGTCAGTAACGTTGTCCGCATACTGACTCTTTAAGACAGTCTCGTCCAAAGTCCACTAGGTTTCCCAAAAACCCAAACGGACACTATCACGTTTTGTGCATTTATTTGGAGAACTAAATGCTTTCATGCCGATTATTAGTATTTAATAGTCGAGTCTGGTGGGGGTAAGGCCTAACCCTTTTGTCTTGTAGAAACATGAGGCACGAAGTCCCCAGATTCGGCATGGTCACAAACATCCATCTAAGGTTGCTAAGCTGGTGGAGGGATCTTCATTCCAGTGATTAGACTCTTGTCCGGAAATACATAGGAAATCTACCTTCCCTCCTGGAGGTCCAACCCAACAACAAAATCATAGAAGCTGCTACTCTGTTCTGGGATTGTGATAGGTCTGTGTTTCGCTTCGGAGAGATTGAGATGACACCCCTGCTAGAAGAAATAAGAGGATTGGCTGGTATACCATGGGAGACCCTGGGTTTGATAATGCTGGAAAATCGCAAGGGTAGAGGTTTCCTCAAAATGATGGGCCTAAAGAATAATCCAGACTTGACGTGCTTGAAGGGTTCTTACATTCCCTTTGATTATTTGTACGAAAGGTACGGCCACAACAAATCCTACCATACTTATCCAGATGAGTTTGCATTTACATCGTTGGGGCATATTCACCGAAGGATCTTTATCTTCATGTTCTATTTCTTGGGGATGATAGTTTTTCCAATGAAGAAAGCAAGGATCCACACCAGGCTACCCATGGTCACCAAAACTTTGATGGAGGGAATTGGGGGAAAACCATTTATCATAGTGCCCATGATCATCGCAGAGATATACTGAGCCCTGGAAAAGTGTCAACAAGGAGCCCCACACTTCGAGGGCTGAAACTTCCTACTCCAACTTTGTCTTGTGGAGCATCTCCAAAAGGGTGATTATCGGCATAAGATTTAGCGTAGAGACTGGGACGATCATATAGCCTTCCATCAACCAAGGCGAATGCACTACATGCCCAACATGTTTGCTCAGACAGAAAATGCCAAGGGATGGGTGGAGCTGTTTGAAAATCTGACTGAGGATCAAATACAATAGATGTTCGAGTGCTTCCCTACTGAAGAGTTCATCGCCCGATCCAGGGACGCACCATTTCTGATACTGATCGGTTTGAGAGGAACCTACTTTTATGTCCCTCTCGGGGTTATGAGATAGACTGGTAGGAAACAGGTTATACCAAGGGTCGACAAGATGAGTCACTTCTGAGCCGACTTCCAAGCTGATGATAGTCCTTATAAGTGCCAAGCTCAGCATATGTGGCATTGCAAGATCATCATGGGGAGAGATACTATCGAGCTAGAAAGATACCATGTTGGTTGCACCGCATACTATTTAGGATGGCTGGAGGATAATCACAATGGCCTAGCCCAACCTGGGTTTGTTCGAGGTCACAAAATCATTGATGAGAGGGCTGAACCACAGGTCAAATACAATCAACTGCACAAGAGGATTCGGGAATGTGAAAGCAAGCACCGTGAGATTCAAGAAGCCCACCAAAAACTGATTGAAGAGTGGAAAGACATGGTTGTCAGTGCACACAAGCGATTAGGATACCTGGAACGAGGTTTAGTGGAGCTGGAAAGGAAGTTTCTCAAGAGGATCGAGGACTGCTAGAATGCTGAAGGAAACAAAGGTGGACACCTGGCCAGAGCCTACCTACTGCTGGGACTTCACGAGCTGGAAGCTGTTTGATGGAGCCAAAGATGCCGAGTCTATGTAAGGTCCTTCTGGGACCAAATAGACAGGAATTTACCTTTTTGTTTTATGAATGTAATAAGGGCAATGGCCATCAGTGACATGTTTATCTTCTGTTATTTAGTGTTATTTTGGGATTCGTCTTATTTATATCAATAAAATGAGACATTTAACATTATTTTTCCAAATCAACGTGTCGCTAGGCCTACCTCGGGCACAACGAGGCTCCCAAATTAGGACACGACTTACATTCTTGCACTACGTATTTAAATATCGTAACGTTTCTTTTCATAATCCTCACTGTCTTGTTGCGTTTTTGTATTTATTTTTTCCCCTCCCCAAGGTTAGTTAGTGCACTCTAGCATCATCATATTCCACAAGATCCAAGGGCCCTCCACCCACTCCTCCTCCTAGCCCCGTCAAAAATAGGAACAAAGGAAAGATGGAAGATTCGAACAACACCAGAAAATAAAACTCAACTGAATGGGTAGAGGTCACTCATTGTACTCCGGTTCCCAAGGAAAGTGCATCCCAGCTTGAACAAAAGCTGCTGAAATTCGAAGAAGAACTTGATCAGGTCCGAAACTTGGTGAGCTTATCATTTTCCCTCACCACCCAAGATGTCAATTTTCCTAACGCTTAGAACCCTACACCTCCACAAAACATCCCAAAACCATAAAACCATCCCGCTCCTCACCACCACTCCAACACCTGTCATACTTCCAACAATACTCCATTGCTCATCCCAGAATCGGTGAACTCCACAAATGACCATTTCCACACTCATAACACCCCCATCTACGTGGAAACCATGTCGTAATCCACCCAACCCATTTAAAGCACACCCGAGTCTAATGATAAAGACTCACTCATCAGGAACCTGGCAGTGGAACTCAAGAGATTGACTAGTCAAATTCAGGGTGTCGAAGGAAGTAAGGGGATTGAAGGGTTGAACTACGAGGATCTTTGCATACAATTGGATGTCGAACTGCCCGAGGGGTACAAAACTCCTAAGTTCAAGACGTTTGATGGTACAGGGGATCCGAGAGTCCACTTGAGAACATACTGCGACAAGTTGGTCGTAGTAGGAAAGGACAAAAGGATCCGCATGAAACTCTTCATGAGGAGTCTAAAGGGAGATGCTCTATCTTGGTACATTAGCCAAGATCCGAAGAAGTGGTCAAACTGGGTAAGCATGGCATTTAATTTCACGGACAGGTTTAGGTTCAATACAGAAAATGCGCCAGATGTGTTCTACATCCAGAACCTAAAGAATAAATCTACGGAAACATTCCGCGAATATGCCACTCGCTGGAGGTCAGAAACTGCCAAAGTCAGGCCTGCTCTAGAGGAAGAACAAATGAACAGGTTTTTCGTCCGAGCTCAAGACCCCCAGTACTATGAAAAGTTGATGCTGATTGAAAGCCAGAAGTTTTCCGACATCATCAAGCTAGGTGAGAGGATCGAGGAATGCATCAAAAGTGGTATGGTCACAAACTTTGAGGCTTTGCAGGCTACCAACAAGGCTCTACAGTCTGGTGGCACAACCAAGAAAAGGGACGTAAGCGCCATAATGGTTACACAGAGAACCAAGTCCCCCATCAAATACCAAACCTACCTGATGCCTCCACTCACATATCAATCTACCCCAAATTACCAAGCACCCTCGCCCTCTTAGCAAACTCCACCACCTACTTACCAATCACCTCCACCTCTCACATACCAGCCTACTTCACCCAGATATTCCCAACTCGCACATGTCTACCAAGCCTACAATACTCAACACTCTCAATATCAATCACCTCCTACTCGCCAAAACTTTCCTAGACCTCGACTGAATTTCAACCGCAGACCTCCCAAACAATATATACCGCCATTGCCGAACCAATTGACCAGCTGTATGAAAGGCTCAAAGCTGCTGGTTATGTCACCCTCATCCCCGCTATAACTCCTGAAAACCCTTTCCAATGGGTCAATCCTAATAAATCCTGTGCATACCATTCCGACATGAAATGACATACCATTGATGAATGCCACTCTTTGAAAGATAAAATCAAAGCACTGATTGATAACAAGATTATTGTGGCAAAGGATCCCGCTCCGAATGTCTGCAATAACCCTCTACCAGACCACACGGGTGGAGGCATTCACATGATTGAAATAGAGAATGACTGGGACCCCAAGGGGTCAATAGGTTTGATCACAGAAGGCGACGACCCAAAGAAACCAACAGTCACCCTTAATCCGATTGTAGTCCAGATTTAGCCTTCTGGGGATGCTGAAGTGAATATGTCCATACCACTTGAGTTTGAAACGTCATCCTCTGTAAAGACGCCATCACCGATCGAGGTCGAGTTTGGGTCCCCGACAAATGTACCTGAACCATTTGAAGTTGCGGTCTTGCCTTCCAAAATACAGGCTCCGTTCGGAGTAAAGGTGCCTATTCCAGTAGCAATGTCGGCTATAACGCCATTCCATACAAACGTCATACCTTGGTACTACACAACCAAGGCAAGAAGGAAAGGAAAAGTCAAATACGGAGAAGTAGTCGCGGCACAGGGTATGACAAGAACCGACAAAGTATATACCCCGGAACATTTGGCTGAATCAAGCAAGCAGGCCTCTGGATGGCCGACCATCACTGAAGCTAGGCCTGATGATCTCTGGAGAAAAATACAAGCAAAGGAGTACTCAGTCATCGATCAGTTGAACAAAACACTGGCACGGATCTCTATCCTAGCTTTGCTGCAAAGCTTCAATGCACATAGGAACGCCTTGTTGAAGGTACTGAGTGAGGCATATGTACCGAGCAACATCATTGGAGGAGAAATGGCAAACATGGTAGGGCAGGTATTGGAGAGTCAAAAAATCACTTTTCATGAAGATGAGTTCCCACCATCAAGGTGCTGCACATCACTGTGCAATACGGTGATTATTTCATCACCAGAAACCTTATTGACGGTGGGTCTAGCCTCAACATTTGTCCGTTGGTAACACTCAGAACATTGGGGAAGGGTCTACATGAGATCAAGGATGGGGCCATCAACGTCAAAGCTTTCGACGGTTCCCAAAGATCCACCATTGGGGAAATTAGCTTGTGTTTGCAGATGGGGCCTACTTGGTTTGATGTTGTATTTCAAGTAATAGATGTGCCGACATCTTACAACTTGCTGTTGGGACGGTCGTGGATCCATGTCACTGGGGCCGTAGTGTCAACACTGCATCAGGCGGTGAAATTTGAGTGGAACCACCAAGAGGTGATCATTCACGGCGACGGTAGCAATCCTATATACAGTCGCTAATCCATCCCAGCAATTGGAGGAAGGAGAAAGATAGGCGGGGAAACCTATCACCATATCGAACGAGTCAACGCCATTGACAAAGACAAATGGTGGGACAACAAAATTGAAAGCATATTGAACTGGAGCGGATATGAGCCTGGAAAGGGACTTGGCAAGAACCTCCAAGAAATCGCCAAGCTGATCAAACTGAAGAAACATGGCACCACTTTTAGTCTAGGATATGAGTATACTTGGGAGGAATTCAACAATTGGTCGCCACCATAGCGCAGTCCATACTACCCGCTGGAGCAGCCAATACCATATTTAGAACAGACTTTCCAGCCAGCCGATGTTATATATGGGTCGGAAGAAGAGGAAGCACTAGCAGCAATGAGGAATTTATTCGTGGAGGATGATGACATGGATTATTGTGTCATTTTCAAGGAGGAGGGGGAGGAAGGCCCTTCTATACAAGTCGTAAGTCGAGGAGCATGCCTCAATAATTAGACCATCAGAACCACCAGAGCTCGGAAAACCTCGTGGTAGCAATGCTGAACAAAGAATCATGCACTATCTTTCATTTTTAATAGTTGATTTTCCTTTCGTATTTTTGAATTTTTGCAATAAGACCTTCAATATTCAAACCAGTTATGGAATTTAGCAAAACATTTCAATTTTCCCTATAAATCTTACTCTTATTATTTTTCTCTCATTACTTTACTCATACATCATTACTATTACTTATCTTAATGAACCAATGACTGTGACATGCAACGAGACAACGCAACAAACGGACATAGATTCAAAGGAAGATAACATACCCGAAGAGATTGCTAAAGAGGTTGAAAAGTTTGAGAATAGACCTAAGTCCAACCTGGATGAGACCGAGATTGTTAACTTAGGAGATGCAGAGAACGTCAAAGAAACAAGAGTCAGTGTCCACTTATAGCCATCAGAAAAGAGGGAATACAGAGAATTTCTAAAGGAATATGAAGACATATTCGCTTGGTCGTATGATGACATGACTGGTCTAAGTACATCTATTGTGGCTCACAAACTGCCAACCGATCCGACATGTCCACCGGTAAAGCAAAAGCTTAGAAAGTTCAAGTCTGACATGAGTTTGAAAATCAAGGAAGAAGTCACCAAACAAGTCAAAGCTAAGGTTCTCATGGTAGTAGAATATCCAACATGGTTAGCCAACATCGTGCCAGTGCCGAAGAAGGACGGGAAGATCAGAGTCTGTATCGACTACGGGATTTCAACCGGGCCAGTCCAAAAGATGACTTCCCCTTGCCAAACATACACATCCTGATTGACAATTTTGCCAAGAACGAGTTGCAATCATTCGTGGATTGTTTTGCTGGGTATCATCAGATCTGGATGGAAGAAGAAGATGCTGAAAAACCGGCTTTCATTACGCCGTGGGGAATGTACTGTTACAAGATGATGTCGTTCGGATTAAAGAATGCTGGGGCCACCTACATGAGGTCTATGACTACCATTTTCCATGATATGATACATAAAGAGATCGAAGTGTATGTAGATGATGTCATCATCAAATCCAAGAAAGCCACTAATCACAGGGAAGAATTGAGGAGGTTCTTCAATAGACTGAGAAGGTATAACTTGAAGTTGAATCCCGTGAAATGTGCATTTGGGGTTCCTATCGGATCACTACTTGGGTTTATTGTGAGTTGCTGAGGAATAGAACTGGATCCATCAAAGGTCAAAGCTATTCAAGAATTGACACCGCCAAAGAACAAGAAAGAAGTAATGAGTTTCTTGGGGAGACTCAACTACATCAGCCGGTTCATAGCTCAATCTACTGTCATCTGTGAGCCAATATTTTAGATATTGAAGAAGGACGCCGTTACCAAATAGACTGATGATTGCCAGAGGGCCTTCGAAGGAATCAAGGAGTACCTGTCCATACCGCCAGTTTTGGTCCCGCCCGAGCTGGGTAGACCCCTATTACTCTACCTTGCAGTGCTAGATGGAGCGTTCGGTTGTGTTCTCGAGCAAAATGATGAAATAGGGAGGAAGGAGCACGCCATCTACTATCTTAGCAAAATGTTCACCCCGTACGAGGCTCGGTATTCTTTGCTTGAACGCACCTGTTGTGCTCTGACTTGGGTAGCTCAGAAGGTGAGGCACTATTTCTGTGCCTATACCATATATCTCATATCAAGGATGGATCCATTGAAGTACATCTTTCAGATGCCCATACCCACTAGCAAGCTAGCCAAGTGGCAAATCCTGCTGAGTGAATTTGATATTGTCTACGTAACTTAGAAAGCAATCAAGGTATAGGCTTTGGCAGATCATCTTGCCGAGACTCCCGTGGACGGAGAATACGAATCCTTAAAGACGTATTTTCCTGATGAAGAGATATTATTCATAGGAGAAGACATTGCAGAACCCTATGACGGTTGAAGAATGTTTTTCGATGGAGCAGCAAATTTCAAAGGAGTTGGCATAAGAGCAGTCCTAGTGTTAGAAACCGGTCAGCATTATCTAGTGTCTGCCAAACTCATATTCCCTTGTACCAACAACATGGCTGAGTACGAGGCCTGCATTTTGGGACTCAAGATGGCCATTGACATGAACATTCAAGAGTTGCTAGTGATTGGGGATTCAGACTTGCTTATACATCAGGTCCGAGATGAATAGGCGACCAAGAACTCCAAGATACTCCATTATCTACATCACGTGAAGGAGTTAAGAAAGAGCTTCACAAAGACAGAGTTCCAGCATGTTCACAGAGTCCAAAATGAGTTTGCCGATGCATTGGCTACCCTATCATCCATGATACAGCATCCAGATAAGAATTTCATTGACCCTATTCTAGTAAAGTTCTACGATCAGCCAGCTTACTGTACTCACATCGAAGAATAAGTGGATGGAAAACCATGGTTTCATGATATCAAGGAATACTTGGCGAAAGGAGAATACCCAGACCTCGCAAACGCTATCAGAAGCGCATGCTTCGGAGGTTATCCAATAATTTCTTTCACAACGGTGGAATCCTGTACAGGAGGACTCCTGATTTAGGATTACTAAGGTATGTCGACGCAAAGGAAGCATCTAAATTACTAGAAAAAATCTATGTTGGGACCTGCGGGCCACATATGAATGGCTTTGTCTTAGCCAAGAAGATACTCCGAGCTGGTTATTTTTGGATGACTATGGAAACGGACTACATCCAGTATGTACGGAAGTGCCACCACTGTCAGATACATGTAGATATGATAAAGGTGCCTCCAAATGAGCTTAATGCAACAAACTCACCATGGACGTTCGCCACTAGGGGAATGGATGTTATCGGACCAATCGAACCTGCCGCATCAAATGGGCACAAGTTCATCCTAGTGGCAATTGATTATTTCACCAAATGGGTTGAAGCAGCATCATACAAGGCAGTGACTAAGAAAGTCGTAGTAAACTTTGTTCGCGACCGTATCGTTTGTCGGTTCAGAATTCCAGAATAAATCATTACTGATAATGGTTCCAATCTCAATAGTGACTTGATGAAAGCCATGTGTGAAACCTTCAGGATCAAACAAAGAATTCTACAGCCTACAGACCTCAGATGAACGGAGCCGTAGAGGCTGCCAACAATAATATCAAGAAGATACTAAGGAAAATGATAGAGTAGCATAAGTAGTGGAACGAGAAGTTATCACTTGCTTTATTGGAGTATCGCACCACAGTCCATAAATCAACCGAGGCAACCCCTATATGCTGGTTTACGGTACAGAGGCTGTTATTCCCGCTGAGGTAGAAATTCCTTCCCTAAGGATCATACAGGAAGATGAACTCGACAATGCAGAATGGGTGAAAAGTCGTTATGAACAGTAGCTCTTATAGACAGAAAGAGAATGAATGCAGTTTGCCACGGTAAGCTTTATCAAAACAGAATGGACAAAGCCTTCAACAAAGCCAAGACAATTCGCACCGGGGTAATTGGTGCTAAAGAAGATTTTCTCTCATCAGGATGAGGCCAAAGCGAAATTCTCTCCCAACTAGCAGGGTCCGTACATGGTCCACCAGGTTCTAATAGGAGGAGCCCTTATACTTGCATAAATGGACGGAGAAGTTTGGCCGAAGCCAATAAATTCAGATGCAGTAAAGCGATACTATATGTAATCTTTATGCTTTCCTTTATGATGTAATTTGAACTACGCCTGACCTAATTCCCGTGTAAGAGGGGATACGTAGGCAACCTTATGGGTTCAGTCACAATTCAATAAAATTTTCATTTCCCCCGCTATTGGAAACTGGGGCAGAATTTTGAGGAGAACCCTCAAAATTCCAAAGTGATTTCAGCCATTCGCCGCAAGCAGCCGTCAGAAGCAGCAACCTAGAAAACTGGGGCAGAATTTTGATGAGGGCCCTCAAAATTCCGGAGCAAGAGAGGTTGCAGGACCACGTCGCAGTCGTAGGTTTATCTAAGGAAAACTATTCTCGATTATGTATATTTTATACTAAATCGTGCATGTCTGTTACCAAAGTTTCTTCGTTTAGCAATGCTACCCCAATAATACGCACAGTATCACTGGAACAGAGCCGAGCAGGTCAAGCAAAGCCAGTGGGAATACGAACTAACCTCCCTCCCCCTTACAAAACTCACGATTTTCTTTGGATGCAGGTACTTGAGTTGCAAAATCATCAAATATACTATAAACTCACAAGTCTCACATTACTCAGAAATACTACTCTTAGAACCGTCGCAATTGCTCACAACTACTATTCGCACGCAGTGTCCCCAGCGGATACAGTATCCCCAACAGTCGCAATATCGCAATCCACTATCAGCTAAGAAAATTCTATTATTATTTGCCTTTTTTACTTTCTGCATAAGGCTACCATTCTGCCTTCCGAGACTAAGCTTTGTCTCCATCTGCATTCTCTGCATTGCATAAGGATACCATTTTGCCTTCCGAGGTTAAGCTCTACCTCCATCTGCATTCTCTGCATTGCATAAGGCTACTATTCTGCCTTCCGAGGTTAAGCTCTACCTCTATTTGCATTCTCTGCATTGCATAAGGCTACCATTATGACTTCCGAGGTTAAGCTCTACCTCCATCTGCGTTCTCTGCATTGCATAAGTATACCATTCTGCCTTCCGAGGTTAAGCTCTACCTCCATATGTATTCTCTGCATTCCATAAGGCTACCATTTTGCCTTCCGAGACTAGGCTCTATCTCCATCTGCATTTCTTGCATTGCATAAGGCTACCATTCTGCCTCCTGAGGTTAAGCTTTACCTCCATCTTGCATGGCTGAAAGATCGCCACCATCATTTACTTCTCGCATGGCTGAAAGATCACCACCCTCATTTACTTCTTGCATGGCTGAAAGATCGCCACTTTCATTTACTTCTTGCATCGATGAAAGATTGCCATCTCATTTACATTTGCATGGATGAAAGATCGCCACCCTACTGCATCTCATGGGCTGAAAGATCGCCAAATTATCCGAGGGCATCATCGTTCAGAGGCACCATTTGCATAGCCCGAGAACACCATGCCATGGCCCGAGGATCCCTTTTAATCTATTGCATATCATTATTCAAAGGCATTATGGTTCGGAGGCATCATCCTCATAGCCCGAGATCATCATTTCATGGTCCGCGAATCCTTTATTATACGCTTCATGTCCCAGGACATCATGGTCCAAGGACGTCATCCTAACCGTTCAAAGACAGCATTCATGGTCCAACGGGAACTTGCATCATGTTTAAATTTACGCACAATATACACTTGTATTGCTTATTTGTAGGTAAACCGGCGAGCAATGGCCGTCTCAGCAGGAGCAACCCCGCTCCAGTTCCCATAGCTCTACTAGACTCTAACCATCCATCCCAACCCGAACATCTCATCCGTTCATGAAAATCTCCATCGGCATATTCCACCGACGAATCCCGAACTACATATGGTCTGATTCGTGTAAGACATGGATATATAGGTAGCTCAGGAACCAGAGCACGATCAAGTTCTTCAAATAGTTTCGTTCGGTCAAATTGGTCATCATATCTTTACCCAACAACTCTTTCATCTTTCCCGGGTAAAGAGGGGCAATTGTTGACACCCAATTTTTCCGTATGTATTTTTATATGCAAATACTTTCAAAATAGCATATATATGCATATATAAGTATGTCCAAGTGTTTCAATAGTTTTCCTAATTTCTAAAAGATTTTAAACTGATTTATTGCCCATTTTAGCTACACGAAAATCAATAATTATTTCCAAAATTATTATTTTCGTGAATAACTTACTTTATTATCATATTTATACCAAAATATAGCTAGTGTAATTTATATACATTTTTTACAAATTTATTTGGTATTTTAAAAGCTAAATTGCATATAATTGCAATTTTAGTCTATTTTAAGACTAATAGCATTTTATAATTATGAAATTTGTTCCAATATTTTTAAATTAATATTTATAATATTATTAACTGATCAAGTAATTTTAATTTTCTTTCAAAGTCATTTTTACTATTTTTATAAAATAGAAAGGAAAAAACTGGTTATTTAAAATCTGACCCATTTTTTATTTCAATTATAGCCAAATTTGATCCCCTTAATTGACGCAATTTGAAGTCCAATTTTAGAACAGCCAATTTAAATTTAACCCGCCCCTAACCCAACTAATTTAACCCGCCCGACCTTCCCTCTTGATACAGGCCGTTGATCATTTTGATCAACGACCACGATTTTCCCTTTCCTTTTTAATTCACAAACACTACCCTAATCCCCTCATTTCTTATCAACCGCCACCTCTGAACTCTCAAACACTCTCAAATACTCTCGAACCTTCCCTAATCCTAGCCCAGTCTCACCGTCTTTCACCATAAACTCACTGGAATCCATGGCTTCTCAGGCCATGGGAGTCTTAAACTCACCTCCCTTTGCTCTTGTACACTTGGTACTTGAAGATTCGGGGCCTGACCTCGAAGGTTCTCACTCAAATCTTTGCCGGCTCGAGGTTTCACGGCCATCTCCAGCTTTGTTCCGGTGTATCCTGGTCTTATGAGCCTATTTTTGACTTCTCTGACTCGGATCGGAGACCTTTTCAAAGCCTTTCTCATTCTAGGGTTCTTCTGAAACCCTAACCCTTCGAGGTTTTCTCCAATTTTTCTTAGATCTGTTATATATCTATGCTTTACTTGGGTTTTCAAGACATTTCCCCAATTTCTTCTTTCAAAATTTTTTTTTAAGGTCTTTCTTTTCCGATCTAGGGTTTTCTAAAATGTTTAAGTGATTTATGACTTTCCTTTTCCTTTATGTGTACTTGCTCCTACTGTGTTCTTGTATTCTTCATTTTATCATGCTCTTGTATGACTATTTTAATGTGTTCTTCTATATGTGCTTTTCTTCTATAATTTTCTGATGTTTTTGTGTTCTTCTATTGTACTTTCCTACTAAGTTCTTAAAGTTCTTTGTTTGCCTTCTACTGAACCTTGTTTAAGTTCCTTTTAGAAAAACTCCTTAAGCATGTTTCTTCTACTATTCTTACCAGTATTTCCATTATGTTCTGTGAATCTCTCTACTGTATTTTTCTACTGTGTTCTTAAGTGTGCTTACTACTTTTCTTCTATTGAAATTTGTTTGAGTTCTTCTAAAAGAACCTCTTAAGCATGTTTCCTCTGCTATTCTTATCAGTATTTTCCATTCTATCCTCTAAATTCTACTACTGTTTGCATGTTACTTTGCTATCATATTCTCTCATGAGTTCTGAAAGAAGCATGTTAGAAGCTTCAATTCTCATCTGAAACCTCTACACATGTCTCGACTTAACTTGCTTGCCCTCTCCTTTATGTTTTCTGGTTTGTTAGAACTAGAGCTTTATTTCAAAGACCTCTTAGCTCTTTCAGACTGGTTTTAACCCTCTGAATGAGTTTGGATATATTTGTTTTCATATAATGTTGAACCTTTTCTTTCTACTGATTTTACAAAGGAATGACAGTTCTTTCTTGTTTAAGCATGTTTGTATGCTTTTATATGTGTGTTGAACCTTTCTTCAAAAGGCTTTCCAACTTATGATTGATTCAAATCTTTTTTTTAGGATTGATTGATTGTTACTGATTTTCCTTAAGTAAAATATTTCCTCACTTTACCTGACTTGGTTCATTCGTACAAAGCCTTCAATTTTGATTTCTTGGTTGTTAACTGATTTCCTTTCCTCACTTGCGCAAACTGTGTGCTATCAGTTTTTTTTCCTTAAATAAATCTCTGTGTATTTACCCTTCTTGTACTGCTTTGGAAAAGGTTTTGATCAATCCCTTTCCTTAATTAGTTTTGGCCGGTTGAAATTAGAATCCCTTAATCAAAAGGAAATTTTTGTAATTGATTTTCAAATCATTCTCCTACCTTATTCTGCTTGCCTTTTACACTATAAAAGGGAAATACCCTTATGCACTTTAACACACTCTCAATTTAACACTCTTATACTACTCAAGTATCATAGTTCTCTAATCATAGCATTCTGACTATTTGCTTGCACTTTAGCTTCACAAGACTACTGCTTTCTTTTCTTGTTTCCTGAAACTGGTATGTTCTAGTTTGATTTCCAGCCTCATCCCAATGTGTTTATTTTACAGCTTCTATATCCCTGTCTGCTTTACTGCCTATGTTTAATGTTAATTTCTTTTACTTGTTTCTGCTATGAATCCCTATACCCCTATTCCCCTCTAAGTGATTTGAGTTGTAGTTCATGACATGACAATATGCAGGTAATTGTTCATGTCTGGACTTGATCCCTTAGAGGATCCTGACTCCCCAAACAATGTGTTCTAACAGGCTTGTGGGGTGTGTCAGCACTTCCCATTGCTTGGTATGCCCACTAGCCTGTCCTTGTTTCTCTTCCACTTCCCCTTTCCCCTTTTCAAACTCTGCACTTACACTTACTTTTAGTTCTAAGCTATGCCCCCCTCCTGTAAGCCTTGCCTTGGGACCTTAAGTTCCCTCTGAACTTGGATAATCGAGGGCTGGCCCTTCTACACTGCACTATGTTCTTAATACTGTATGTGTTTGGGTGTGAGCACTGCCCGGAGTCCATTTGAGGCTCTTGGGGAACTCTAACACATCCAAATAAGAGAAAGGCTTTGGTTCATGATCTCTTGAAGTTGGTTCATCTCATATTTCAGACCTAGAGTCTGAATTAGGCTCCTTTTGGTTGTACTTTAATTTCTGATGTAAATTTGCTTTTCTTATTCATTCTGGACTATAGTAATTTGTAATAACTATTGGGGCTGTTAGTGAAAAAAGGGAGGGTAAATCATGTATGCACTAGGGGTAGATATCATGTTCATAGGTATTTATTATACTTCTGCAATCATGTCCTGCTTTCACTTCTGCGTTTTCATATAGATATCCTGTTTATAGGTTCTGCATTTTCATATAGAAATCCTATTTATAGGTTCTGCATTTTCATATAGAAAACATGTCTATAGGTTCTATATTTTATAACGTTGCATATCATATAGATAACATGTCTATAGGACTTCTTGAAATTCTGCATATGCATCTATCACTAGGCAAACATGTTCACAAGTTTTAATAACAAACAACTTTTGAGATACCATGCCTATAGGACTCCTGCATTTTTATTTCGACTATAAATGTTTTTAAATCTATAACACTTAGAAAGCATGCCTATAGGGGTAATCAACCAAATCTGAATCACCTCGCTCGTTCTAAGTTTAATCTGCAGAACTTGGTAAAAAACTGGCAACCTTTCTATAATCAGTTTACGTCTTTGTTTCTTTGACTAATAGATAGCATGCCTATAGGTTTCGCCTAACACCTAGGCAAGCTTTAGGGTAAAACCTATAACTGTGCCAGTCTTTGATAATTACAACCAGCGGGCAGGCCTAATTAGGACTTCTTATCTGAAAATATGTGATAAATCAGTCTGCTTTAACATTTTTTTAGTTTAATTCAGACCATAACCAGTACATGTAAGACATGCTAAACAATATGTCTTTAAGTTGAGGAGTCTTGTTTGAGCCTTTTAATGTTATGTATTTTCCCATATCTGCCATATGTGTTTTGGTTGTCGCCCTAGATTTTGTCTTTTAAACCATAAAAGCCCAATCTCCCTTCCCTTTAGGACTAGTAGTCCCAAATGCCTTCGGGACTGATAGGATTGGGATGGGTAAGAGCGTGCAATAAGTAATGAAACTATTCCGCGTTTTAATACCTTAATAGGGTGGGAAATGATAGATATGGATATGATGACCGGTGCGCTAATACCACGTTCAACCCCTCTTATGAGGAGTGATTACTGGGTATTGCATTGATGTGATCCATATTATTTGTAAACCTAGGACTCCCTTCCATTTACTTGTGTATTTTATTACTTTTTCAGAATTTTCAAACTATTTCCTCAAAATTTCTGCTTTCTTTGTTTCTTCAAACTTTAATTTATTTGCAGCCATAATGTGACAATTCCTTATATTGAAACCTTTATTTGATTACTTGTTACTAGAACTTAAAGTCACAATTGTAGCCTGGCCGGGAACCACACTAGTGGATCTTGAGGGGTGCCTAGCACCTTCCCCTTGGGATAATTTGTAGCCCTTACCCAATCTCTGGTTTTCTAGATCAATTCCTTCCTAGTGTCCTAATGCACTTTAATCATTAGGTGGCGACTCTTCAAAATGCAAACCCAATTCTCAAAAGGGAACGAGTTGTCCTCCCAAATATCATAAATCCGATTTCACGAGAAAAGGGGGGCACGAATGGCACCAGACACCGCTGTCAGGCAAGCCAACCAAAATACTTAATTAAATTCTCATTTTAATAATTTTGAAAACTATGATTTTCCTTCGATTTTACTAGTAAAAGATAATCATTTCAAATTGAATATGAATGTTAAGTAGTTAATACAAGATAACCCATAATCATCCCAGAATCCGGTGTCACAAGTGCATGAGCATTTACTAGGAAATGACATAAACCACAGTAATTGTCCGAAATACAAGTGGACAAAAATGAAAATACAGTACAATAATGTGAAGGAGACTCTGCTGGTTGCGGGTCATCTCGATAATTGTAGCTCACCCAAGTCTCCATATCAACCATGCCTCTATGCCACTAAGCCACTAGCCACATATGAACCTGTGCAACAAAAATGCATAGCAATTGTACTATGAGTACGAAAACAACATGTAGCCAATGAGTATCCCGTCTAATCTCGAAGAAGTAGAAACGAAGGTCGACTTCGACACTTTCTGGTAGTCTAATAGTAATATTATTAATGCGATGAATCATGGATTTATTAAGAACAACAGTAAATTCAAATATGTCACGAAATAGGTAAGAATTCCTTTTTATTAAAAGTCTCCGGATTCATAATCCATTAATTAACAATTATCTCAAGTTAGGGAGAGCAAATATCAATATCAATAACTCTCAAGGCAAGCAATACAAGCATGCGCAAATCATGCCGAGGTCGTACGACCCGATCCAACATAAATGTAAAATGTGCACTGTCGAAGGTCGAGCGGTGCGAACCATAGATGCATATATTACCCCGCTCGCGAATCATACATGCGACGTGGTCAAATTTAAATAAACAATCACCCTGCTCGCGAATCATACATGTGACGCATGTACACATAGAAATACATGCTCAAACAGCCAATTAAGAATTTATCGAGGAACATTTATCCAAATAAAAGCCAATTCATTTTTTTAACGATTCAAGAAAATAAAGTTTAATCCTTTTAGAAATTCATTTAACAATTCGATAGGATTTAAGCAACTCACCTGCCAACAAGATTTCAGATATTCCAAGTATAGCATGCTTTTAGGTCCTAGACAACCCGGACCTACACATAATAGTAGCTACGCACGGACTCTCATCACCTCGTGCATATGTAGCCCCCACAAATAGGAGCACATAACCAATTATATCACATATGGGGACAATTCCCTCTTACAAGTTTAGAAAGGAGACTCACCTCGGTCCAAAATTTCCATAACCGGCTTTCAAGCCCTTCCAACGACTCCAATTGATGCACAACGCCCAAAAACTATTCAAATAACGGGCAAACCAATAAAAATTCACTCTAATACTTGTAAAAATTCAAATTATATTAGTTCCCAACTCCGCTCAAAAAGTTGACCAAAATGCCCTCGGGCCCACGTGCCCGGATTCCGAAATTTCTCGAAGATAAATTCTACCCATAGCTTTACTAACTCAAATATACAATTTGCTCAAATTTTTATGCTCAAATTCAAGGTAAAAGTCCAAAATACAAAATTCTAGGTCTTTCCCAAAAATCCCAAATTTTTACTAATTTTCCATGTCTAAATCCATGTAAGATCGCATATTTAACTCAAAAATAGGAAGAAATCACTCACCTAGTGTTGCTTGGTGAAAATCTCTCCTTGAGCTCTCCAAAATCACCCAAGCCAAATGAAAGAAATGGGCCAAAACTCGTGTTTAAAATAATCTGTCCAGGCTTCATCGAGTTGTACCTTGTGTTGTGCAGGTTGTACATCCTATTACCATTTTTCCCTGTTGTACACCTTCTGTTAAAATGCTCATAGCTCCTTGTGGAAATATCTAAATGACAAACGGTTAATTGATATAGAAACTAGACTCGAAGATCTTTCATATGATAGGTTGTATACCATATAAATCTATATATATTCCGAGATATGAGCTTCTAAAGTCGGCTCCATGCATCAGAAAATTCTATCGAAACTGCTCCACCAGCCATCTTCAATTGATCATACTTTTCTGATAAAATGTCCAAATCATTAATGGTTTAACTTTCTGGAAACTATAATGCAAGGAAAACAAATTTTGCGTTCTGCAAATTTTCAGATTCCTTATAGAGTTCGAGATATAATCTTCCAAAGTAGCCTCCTCGATTGCACCATTGTTGTCCAAAACAGCAGCTGCAGCAGAAAAAGAAGCAGCTTAAAATTTCCAAAATCGATCCGTTAGCCTTCCGAAATCCAATCGAGACCCTCAGGACTTCAACCAATTATACCAACATGTCCCAAAATACAATACGAACATAGCCGAGGCATTAAATCACATCAAACGACGTCGAAATCATGAATCGTACTCAAATCCAAACTTTATGAACTTAGAAATTTCAAACTTCTACATTCGATGCCGAAACACGTCTGATTGACCTCAAATTTTGCACACAAGTCATATTCGACATTACAGACCAGCTCCAACTTTCGAAATTAGAATCCGACCCCGATATCAAAAAAGTCAAACTCTCGGTCAAACTTCTCAAAAACCTTCAAATTTCTATCTTTAGCTAAATGACTTCAAAATGACCTACGGACCTCCGAATTCACTTCTGATCGTGCTCCCAACTCCAGAATCACCATACAGAGCTATTCCTAGACTCGGAATCCCAAACGGACATTGATAACCCTGAAATGCACTTCAACCCAAACTTAAGAAATTCCTCCAAAATGCTAACTTCCACAATAGGCGCCAAAATATTCCCGGGTCTTCCAAAACCCAATCTGGACATACGCCCAAGTCCGAAATTATCATACAAACCTTCTAGAACCTTCGAATCCCGATTCCGAGGACGTTTACTCAAAAATCCAATCATAGCTAATTCTTTCAACTTAAAGCTTCCGAAATGAGATTTCTCTTTCCAAATTAACTCTGAACTCCATGAAATTCAATTCCAACCACGTGTGTAAGTCATAATACCTGAAATGAAGCTGCTCATGGCCTCAAACTGCTGAATGGCACGCTAGAGCTTAAAATGACCGATCGGGTCGTTACATGTTTATTCCAATAAAAATTCTCTTTTAATGATTTAAGAAAAATAAAATTTAATCCTTTTAGAAATTCATTTACTAATTCGATAGGATTTAAGCAATTTAAATGTCAGTAAGATTACAAATATTCCAAGTATAGCATGCTTTTGGGTCCTATACTACCAGGACTTAAACATAATAGTAGCTACGCACGGACTCTCGTCACCTCGTGCGTACGTAGACCCCCACAAATAGGAGCACATAACCAATTATTTCACCTATGGGACAATTCCCTCTTACAAGGTTAGAAAGGAGACTCACCTCGCTCCGAAGATCCATAACCGACATTTCCACTCTTCCGAAGACTCGAATAGATGCACAATGCTCCAAAACTAGCCAATAATTATGAAAATCCATTAATATATGTTCAATTACTCATTACAATCCAATTTATAACAATTCCTAACCCCGATCGAAAAGTTGACAAAATTGCCCTCGGGCCCACGTGCCCGGATTCTGAAATTTTTTGAAGATTAAGTTTACTCATAGCCTCACGAACTCAAATATATAATTAACTCTCAATCCCATACCCAAATTCGTGGTGAAAATTCAAGAATATCAAATTTCTAGGTCTTCCTCAAAACCCCAAATTTCTACAAATTTCCTTGTCTAAATCCATATATAAACCTTGTATTTACTCAAAAGACTAGAGAGATTGCTCTGATGGTAAGCAACCTCCACTTCCAACCAAAATGTTGTGAGTTCGAGTCTCCCCAAGAGCAAGGTGGGAAGTTCTTGGAGGGAAGGATGTCGGGGGTCTATTTGGATACAGCCTCTCTACCCCAGGGTAGGGGTAAGGTCTGCGTACACACTACTCTCCCCAGACCCTACTAAGTGGGATTACACCGGGTTGTTGTTGTATTTACTCAAAACTAGTAGAAATCACTTACCTCATGCTTGGTGATGAAAATGGCACTCCAAAGTTGCTACTAAATCGGCTCCCATGGAAAATGAAGTGAAAATGAGCCAAAACTCCGATTTTTAAAAGAACACTGCCCAGGCGACCCTTCATCGCGAACGCGGAACATCCCTCGCATTCACGAAGCTTAGAAATTTCTTGCCTAGAAAATCCTTCTCCACGTTCACGACCCGCTGATCGCGTTCGCGAAAGCCAACTGCCCAGACCCATCGCGTTCGCGTAGGCCAAATGGCCTTGGGCCTAGCTCTCCCTTACCTTCCTCTTGTTCGCATAGCCTTGGTCGCGTTTGCAAAGGCTAAACTCAGCAGCCCCATTTACTCCTCTTCGCGAACGCGGCACTCCCTTCGCGTTCGTGAAAAAGGAAACCAGACACCAGTAAACAGCAGTTCCAAAATAATCCAAAATGCTCCGAAACCACCCCGAAACACACCCGAGGTCCCCGGGGTCCCGTCTAATCACACCAACCAATCCTACAAAATAACATAGACCTGCTCGAGGCCTCAAATCACATCAAACAACTTCGAAATCATGAATCACACTCCAATTAAAGCTTAATGAACTTTGGAATTTCAAATTTCTATATTCGATGTCGAAACCTATCAAATCACGTCCGATTGACCTCAAATTTTGCACACAAGTGATATTCCATTACGGACCTACTCCAACTTCTGGAATTGAATTCCGACCCTTATATCAAAAAGTCCACTTCCGGTCGAACTTTTCAAAAACCTTCAAATTTCTATCTTTAGCAAAATGACTCCAAAATGACCTATGGACCTCCGAATTTACTTCCGATCGCACTTCCATTACCAGAATCACCATATGGAGCTATTTCCAGACTCAAAATCCCAAACGGACATCGATAACACTGAAATGCACTTCAACCCAAACTTATGAAATTCCTTCAAAATGTTAACTTCCACAATAAGCGCCGAAACATTCCTGGGTCTTTCAAAACCCAGTTCGGACATACACCCAAGTCCGAAATCATCATACGAACCTGCTGGAACCTTTGAATCCCGATTCCGATGTCATTTACTCAAAAATTAAACCTTAGTCAATTCTTTCAACTTAAAGCTTCGGAAATGAGAATCCTCTTTCCAAATCAACTCCGAACTTTCCGGAATTCAATTCTGACCACGCGTACAAGTCATAATACCTGAAGTGAAGCTGCTCAAAGCCTCAAACCGCCAAACAATACGCTAGATCTTAAAACGATCGGTCGGGTCATTTCACATATATAGATGCATACTGCTACATTCTGAGAAAAAAAATTGACAAAGAAAATCGCCAACTCAAACAAGATTTGTGCACAAACCACTTTAAACTCCAATGTTTACAAGGTACCTGAAGTAGATAACAGTACGTAGCAGAACAGCAAAATCCTATTTCAAGTCTTACAGCACCCTCCACTTATCAAGTCGTTCTACCAAGGTAAATTCCTGAATACGAAAAGTTATACAATTAACATTACAAAGAAATGAGGGAAAACAGATAAATACAGGAAAATAAAAGGATTTGCCCAATCTTGGGCCATCCAGAAATAAATCATGAATGTGAGTTAACTCAAAAAACGTATCTCAAGTAGAAAAGCACACATATAGAGGAAATGATTCATTTCCGTATGCACACGGAAATAGCTTCATAGAATTGTAAGGAAAACAGTATATGTACAGGATTCTCTAATTCCTTATTCTGCACCGGGGATTTATGCACAAATTTTTATGAATTTTTGGCTGAACTCCACCATTAGAAAAAGTCTATTTTGATTGTCAAATTTACAAACAAGAAAAAAAACCAATGACATAACCCCCACATCAATTTACATACAAAATTCAAGTGTCTATTTATATAAACAAAAGAGTAGAAAGAGAGGGA
Organism: Nicotiana tabacum; assembly: GCF_000715075.1. NCBI lineage: Eukaryota > Viridiplantae > Streptophyta > Magnoliopsida > Solanales > Solanaceae > Nicotiana > Nicotiana tabacum. The sequence goes on from NC_134087.1 coordinate 44,230,587, forward strand.
TGCAGCAAAAACAATTTCGAGATAATTTAAAACTTACCTAATCAAAGAGGCTGTGTAATGGTTGCTCTAGGTGTAGGTGTGTTAATCGGAGACCAAGAGAGCTGGTTTGTTGCTGCAGCTATAGCGAAGAAGAAGGATGAAGCGCCCAGATCCACTTCCAAGCAGGGATGCTAAGAAAGAGAAAGAGAAAAAGAAAGGTAAAAGAAAAAGAGAAAGAGAAAGGTGTGAGTGAGGCGGAGAAAGAGAAAAGAGTAAACAAAGTTAGGGCTTTTGCTGGAAAAGCTAATTGTGACTATTACACTTTTTTACTTAATGTAATTATCAATAAATTTCCTAAAAAGTTATTAATATTAATTAACGATATTGCTAATATAATTTTACTTACTTTAGTTGTCAATTTAAGATAATTAAACAATCACTAATCTTTGTCAATTAATTAAATTCTAGCTAACAAATTACTATGAATCAATGAAAATCAAACTAATGTTTTACAAAAACCTAACATGGCTAATCAATCATTAATATTACTTAAGGATATTACTAATACACATCTGCTTTCTAATGAATCAGTAATAGTTTTTAAGACTATACTAATATGTACTTAATTAGTATAATTATCAATGTATAGGCTAATGAATCACTAGCGTTACTTCAGGATACCACTAATATTACTTAACGATACCACTAATAAACTCCACTAACTTTAATTATCAAGCTAAAGAAAAACAATCACAAACATTTCTCACAAATATCATCAATACACTTCCATTTAGTGTATAATTATCAATGTATCGGCTAATCAATCACTAATGTTACTTATATAAGGATACCACTAGTTCACTAATTGTTAACGTTACTTACGGACACCATTAATATACTTCTACTTACAGTAATTATCAATTTAAGTTGTGTGTGTGTGTGTGTGTGTGTGATTAAGATAGCTAATGTTATATATATATAAAGCTATATTCGATATAACATTAGCTATATTCGATATAACATTAGCTATATTAAGATGTCTATATAGTATAGTATAGTATAGTATATCGAATTATAGTATAATCAAGCCTAACATTACTTAAGGATACTACCAATGCAGTTCTACTTAGGTTATTATCAATTCATACACTAATCAATCATTAACATTTCTTAAGGATACTTACATTTCTACTTAGTATTATTATCAATGTATAGACTAAAGAATCATTAAGTTACTTAAGGATATATATAAGATATATATATATATATATATATATATATATATATATATATATATATATATATATATATATATATATATATATATATATTAAATATCAATTATTTAAACTCTCTTTATTATTTACACACATAAATATTATTAGATTTATATTTTAATTTGTATAAAAGAGTATTTCCGACCGAATTCAGTCGAAAATATTGAATTATAATTATTTTGGTTGGTTAATTAAATATATATAATTTTTGTCTTGGGCGGGAAACAAAAATATTAAACTTTCCAACCGAATTCGGTAGGAAATTTGAAAAAAATTAATAAATAATTATTTTTTACATTATATAGAAGTATGAGACCAATTTTTCACCGAATTCGGATGGAAATTTAGTAAATTTTTAATAAATAATTAATTTTGTACATTATATACAGGGGAGGCTGAATAGTTGATCAATTTCCGACCGAATTTGGTATATTTTTGTACGTATGACGAAATTTGGTCGGAAATTTGGTATATGTTTAATAAATAATTATTTTTGTACGTATGACGAAATAGTTGACTAATTTTCAATTGAATTCAGTCGGAAATTTGCTAACTTTTGAATAAATAATTATTTTTGTACATAATATGCAAGGATGACCAAATATTTGACCAAGGAAATTTTATTTTTTTGCTGGCAGTCAATTTTTATTGTCTTTTGCGACCAAATACTCTTATTTCCAATCGATTTCGGTCGGAAAGCCTTGGACGAAAATCACCTAACTTGTAGTAGTGTTTGGGCCTGCTTCATGCTCTTTATAGTTTAACTTCTATTATATTTATGTGATTTATATTCAATTCTTGGTCTATAATAATTATTGTAAACAAACATTAGGGTGATTAGTGAAAAAGGGTGGGTAGTCACATACTGTGGGTAAAGTTGGGGTAGATAACATGCCTATAGGGTCCATTTCAATTCAAATGTGTTTTGTTAGATGACATGCCTATAGGGTTCATTTGGTTCAACAAATGTGTTTGTTGGATAATATACCTATATGATCTTCTTTGGTCCAAATAATTATGCTTGCTTTACTTTCACACAATTAGAAGTCATGCCTATAAGATCTAAATCAATTTTAATAATAGAGATCATGCATATAGGGTCTAAATCAGCTTTAATAGAAATCATACCTATGGGGATTTCGATTTGGTCAAATAAATTCTACTTGCTTCGCATTATGTTTAATTAGCAATCATGCTTTTAAGATCTAAAACCAGTTTAGTTTAACTTTAACTCATGTTTGTAGACTCTAAATAGGTTTAATTAACTAATATGTTCGTTTCTTTAATATGTTTTCAACGCTGCCTTAATTAATATTACTAAAGAGCATGCTTATAGAGTCCAAATTGCCCGTTTAAAATTGTTCACTGTCTCATTGCATTCCTGATTAGTGACTAGATACCATGCTAATAGGACATCACTATTATACGCCTAGGCAAGCCTATAGGGCGATTAAAAATCCTGCAACTGTAAAACTATGCTCTGTTATCTGTGATTGCTCATATTCAATAGGTTTAAAATCAGTAGGCAAGCTGAATAGGTCTTTGACACTTTGGTCCAAATTCAATACCGCATATTCTCTGCTCACCTAGATATCATGTTTTATGGCTTCTCTTAAATATCTGAAAAACTGTTGTTTGAGACGTGCATTTACTTGCTCTGTTTGTGGAGGTAAAATGTGAGCCTTTAATTGTTCCCTCTTTAATGCAGCCCTAATTGTTTTCGGTTGACGCTTAGATTTTTATCCTTTAAGTACCTTAGAATGGTCTAGAACTACCTAAATTAGGGGTCCTAAATACCTCTAGGGCCACAAGGAAGGAACGAGTAGTGCACGCATAGAATATTTTTCGAGATTGCTAGAACGCTTTAGGCTATGACCAAGGGGAGAGAATTGGGTAGTAAGGATATGATGACTACGCGCTAATGTCACGTGTAGCCCCTCACTAAGGAGTGATTACCGAGCATTGTGTGGGTATGATCCTGTAGCTAACCAACCTAGGACCTCTTTTTTCCAACTCCGTTGTTTAATTAAATTTACTTTTCTTTACATATGTGCAAATTGTTCTAACCTTTTCCCTTGTTTTCATTACTTGAACCATACATGTACTTAAAATGTCAAAACATGCCTTTATTTGCGAGTATGTGTTAAAACTGTTTATTTGTTAAAATGACTAGTTCACATTGTTTAAGTTCGTCCGGGACCCACCATTGTGGACCGTGAGGGGTGCCTAAACCCTTCCTCTCAAGGTTATTTCGAGCCCTTACCCTAATCTCTGGTAATGCAAACTAGTTCATGAGTTAACTGCTCTAGGTGCCCTAACACACCAAAATCCGTTAGGTGGCGACTCTCCAAATACCCAAATTCCCAAAAGGAAACGAGTTATTTCCCCCATGAAGGTCGAAACCCATACTTCCCTGTCAAAAACGGAAGAAAGGGGGCGCAACAACATGGCGACTCTGCTGGGTATATTTTTAGGCTCTTACCATAATGAACTTTTTTTTTGTGAATTAGTCTTGAGCATGCTTTATCCCGTGCAACCTCCCCCTTATTTGGATTTAACTGCTTATTTTCGAGCATCTATGATTTCCTTTATTTTCTGAAATTGACTTGTCTCTTTGTTTTATTTTCTGTAACTGTCTTTCAATAATTTAAATACTGCATTTATTATTTCTTACGTGCAAATATTTGACAACATGCTATTTATTGTTGCATAAATCATGCTCAACATCATACTCCACTCATGTGTAACCAATCCTATAGCAATGCTTGATGAGTGTTTGCGCTCTTCCTATATATCACCCTTTAAATTCGAAAAGGCATATTTGCAGTAAAACTAGTCGATTAGTGGTGCGTTCGACGGTTCCGTGTCTTTCCCCCTCAGGTTGTCTGCTTGAGGGTCCCTGTCTAGACTTCCATAGCAACCTTACTCTGATTAATTGTACATGCATCATGGTCAAACCTAGTTGGGTTAACGCATTGTCCGCATAATAACCCTTTAAGATAAGCCTTGCCCAAAAGTCCAACGGGTTTTCCATAATCCCAACGGACGTAACCACGATTATGTGCATTAATTTGGAGAAATAAGTGCCAATATGCTAATCATTACCGTATAAATAGCCAAACCTGGAGGGGAAAAGGGCCTAACTCTCTTTGTTATGCAAAAAATAAGGCAAGAGGTCCTCAGATTCGGTATGGTTAGCGCACCCTCACTCTTGCTAGACTGGTGGAGGGATATTCCTTCATGTGAAACGAGTCTTAGGAAACTTGCTTTCTCTATTGGACCTTCAGCTCAACAAAATATTGATCGAGGCTGCAACTATGTTTTGGGACAAGGAAAGGGCTTTGTTCCGTTTTGGGAACATAGAAATGACACCCCTTCTAGAATAAATAGGAGGATTTGCTGGGTTGCCTTGGGATAGCCCTAATCTGTTAGCACCTGAAAATTGCACTGCTAGGGGACTTCTGAAGACGATGGGGCTCAAGAAGAATGACAACTTGAATTACCTAAAGGACTCCTACATACCTTTTGAGTTCCTTTATGAAAGATACGGTCACAGCAGCTCCTACCGTATTTTTGATGATGAGTTCTCAATCTCTTCTTTAGGTTGGATTCATCGTAGAGTCTTCGTATTTATTATGTGTTTCTTAGGCATGCTGGTATTCCCAATCCAAGAGGATAGAATCCATACTAGGATGGTCATGGTAACCAAAACTCTGATGGACGGGATCGAGGGGGAGACATAAACTATCGTTCCTATGATCATTGCAGACATGTACCGGGCATTGGAGCGATGCCAGAAGGGGTTCAGGTTCTTTGAGGGTTGCAACTTTCTGCTACAGGACTGGTTGTTGGAACATCTCCAAAAGGGACAATACCATCAAGAATTTTTGCGAAGGCCGTGGAATGACCACATAGCCTTCAATCATCTTAAAAGAATGAACTATATTCCAGAAATGTTTGTTCATCCAGAGGACGCTGCAGGATGGGTATGAATTTTCGAAAATTTGACCGTGGATCAAGTCCAGTGGATGTTCGAGTGGTTCCTTACCGATGAATTCATCATCAGATCCATAGATTTTCCACACTTGGTGTTGATTGGGTTGAGGAGCATATACCCTTACGCTCCTCTCAGGGTTATGAGACAAGTAGGCAGGAGACAAATCATACCACGAGTCGCCAAAATATGTCACTTCAGAGCCAATTTCTAAGGTGACGCCATCCCGTATAAGAATGAAGTGCAACACATATGGAACTTAAAGATTATTGTAGAGAAGGATACTATTGAGCCAGACCGATATCAAGCGGGCCATTCATACCTTTACCCTTCGTGGTTGGAGGACAACATAACTGGGGGCGTTGAGCCAAAGGCTGGGCCAGGAAACAAGGTCATAGACGAGGTTGCTGAGGCGGAGGTGAAGTACAACAAGCTGCAAAAGAGTACGAGAGACTGAAGCTGAGCATATGGCACTGCATAAGGATGATATAGAGATGATTAACGAGTGGAAAGAAAGAGTTGTTAAATCCAGCGAGAGGCTGGAATATCTGGAGTACAGTTTAATGGAGTTAGAAGGGAATATGAGAAAAAGGGTCACTGACTGCTAGGACTCTAAGAAAAATTAAGGAGGACATCTGGAAAGGGCATTCCTGCTGCTGAACCTGAGCGAGTTGGGAGAGTTGATCAACAAGAGCATCCAGTCTGGAGAGGGTCCTTTTGGGACCAAATAGATTAGATTTATGTCACGACCCAGATTTTTCACCTCTCGGGAGTCGTGATGGCGCCTACTAATGAGAGCTAGGCAAGCCAATCCTTAACTACTTACTTTGTTAACAAATTACTTCTTTTTAACAAATATAAGCCGATAAGATGAAAACAACGGAACTTTAGATAATTAAGCGGAAGATAACAATTAAATGTCTGAAATCTACATCTATTACAAATACTTAAGTCTTAACCACCCAAAACCTGGTGTCACAGTATCACAGTCAGTCTAAGACTTACTACATACAAAGTCTGGAGAAATAATAAAACACTGTTTCTGAATGTAAGGAAAATAAAACAGGAAAGTATGGATAGAGGGAGACGCCAGGCCTGCGGACGCATGCAGGTCTACCTTGGATCTCCGCGTGAACTGAAGGTAGCCTCCATACAATGGTCCAAAAGCTGCTCCGAAATCTGCACATAGTGCAGAGTTTAGTATCAACACAACCGACCCTATGTGCTGGTAAGTGCCTAGCCTAACCTCGGCGAAGTAGTGACGAGGCTAGGACTAGACTACCAAATAAACCCGTGTAGTTCAAATATATACAACGGGAAAGAAATACAGAAATAACCAGTCAATATGGGAGGGGGAGCATGCTGTGAGAGAGATAAAAATTCTGAATAGAAAGACATCAAGTAATGAAATAACTTCATAATTAGGATATCAACAAAGAATCAGAAATACGCAAATGCACGGCATCACCCTTCGTGCTTTTACTCTAGTCCTCACCAAAGCAATTATATAATAAAAGTGTGAACGGCATCACCCTTCCTGCTTTTACTCTCTTTCCTCACCATATAATCAATAAAATCAGCACGGAATGGTACATTGTGCGGCACGACATCACCCTTTGTCTTTACTCTCTTTCCTCACAATCGTACACGACATCACCCTTCGTTCTTTACACTTTTCCTCACAAAACAAACAATACACGGCATCACCCTTCGTGCTTTAACACTCTTCCTCACCCAAACAACAATCATAAACAATGGGGCAAGGGAATAAACAAGATTATAATAGGAATCCCGGCAAGGGAACAACAATTTAACAATTAAGTCCCGGCAAGGGAGCAACATTAATAATATCAACATCCCGACAAGGGAGATAACCAATAAAGCAACAATATCCCCGCAAGGGAACAATTTATTGACTTCTTTCTCTTATTCACTTTTACTTCACAACTCCCTTTACCACTTGAGCCAATGCTCTAAAGGGTTCAATCAACTCATATACTTTCACAATTCGTAATATAACTTGAGCCAATGCTCCTCGATGTTCAAAGGTCACAATTCCTTCCACAAACTTCTCACAACAAATAGAAATCAACTCTAAAGCATGGATAATATAACGAAGTCATGAAAATCACAATATAAGACTCACGGGCATGCTTGACACCAATGTATAGATACTCGTCACCATACCTATACGTCTTACTCAACAATTATCACATAGCAAATAGGACTCGACTGCTAATCCCTCAAGATAAGGTTAGACCAAACACTTGCCTCGAACTTTCATGGACAACTCAAGCCTCAAACACCACCTCTACTTTCGAATTCAGCTCCAAATCAATTGTATCTACATATAATCGACTTCATAACATCAATAAACGCTAAACAATCCAATTCAAATGCTTAATTATAGCTTTCTAATCATTCTTCCCAAAAATTCAAAAATTGACCCCGGGCCTACTTGGTCAAAACAAGAGGTTCGGACCAAAACTCGATCACCCATTCACCCATGATCCCGAATATATAATTTGTTTTCAAATCCGATCCCAAAACGAGGTCTAAATCATAAATAATCAAAAGCGCTAATTCTACTCAAATCCCTAATTTTCTACCCTTAATTACATGATTTAAGCCTAGAAATCTAATGTGTGTTAATAAAAATTGAAGAAAATGAGTCTAAGATTACATACCTATGAATTGGTGGTGGAATCCCCTTTTAAAAATCGCCTAATTTGGAGTTAAGATGAAGAAGTTCTGAGTTTTGGTGTAAATCCCGTAATGGCTACTGTTCTGGTCTTTTAAAATAACTGGGCAAAATTACTCATCGCGTTTGCGATAACTCAACGCGTTCCCGATGGGTTAGGCCTGATAAGCCTTCACGTTCGCAGAAAAGAAAATCCTCGAGCCTCGCGTTCGCGTCCAATGGGCCGCGTTCGCGTAGGTAAAATGCCCCCTGCCCAGGCTCACCAGCCATCGCATTCGCGTGAGCTGTGTCGTGTTCGCGAAGGGTATCCCTCCTTATCCTCGCGTTCGCAACTCCAGCTTCGCGTTCGCGAAGAAGAAGTTTGGCTCCTGGAAAATTTACCTTATGCGTTTGCGAGTGGACCCACGCGAACGCGAAGAACAAAATCCCTAGGCACTGAACAACAAAAAACTGCAAATTTTCATAAGTCCAAAACCTTCCGAAACACACCCGAGCCCTCGGGGCTCCTAACCAAACATACCTACAAACTCAACAACATCATACGAAGTTATCCATGCGAGCAAATCGCCAAAATAACCTCAATAATAACGAATTAAACCTCAAAACCAAAGAACTTCCTCAAACTTCTTAAAACATAAAGTTTTGCAATTTAGGTCTGAATCACGTCAAATGACATCCGTTTTTCACCAAATTCCACAGAATCATCTTAAATCATATATAAGACCTATACCAGGAACCAGAACCAAAATACAGGCCTGATACCATCATGTTCTAATCAAATTTCATTTCAAATTCCTTTAAACAATTTCAGAAAATAATTTTCTTTAAAAATTCATTTCTCGGGCTTGGGACCTCGGAATTCGATTCCGGGAGTAGCCCATGTCCCATATTTTCCTACGGACCCTCCGGGGCCGTCAAATCATGGGTCCGGGTCCATTTACCCAAAATGTTGACCGAAGTCAAATTAACTCATTGTACAGTCAAAATTTATCATTTTTCACAAATTTTCACATATAAGCTTTCCGGCTACGCACCCGGACTGCACACACAAATCGAGGTGATGCTACATAAGATTTTCAAGGCCTCGAAAACACAGATTTCAATCGAGGTGATGCTAGATGGGTCATCACATCCCCCACCTCTAAAATAACCATTCGCCCTCAAACGGACAGAAGAAGGAAGTACCTGAGTCGGGGAAAAGATGGGGATAACGGCTCCGCATATCGGACTCAGACTCCCAGGTCACTGTCTTAGGAGGCTGACCCCTCCACTGAACACAAACAGAAGGAAAACTCTTCGACCTCAACTGACGAACCTGCCGATCTAGAATAGCCACCGTCTCCTCCTCATAAGACAAGTCCTTGTCCAGCTGGACAGTGCATAAATCTAATATGTGGGATGGATCGCCATGATATTTCAGAAGCATGGACACATGAAGCACTGGATGCACGACTGATATGCTCAGCGGCAATGCAAGTCTATAAGCCACCTCTCCCACTCGATCAAGAATGTCAAACGGACCAATGAAGCTAGGGCTAAGCTTTCCCTTCTTCCCAAATCTCATCACACCCTTCATAGGCGACACTCAGAGCAATACCTGCTCACCGACCATGAAAGCCAAATCTAGAACCTTGTGGTCGGCATAACTCTTTTGCCTGGACTAAGCTGTACGAAGTCTATCCTGAATAATCATGACCTTGTCCAAGGCCTCCTGAACCAGATTCGTACCTAACAACTGAGCCTCTCCCTACTCAAATCATCCAACCGGAGACCGATACTACCTACCATATAGAGCCTCGTAAGGAGCCATCTGGATACTCGACTAGTAGCTGTTGTTGTAGGCAAATTCTGCTAAAGGCAAAAATTAATCCCACGAGCCTCCAAAGTAAATGACACAAGCTCGGAGCATATCCTCCAAAATCTGAATAGTACGCTCGGACTGCCCATTCGTCTGAGGATGAAATGTTGTGCTCAACTCAACTTGCGTGCCCAACTCTTGCTGAACTGCTCTCTAGAAATACGAGGTAAACTGTGTACCACGATTCGAAATGATAGACACAGGCATAAAATGAATATGAACAATCTCCCGGATATAGATCTCAGCTAACCTCTCGGATGAATAGGAGACTGCAACAGGAATGAAATGCGCTGACTTGGTCAGCCTATCAACAATGACCCATACTGCGTCGAACTTCCTCTGAGTTCGTGGTAGTCCAACAACGAAGTCCATAGTGATCCAGTCCCACTTCCACTAGGGAAGCTCAATCCTCTGAAATGAACCACCGGGCCTCTGATGCTTATACTTAACCTGCTAACAATTCAAACACCGAGCCACATATGCAACGATATCCTTCTTCATTTTCCGCCACCGATAATGCTGCCACAAATGCTGATACATCTTTGCGACGCCCAGATGAATAGAGTACCGAGAGCTAAGGGCCTCCTCTAAAATCAACTCCCAAAGACCATCCACATTTGGCACACAAACTCGACCCTGCAATCTCAAAACTCCATCATTATCTAAGGTAACCTGCTTGGCACCTCCGTGTTGCACCGTGTCCCTGAGGACACACAAATGGGGATCATCATGTTGCCGATCTCGGATACACTCCAATAATGAAGAACGAGAAACTATGCAAGCTAACATACGGCTGGGCTCAGAAATATCCAACCTCACGAACTGATTGGCCAAAGCCTGAACATCCAAAGCAAACGGTCTCTCACCGACCGGAATATAAGCAAGACCGCCCATACTGGCTGACTTCCTACTTAAAGCATTGACCACCACATTGGCCTTTCCCGGATGATATAAGATTGTGATATTATAATCTTTCAACAACTCCAACCACCTCCTCTGTCTCAAATTCAACTCCTTTTGCTTGAACATATACTGAAGACTTTTGTGATTCGTGAACACCTCACATGTCACACCATACAGATAATGCCTCCAAATCTTTAACGCGTGAACAATGGCTTCCAACTCTAAATAATGAACCGGATAGTTCTTCTCATGAATCTTCAACTACCGCGAAGCATAGGCAATGACCTTGCCATCCTGCATCAACACTACACCGAGTCCAATACGAGATGCATCACAATAAACTGTATAAGGCCCTGAACCCATGGGTAAAACCAACACCGGTGCCGTAGTCAAAGTTGTCTTGAGCTTCTGAAAGCTCACCTCACACTCGTCCGACCATATGAATTGGTAACCCTTCTGGGTCAACCTGGTTATCGGGGCTGCAATAGATGAAAACCCCTCCACGAACCGACAATAGTAGCCTGCCAATCCCAAGAAACTCCGAATCTCTGTAGCTGATGCTGGTCTAGACCAGTTCTTGACTGCCTCAATCTTCTTTGAATCAACTTGAATACCCTCCGTTGATACAACATGACCCAGAAATGCAACTGAACTCAACCAGAACTCACACTTCAAGAACTTAGCATATAATTGACTATCCCTCAGAGTCTGAAGAACCACCCTGAGATGTTACTTGTGCTCCTCCTGGATGCGAGAATATATCAAGATGTCATCAATGAAGATTATCACGAACGAGTCCAAATAAGGCCTGAACACTCGGTTCATCAAGTCCATAAAAGATATTAGGGCATTTGTCAACCCGAATGACATAACCAAGAACTCATAATGCCCGTACCGAGCGTGGAAAGCTGTCTTAGGGACGTCGGATACCCTAATCCTCAACTGATGGTAGCCAGATCTCAAGTCAATCTTCGAAAATACCTTGGCACCCTAAAGCTAATCAAACAAATCATCAATCCTTGACAACAAATACTTATCCCTGATTGTAACCTTGTTCAACTGCCGGTAATCAATACACATTCTCATTGACCCATCCTTTTTCTTAACAAACAACACCGGTGCATCCCAAGGCGAAACACTGGATCTAATGAAACCCTTCTCAAGCAAGTCTTACAACTTCTCTTTCAACTCTTTCAACTCCGGCGGGGCCATACAATACAGTGGGATCGAAATGGCCTGAGTGCCCAGACCCAGATCAGTGCAAAAGTCAATATCCCTTTCGGGTGGCATACCCGGCAGGTCTGAAGGGAAAACCTCAGGAAACTCAGGAACAATGGGCACAGAATCAATAAAAGGAACCTCAGCGCTAGAATCACGAACATATGCCAAATAGGCCTAACACACCCTTTCTCGACCATATGCCGAGCCTTCACATAAGAGATAACGCTATGGGTAGAATGACCAGGAGTCCCTCTCCACTCTAAACGAGGTAAACCCGGTAAAGCTTATAGTCTTGGCATGACAGTCCAAGATAGTGTGGTAAGGTGATAACTAGTCCATCCCCAATATAACATCGAAATCGACCATGTCCAGAAGCAATAAATCTACTCGAGTCTCAAGACCCCCAATCACAACTGCACAAGAGCGATGGACTCGATCTACCACAATAGAATCACCTACCAGTGTAGACACATAAACAGGAACACTCAATCAATCACTAAGAATAACCAGATACAATGCAAAATAAGATGACACATACGAGTATGTAGACCTTGGATCAAATAACACTAAAGCATCTCAATCACAAACAAGAACAGTGCCTGTGATAACCGCATCTGAAGCCTCAACCTCGGGCATGGCTGGAAGAGTATAACATCGGGGCTGGGCCCCACCACCCTGGACTACCTCTCTGGGACGGCCTGTAGCTGGTTGGCCTCCACCTCTAGCGGTCTGAGCTCCACCTCTAGCACCTCTACCTCCACCTGGAACACCTGGTACTTGAACCATGGTACGAGAACCCTGATGCTGAGAGCTACTCTATGCTCGAGGGCAAAACATAGAAATGTGACCCACATCACCACAAGTGTAACAAGCCCTCGGCTGCTGAGACTGCTGGCCATGACGACCTGAATGACTACCTCGAAAACTCTAAAGCGGCGGTGCACTGATAGGAGCAGGTGGTGCACTGTCGGACTACTGATCAGAATACTGCATCTGAGGACCACGGCCAGCTGAAGTACCGTGAGAAACCTGAAGTGCTAACTGGAAAGGCTTAGGAGGATGGCCTCTACCATATGAATCCCTACCTCCAGACGAGGTACCACTGAATCGCCCTGAATGACGGGGCCTATTATCTGACCCATGACCACCTCCGTGTGATAGAACCATCTCCACTCTCCTGGCCACATTGGTCACCTACTAAAAAGTAATCTCACTCCCAACCTCTCTAGCCATCTGACGATGAATCAGCTGAATAAGACCGTCAATAAACATCCTCACCTACTCTCTCTCAATAGGAAGTATGATAAGAGCATGACGAGCCAAGTTGATGAATCTGGTCTCACACTGGGTAACAGTCATAGAACCCTGCTGGAGGCGCTCAAACTGCCTCCGATAGGCCTCTCTATGAGTAATCGGGAGAAACTTCTCCAAAAATAACTGTGCAAACTGCTCCCAAATCAAGGCTGGCGATCCGACTGGTCTAGCCAAGAAATAATCTTTCCACCAAGTCTTGGCGGATCCAGACAAGCAAAATGTAACAAAATCGACCCCATTGATCTCAACTATCCCTATGTTCCTAAGAACCTCATGAAAGCTGTCTAGATAATCCTGGGGATCCTCAGTAGATGCATAGCTGAAAGCAGTAGTGAAGAGCTTGATGAACTTATCCAGCCTCCACAAAGCATCGACAGACATAGCTGCTCCATCACCGGTCTGAGCTACCACACCCGGCTGAACTGCTCCAACTGGCTGAACCGCTAGAGTCTAGGCTCATCCTCCAGCCTGAGAGATGGATGGTGCTATAAGAAGCTAGCCGACTCGGGTGACACTCTCCACGAGGCCCACCGGACGGACCAGAGCATCCTAAAGAACTAGGGTGCAATAAACCCCTCTAGGACCTGAGTTGGGCCTACCGGAACTGCTGGGGCTGGAACCTCATCATCAAAGTCAACTTGAGGCTCCGCCGCTGGTGTTGTTGCTTGGAGTTGAGCTCTTCCCCTACCTCGACCTTTAGCACGGCCTCGACCTCGCCCTTTGCCCCTTGTGGGAGCTGCTGTTGGGGGCTCGGCCTGCTGGTCAGTGGATGAGGAAGTGCATGTTCTCGCCATCTACGAAAGAATAGAGTAGAAATTTAATTAGCATTGAGAAACCAAACCGCACGACAGGAAAGAATAAATGTGAAGTTTTTTCTAACTCTGTAGCCTCTAGGGGATAAATACATACGTCTCCATAATGATCCCTCAGACTCTACTAATCTTGTCTGTCAACTGTGAGACCCATGTAACCTATAGCTCTGATACCAACTTGTCACGAACCGAATTTCCCACCTCTTGGGAGTCGTGATAGCGCCTACTAATGAGAGCTAGGCAAGCCAATCCTTAACTACTTACTTCATTATCAAATTACTTCTTTTTAACAAATATAAGTCGATAACATGAAAACAGCGGAACTTTAAATAATTAAGCGGAAGATAACAATTAAATGTCTAAAATATGCATCTATTACAAATACTTAAGTATTAACCACCCAAAACCTGGTGTCACAATATCACAAACGGTCTAAGATTTACTAGGCACTTACCTAGAGGTGGGAAATTCGGGTCGTGACAATTTACTTGTTTTTCAAATGTAATAAGGCCAAGTTCCATTAGCAATATTATTTTGTTTAGTTTCGTTTTGGGGCGTTTATTTTTACATTAATGAAATGAGGCAATTATTGGCACAAAATTTCTCCAAATTTATTTGTCGCTAGGCCTACCTCGGGCACAACGAGGCTCCCAAATTAGGACATGAATTTACATTCTCGCAATATGTGTTTAAATATTGCAAACATTTCAGAATCCTTACTGACTTATTTACCTTTTTGTTTTTCTTTATTATTTATTTACATCACCTAAGGTTGGTTCGCTCATACTGGCATCATCAACATATCACACCAGATATAGAGGCCCCTCACCTCCTCCTCCTCTAAGTAATACAAAAGGCAAAGGAAAAGCAAAAATGGACGACTTAAGTGGTATTCAAAAGGATAATGCTGAAAACGCAGAAACTTTAGACGGTCGGAGTACTCCGGCACCAAATGATCTAGTCTTGAGATTGGAACAAAAAATATTAGAACTACAGGGAGAACATGAGCAGGTCCGCAACTTGACAAACTTGTCACTCACCCTGAATGTCCCTAACATCAACCAACAAAACACAAGGAACCTAGCACCTCCCCAAATCAAACCAAACCAACATCCGCAAAACCCTCTTGCACTGCATCAATACGCAACCCCACCCCAAAATCTCAATCCCCTACCAATACCAACTTCGCCACAACACCACCATCAACCAATTCATTACCCACCAACCGCCACCTATCATACTCCCCAGAATACACCACAACTCATTCCTGACCCTCAAAATCTACCAATGACCACCATTACACCTAGGCACCTGACACTCACCAAAATAACCCCATATACGTGGAAACTGTGCATCACTCTATCCAACCAATCTCCTATACCCCAGAATTCTCTGAGAAGGATCTACTCATTAAAAGTATGGCTGAAGAGCTCAAGAAGTTGACGAGTCGAGTTTAGGGTGTCGAAGGCGGCAAGGGAATAAGAGGTTTGAACTATGAAGACCTATGCATATATCTAGATGTAGAACTGCCAAAGGGATACAAACCTCCCAAGTTCGAGATGTTTGATGGTATAGGTGATCCCAGGGTTCATCTGAGGACCTATTGTGACAAGCTTGTCGAGATCGGGAAAGACGAAAAGATCCTGATGAAACTCTTTATGGGGAGTCTTACTAGAGATGCTTTATCTTGGTACATCATCCAAGATCCCAAGAAATGGTCCAATTGGGTGAGTATAGCATTGGATTTCATGGACCAGTTCAGGTTCAATATAAAGAATGCACCAGATGTTTTCTACATCCAGAATCTTAGGAAGAAACCTACTGAAACCTTCCGTGACTATGCTACTCGTTGGAGGTTGGAAGCGGCCAAGGTCAGGCCATCTTTGGACGAGGAATAGATGAACAAGTTCTCCGTCAAAGCACATGATCCACAGTATTATAAAAGATTGATGGTTATTGAAAACCATAAATTCTCTTATATCATCAAGCTTGGGGAAAGAATTGAGGAAGGCATCAAAAGTGGGATGGTAACGAATTTTGAGGCATTACAGGCCACAAATAAAGCATTGCAATTAGGTGGCATATCAAAGAAGAAGGATGTTGGAGCAGTGATGGTGGCTCAAGGCCCAAAATCTCCACTCATCTATCAAACACCTTCACCCACCTATCAAGCACCACATATCAAGCACCACCACCTACATATCAACCATCATCTCCCAGATATTCCCAAATAGCCACTGCCTATCATACTTATAATTCCCAACCATCTCATTTCCAGTCACCCCCAACTCGCCAAAATTATCCAAGACCACGACCCAATTTTGACCGCAAGCAACCCAGACAATACACCACCATTGTTGAACCCATCGACCAGTTGTATGAGAGGTTGAAAGTCACAGGTTACATCGCTCATGTTCCTGCCGTAGCATTAGAAAATCCATCCCAATAGGTCAATCCAAACAAAACTTGTGCGTACCATTCCAGTATGAAGGGGAACACCATTGACGAGTGTCGAACATTGAAAGATAACATCCAGACACTGATTGACAACAAGGTTATACAGCTAAAAGAAGCTGCACCCAATGTCCGCAACAACCCCCTCCCTGATCATAGGGGTGGCGAGACACATATGATAGAAATGGATGAGGAATGGATTCCTGAAGGGGACAATTAGGCTTATTCGAGAAGGAACTGACTTTAAGCATGCAGTCACAGTTACTCCCATTGTACTACAGACGCAGTCGCCGCTCGAGGTTGAGATAAATGCATCAGTTCCAATTGAGGTTGAGGTAGCTCCATCTGCGGCCACCTCTGTTCCATTTGAAGTGAAAGTGGCCACACCTTTCACGGTGACAGTATCAACCACACCTCCTTTCGACTCAAAAGCAATACCCTAGGATTATATTGCCGAGGCTAGGCGAAAAAGGGAGGCAAAGATGGAGGAATCCGATGTTGCGCAAGGAATGACTAGGACCGGGAAAAGCTATACACCTGAACACTTGGGAGGACCAAGTAAGGATGCTGCTACCAAGCAGCATGTCATTGAAAAATGACCAGATGACCTTTGGAGGAAAGTGCAAGAAAGGGCATATTCCGTCATTGATCATTAGAACAAAACCACAGCTCAGATATCCATACTGTCACTATTGCAAAATTCAGAGGCATATAAGAATGCTTCGATGAAGGTGTTGAGTGAAGCCTACGTGCCTAACAATATCAGCTGCGCAGAGATGGCCAATATGGTAGGGAAAGTGCTAGAAAGTCATAAGATAATCTTCCACAAAGATGAGTTGCCGCCTCAAGGGTTAAATCATAATAGAGCATTGCATATCATAGTGCAATTTGAAGACAAGTTCATTGCCAAGGTCTTGATTGATGGAGGTTCAAGCCTCGATATTTGTCCGTTGGATACTCTGAAAAGACTGGGCAAAGGTTTCCATGAAATACGGGCAGGGAGCATGAATGTGAAGGCTTTCGATAGGTCCCAAAGGGCCTCGATTGGGGAAATTAATCTTTGTCTACAGATGGGGAAAACTTGGTTTTATGTTGAATTTCAAGTGCTCGACATATTAGCCTCATACATTCTTCTGTTGGGCCGACCATGGATACATGCCGCTGGTACTGTGGCTTCCACACTACATCAAGCCGTGAAATTCGAATGGAACCATCAGGAAGTGATCATTTATGGAGATGGGAGTAACCCTATTCACACCAGTCAAACCATCCCGGCTATTGGAAATAGAAGAAGGTTAGGAGGATAGACCTATCATCACATCGAATGTGTCAATGTCGTTGAAAAGGACAAATGGTGGAGTAGCAAAATAAAAAGCATACTGGCATGGTCCAGGTATGAACTCGGTAAGGGGCTTAGGAAGAATCTCCAGGGTATTACTAAGCCGATACAGCTAAAGCGTCATGGCACTAACTTCGGGCTCGGATACCAGTATACATGGAAAGAGTATGATGATTGGTTGCCTCTATGGTGCGGACCTTATTACCCTCTCAAGCAACCAGTGCCACATCTAGATTAGACATTTCACCAGGCTGACACAATATGGGGAACTGTAGAAGAAGAGGCATTAGCCGGTTTGAAGAACTTATTCTTGAAGGATGAATACATGGACTGCAATGTAGTAATTGAGGAGAAGGAGGAAGAAGGCCTCACTATTCAGACTATGGAGAAGGGAGTTATTCTCAGGAACTGAACCGCCACACCATCCCGGGTCCGCCGAGTCCCTGGGTAGCTTGGCAAATTTTATTTCTATAGCCATTCTAAGAATTTAAGATTTTTAGTAATTTGTTTTTAAGATTCACTTGTTTAAAAATAAATGCTCGATTCATCTAGCCGCACTCGTTTGGATGTTTTATGTATTAATCAAATGCATTTGTCTTTATTATTTATTATTATCTTTTGTATTTTTCTTTCTACAACGTTATTGTTACTTTTCCTGATAAACCAGTGACTGTGACATGTAACGAGGCAACACAACATGATAATAGTTATTCAGATGAAGAAGATGAGATACGTGAGGAAGTTGCGAGGGAAGTTGAAAACTTTGAGAATAAGCCTAAGTCCAACCTGGACGAAACTGAAGCAGTAAAATTGGGGGACGCCGAGATCAACAAAGAGACTCACATCAACATTCACTTATCGCCGATAGAGAAAGAGGAGTACATCCGTTTTCTAAACGAATATGAGGATATTTTCGCATGGTCATATGATGACATGACTAGTTTGAGCACGTCCATAGTGGCACACAAGTTGCCTACTTATCCCATATGTCCGCCGATGAAGCAAAAAATCAAAAAATTCAAACCAGATATGAGCCTGAAAATCAAGGAGGAAGTTACCAAGAAGATCAAAGTCAAAGTCCTCAGGGTTGTTGAGTCCCCAACCTGGTTAGCCAACATTGTGCCAGTCCCGAAGAAAGATGGGAAAGTCAAAGTATGTGTTGACTATTGGGATTTAAACAGAGCAAGTCCCAAGGACGACCCACTGCCAAATATACACATCCCAATCGACAATTGTGCCAAGCATGAACTCCAATCCTTTATAGATTGCTTTGCGGGTTATCACCAGATCTGGATGGATGAAGAAGACACAGAGAAGACAACCTTTATTACACCATGGGGTATATACTGCTACAAGATGATGCCATTCGATCTAAGGAATACTAGGGCTATTTACATGAGAGCCATGACAACCATCTTCCATGATATGATACACAAAGAAATAGAGGTGTATGTGGACGACGTCATTATCAAATCCAAGAGGGCTGCAGATCACATAGCAGACTTGAGTAAGTTCTTTGACAGGTTAAGGAGGTACAACTTGAAACTAAACCTCGCAAAGTGTGCATTCGGGGTCCCCACCGGAAAGTTACTGGGATTCATTGTCAGTCATCGAGGGATCGAGTTGGATCCATCTAAAGTCAAGGCTATTTAGGAATTACCGCCTCCTAGGATCAAAAAGGATGTGATGAGCTTCCTAGGATGTCTCAACTATATCAGTAGCTTCATAGCATAGTCCACAGTTATATGTGAACCCATCTTCATGATGCTGAAGAAAAACGTCGAAACAAGCTGGACTGAAGATTGTTAGAAAGCTTTTGACAAAATCAAGGAGTACCTGTCCACACCACCAGTCTTAGTTCCACCAGTCTTAGTCCCACCAGAACCGGGACAACCTTTGCTCCCTTATCTATCCGTATTAGACGGAGCCTTTGGATGTGTTATGGGATAACATGACAAGACAGGGAGAAAAGAGCAAGCCATATATTACTTGAGTAAGAAGTTCAGACCTTACGAAGAACGGTACTCTCTGCTAAAACGCACTTGCTGTGCTTTGACTTGGACAACCCAGACATTGAGGCATTACTTTTGTGCCTACACTACATACCTTATATCCAGGATGGACCCTTTTGAAGTACATATTTCAAAAATTCATGCGAACTGGAAAGTTATCCAAATGGAAGATACTGTTGAGTGAGTTTGATATCGTCTACATAACTAAAAAACGGTCAAAGGGCAAGCATTGGCAGATCATTTTGCTAAAAATCCGGTGGGAGGAGAATACGATTTTTTGAAAACGTGTTTTCCTGATGAAGAGGTATCATTCGTAGGAGAGGACATTACCAAAGCATACGACAGTTGGAGGATGTTCTTTGACGGAGATGAAAATTTCAAAGGAGTGAGCATTGGAGCAGTTTTGGTATTAGAAACAGGTCAACATTATTCGGTATCTACTAAACTCAAATTTCCCTGCACCAACAACATGGCAGAATATGAAGCCTGCATGCTAGGACTCAACATGGCAATCGACATGAATATTCACGAGCTGCTAGTAATTAGTGATTCATATTTGCTCGTGCACCAGGTACAAGGAGAATGAGCCACCAAAAATTCCAATATATTGCCATATCTGCACTATGTGCATGAATTGAGAAAGAGGTTCACGAAGATAGAGTTCTGACATATGCCCAGAATTCAAAATGAGTTTGCCGATGCATTGGCCACTTTGTCATCCATGATACAACATCCAGATAAGAATTTCATTAATCATATCCCAGTGAGAATCCATAAGCAACCGACTTACTGTACTCACGTCGAGGAAGAGACATATGGAAAGCCTTGGTTCCATGACATCAAGGAGTATTTGGTGAAAGGGGAATATCTGCAGCATGCAAACCACACTCAGAAACGCACACTCCGGAGATTGTCCAATCACTTCTTCCACAACGGAGAAAACTTGTATAGGAGAACTCCCGATTTGGGATTGCTAAGATGTGTGGACGCAAAAGAGGCTTCTAAACTACTTGAGGACGTACATGTTGGGACTTGTGGCCCGCACATGAATGGTTTTGACTTGGCTTAGAAGATACTTTGGGCCGATTACTTTTGGATGACCATGGAGACAGATTGCGTCCAGTATGTCCGCAAATGCTACCAATGCCAAGTGCACGCTAATATGATAAAGGTGCCGCCAAATGAGCTCAATGCCACAAGTTCACCTTGGCCATTCGCCGCCTGGGGAATGGATGTCATCGGTCCTATCAAGCCCACGGCTTCAAACGGGCACAGGTTTATTCTAGTAGCCATTGATTACTTCAAAAAATGGGTAGAGACTACGTCTTACAAAGCCGTAACCAAGAAAATCGTCGCAGACTTTGTCAAAGATCGTATTGTTTGCCGATTTGGAGTACCCGAGTCTATTGTTACCAATAATGCCGTCAATCTCAACAGTGATATGATAAAAGCCATATGTGAAACTTTCAAAATCAAACACAAGAATTCCACAACCTATAGACCTCAGATGAATGGAGCCGTAGAAGGCGCCAACAAAAACATCAAGAAGATACTAACGAAGATGGTAGAAAACCACAAACTGTCATGACCCAAACTGATGGGCCGCGATGGGTGCCTGAGTCTTACCTGTTAAACACCCCTAAGCATGTGTCTAAGATATGAACCAGAGTAACATTTGCTGAATTACGAAAATAACATACAAGAAGGAAACCTGCCTTCAAGCCGTATGTACGTATACAGGTAGAATACAGTGAACGAGCAGGCAAGGCTACTATAGACAATTATAAATCCAAAACTGAAAGCCGACAAGGCCACATACAACCCAACTATACATACTGTCTATAGACCTCTAACAAAACATAGATGTACAAAGACGGGACTAAGCCACGTCATACCCATATACATATATATATATATATATACAAACATACATATATATATATATATATATATATATACATACATATATATATATATATATATATATATATATATATATATATATATATATATATATATATATATATATATATATATATATATATATATATATATATAACCATATCGTACTAAAATCAAAGCAGCTCCAGATCAAGTGGAGCATGACAATTCTCGCTAATCAAGGATCCTAAGGAGGGGGACCGTCAGCTTGCCTACCTGCACCTACGGGCATGAAACGCAGGCCCCGTGAAATAGGGCATCGGTATGAAAAATGTATTGAGTATATAAGGCATGAAAATTAGCACGTAAAAGACATAGATGAAACATGGAATAAGGAAACACATCTTTAAATTTGAATAACTTTGTAAATTTTGAAACGTTTATAATGTCATGCACGTGCGTATAAATGTCGTGTCATGCATAGGTATGAGTGTACATAATATCATCAAGCCACTGAGGGCATCCCATCATATCATCTCGGCCACTGTGGGTAACATCATCAACATATACCAGCTGATCAGGTGGTGGTGCGTATATAACGCCATAACCTTTTCCCATATTCCATATACATATATTTACATATATACGCGTATATAACGCCATCTGGTCATGGGTCAGTGCACATGTATAAATGATTGCAATGCATGTAAAATACGTAATAATCTCAATATTCCTTCCGGATAAACTTTTTCAACTGTCTATTATTCTGAGACACACGAACACAAGATAATAATATTTTTCATGGGGAATAAAAAATATAGACATCCCTACTATTTCTATGAATAGAGTAATTTATGAAAACTGTGTGTTTGCTCATTTCTTCAGTATAATTTGGACCATTCCAATATAAAAAAGGGAGGGCCTTAACATACATGTTCCTTGAATTATTTAAACAAAATGACGCTTTCTGCTTCTGCGAAATATGAACAAAACCTATGCTTGGATTGAAACGAAATTGTTTCTGCTTCAAAATGTTTTTGTGTACTATGAAATTCGGCTTATGATCTCTAAAATGTTTTCTTGCTTTTGTATATTTTGGGACGTTAGTTTCCAAGTTCTTGATTTCAAGACAAAGACACAAGTTGAAGCTATGGACAGATTGTCTACATGGTTAAGACTTTAAAAGTCTTACTAAGACTTTAAAAGTCTTACTAAGACTTTAAGCTTAAGTCATATTTGGTTAAGTTACTTTAATTATTAGGTAGACACCTACACTTATGTTTAGTGAGTCATTCTTCCTGATTAGTGGCCTTGTGCCATGTTTCTTTTGGCATAATTAGTTAAGTTTTGTCCACTTATTAGTTAACTAGGTAATGTTCTGTTACCTGGTAATTAATCAATTACCCGCATAATTTAAAATATTTCACAAATTACTTAAAATTCTATTTATTTTTAAAATACTTCATATATACTTTATATATTATACTACCGTGGTCATATGGTACCTTTCATAATACTAGTTCATAGTTATCGGGTATTATCGCTCGACCCGTATTTTATTCCAAATTGGCCACTTTCAATGAAACTCGTTTTCTTTAATCCGTGTACCCATTTATCCTTCATAACACTTATTTATCGCTTGTTATAAATAGCGTAAGCACGTTAACGTCAAGACGATCTCATCCCCGAGTCCACGTCAGTTAACTGAAAACAAAATTTTAACGTACGAAAACGCAAGATATAACATCCTTCCCCCCTTAGAAACATTCGTCCTCGAATGTTCAACTCCCCATGATCTATATAACTTTGGCAAGGTCGCCTCTGTAACAACACTATTACCAACTCTCCCCGTAGAAGCTTAATAACCCAACGACACACAGGACCCTTTATGATTATGACGTCTCAATCAGACCCTTCTATGGAGGAGGAAATAAGTAGGGATATATAGACTTCATGTTTTCCGCGGCGTCCCAAGTCATTTCTTCCATATTGTTGTTTCTCCAAAGTACTTTCACGGAGGCTACCTCCTTATTCCGCAGCTTGCGAATTTGTCGATCTAGGATGGCAACTGGAACTTCCTCGTATGATAAGTCTTCTGTAATCTGTACATCATTCGTGGGTACCACTTGGGTAGGATCGCCAATGCACTTTCGTAACATAGATACGTGAAAAACCGGATGCACAGACTCCAACTTCGAGGGCAATTCTAACTCATAAGCTACTTGACCCATTCTCTGAATGATCCTATAAGACCCGATATATCGTGCCCTAAGTTTGTCGTTCTTGCCAAACCTCATCACACCTTTCATAGGTGACACCTTTAAGAATACCTAGTCATCAACCCCAAACTCTAAATCTCGTCGTCGCACGTCAAAATATGACTTCTGACGACTCTGAGCTGTCAATAGTCGATCCCAAATAAGCTTTACTTATTCTATGGCTCGCTGAACTAGGTGTGGCCCGTGTAATCCAGATTCTCCAACATCTAACCACCCTATAGGCGACCTACACTTACGTCTGTAAAGAGCTTCATATGGAGTCATCTGAATACTGGAATGGTAAATATTATTATATGTGAACTCAATAAGCGGCAGATGATCATCCCAGCTACCTTTGAAATCTATTACACAAGCTCGTAACATATCCTCCAGTGTTTGAATAGTACGCTCAGCATGTCCGTCTGTTTGGGGATGAAATGTTGTACTAAGGCTTACTTGAGTACCCAATCCTTTTTGGAAAGACCTCCAGAAGTTAGCTGTAAATTGAGCTCCTCTATCCGAAATAATAGATACAGGGACACCATGCAGTCGTACTATCTCCTTGATATAAAGCCTCGCATAATCCTCAGAGGAATATGTATTTCTAACGGGTAGAAAGTGGGCTAACTTTGTAAGCCTATCAACAATCACCAATATCGAACTTACGTTGGGTACAAGGTAAGCCTACGATGAAGTCCATATTGATTACTTCCCATTTCCAAGTCGGAATCTCCATAGCCTGCAATAATCCACCAGATTTTTGATGCTCAATCTTAACCTGTTGACAGTTAGGACACTGAGCAACAAATTCTGCTATATCCTTTTTCATTTTGTCCCACCAATATACTTCACTGATGTCATGATACATCTTTGTCGCTCCTAGATAGATAGAATAACGAGAATAGTGAGTTTCTCCGATAACCTACCGACGCAACCCTGCAATATTAGGCACACATAATCGCCCTTGATATCCGAAGACCCCATCTTTGTAATTTCAAATGGTGTCTTCTCCTTCTGAAAAGTGGTATCCCTATAATGAATTAGCACAAGATCCTCATACTGGCGTTCCTTTACTTCAATTACTAAAGAGGATGTTGCCGTATCCTAAAGAGTAATTCCAATATCACCTGAGTCTAGTATCCAAACTCCAAGACTAGATAGTTGATGAACATCATGGGCTATTCCCCTATTTTCTGGCCGTAAATACGACATGTTACCCATAGATATGGAATTTGAAGAGTCGCCACCTAATGATTATAGTGCATTAGGACACTTTAAAAGAAAAAGAAGAAGAGTTTGAAAGAAAAACCAGAGTTCGGGTAAGGGCTTGAGATTATCTCGAGGGGAAGGTGTTAGGCACCTCTCAAGATCCACTAGTGTGGTTCCCGACCGTACTTAGTTGTGACTTTAAGAAGAGTAGAAGTAACAGACAATATTTGCACATAAGGAATACAAATAAAGTTTAAAGTTTTGAAAGAAAAGAGAGAGAGAAAAAAAAATAGACATAAGTGGTTTTAGAAAGAAAAGATTGATTGAAGAAAACATTACTTTTAAGAATACATCACATCGTATAAATAAAGAAAAGGTCCTAGGTTTAAATACAATATGGATCACTTCGGTGCAATACCCAGCAATCATTCTCACACGAGATATTAGCGCACCGGTCATAATATCCATATTCTACCCTTCCCACCCCGTTAAGGTG
The DNA here is from genome assembly GCF_000715075.1 of Nicotiana tabacum. Lineage (NCBI taxonomy): Eukaryota > Viridiplantae > Streptophyta > Magnoliopsida > Solanales > Solanaceae > Nicotiana > Nicotiana tabacum. The sequence goes on from NC_134087.1 coordinate 44,256,295, forward strand.
TTAAAGCGCGTTTAGTCTCGTTTACTTATTGCATGCTAATACCCGTCCCGACCTATCAGTCCCGGGGTATTAGGACTTCTAATCCTAAGAGGGAAGAAAGGGATGGGGCCTTTATGGAGTTTAAAGGATAAAATTCTAGTTTCGACATTCAAAACAAATATCAAATAAAGGGATGAGTAAACAAGCAAACAAGGCTCAAATAAACCCCTTAAATCAGACAACACTTAGTTTAGCATGTCTTAGCATAGACTGATTTGGTCTTAAGTTAAAAATTAAGCGGCGAGCGGACTGGTTCAACACATATATTTAGGCAGAAAGTCTGCATTAGGCAACTCGGATCCAATTGTCAGAAATTGAAGTATTTTAAGCAAGTCAAAAAAAATACTGTTTTCAGAAAGGACATAACGCAGAATAGTTTAAGACAGAAGGTTGAAAATTTGCAGAGGTTCAGAGATGACTTGAAAATCAGCAGAATTGTTTAAGTAAAACTACAGTAGAGTTATGAAGAAATGTTTTCGAAAGTGAAAAGACCTTAAAGGAATAGTGAGTTAAAGGCTTTTTTGAAATAGTAGCTTCATGAGATGAATAAATTCAGGCAGAGGGTTAAAGCAACCGTTTTAGAAAAAAAAAAGATGCAAGTTTAGAAAATTTAAGAGCATTGCAGATTTGTAAGAGTTTCAAAAGCAAACAGATTTGGAAGAGTTTTTGTTGACAAAGTTTGAAGCCAATTAACAGATTATTCCTACTTAAACACATTAGGTGAGTTTGAGCTCCTATAGGCATGGTATCTACGTCTTGATTTTTTAAGGCATGTTACTGTTATTAAACCGGTAAAGGAATAAGTATTTGATTACCCTACAGTTTTCCTAGTGTTTATGCATTTCCTATAGTCATGATTTCTATATGCAATTAGTTGATTATTACGTCCTATAGTCAGGATTTCTAATGATTGGCAATACGACTGAACCTGAAATCTTATAGGCATGATCTCTAAATGATTGAATGAAAGGAATGCAAAAACCTATATACATGATTTCTAGGTGATTTATACGTTTAACCTATAGGCACGATATCTAAGTGGTTAAACAACAATATTGATCCTATAGGCATGGTATTTACCCTTTAACATATGCAAGTAAATATAAACCCCCTCTCATACCCTTTACTAATACTCCCCAAGTTCATTTTTACAAGATTATTACAGAACCAGAAGAAAGAAGGTAAACAAAAATACATCACATCCTACAGCTAGATCCGAGCAGCCTAATTCAATCTTAATATCCAATAACATGTGTTCCACCAAATCCAGATTCCAGAATCCAAGGCCTTCTCTTATTCAGAGTGTTTCAAAGTTCCAAGGAGCTTCAAGAGCCCAGGCAATGCTTAACTCTGAAGAGTAAATATTATAACAGAATAGTGCAAGTGTGGAATTACCAGCCCTCAGGCATCCAAGTTCAGAGGGAACTCCAGGGTCCCTAAGCATGGCTTACCAAAGGGGGGTAGAACTTAGGAACTAGGAATGAGTGCAAAGTGAGAGGGGAACCATAGTAGAGGGTGGTCATACCCAGCCATGGCATAGGCTGGCACACCCCTAACCCTTTGCTTAGGTCAACAAATGGGAGCAGACTCTGGGGAGTCAAACTTAGGGATTGAGTTGTGATTAGGACACTAGCAGACCCAAGTTAAAGCTCAACATATAAAGGGGAGAGTTAATGGGAAAGCATTTGAGTAGAGACTCAGGAGAGTCTGATTCTGGATCATGGTCAGCAATATCAGATGCTGTCATGATTCAGAATAGTACTAGCACACAAAAGGGAATAGGGGGAAGGGATTTCCATACAGAAGCATACACTGACATTAAAAAAATATAAGAAAGCATAGCAGACTGCAGATGCAAAGACATAGAAGAACATGCTACAGAACATAAACACATAGTGAAGAATATGTAGAAGTAGAGAAGTGAATACACATAGTAGGAGAGTGTTATTTAACTTAGAAGTACATACCAGTTTTCAGTTCTAGTACAGCAGAGAAACAACAGCAAGTAGACAGCCAGACAGTCAGCAGGAACAATTCAAAACTTCAGCAAGTACTTGGGGAGCTCAGAGGAACTCCAGAAATGTTCAGACAGTAATGAGAAGGGGAGCAGGGTGCTCAGTAGAGAAAGCAGTAGTAGAGAAAAATCAGTAGTAGAGAAAGTAGTCTCTTCTTTATTAAGACAGAGGTGTCTGTGTGTTTTTGAACTCTATTGTTCGCGTCTCCTCTGTGAAAGTTGTGTGTAGTGTCTTGTTTTTATAGTGCAAAAAAAGAGTAAGCAAAAGGCAAGAAAATAGTTTGCAATCAATCATAGAAGGTCTCCCTAAGGTTAAGGGATTTGATTTCAAACGGGCATGAGACAATTAAGGAAAGAAGAATAATTAAAAACCTTTCCAAAGTAACATAACACAGGTAAATACATAGGGATTATTTAAGGCAAAAATCCCATGGTACATGATTTGTGAAAAATAAGGCAAGTAGATCAATCAAACAGCCAGCAATTTATTCGAATGAACTTAGTCAGAAAAAGGGTGAGGAAAAGTTCAATTGGAAAATCAGTAACAAATCAATTGAGCCTTGTTAAAAGGAGATTGGAATCAATTACACATTGGCAAAAGACCTTTTGAAAGAAGAGTTTAACATATATAAAGCATACAGACATGTGAAAAGAGAGAGACTAGTATAGGAAAATTCAGAGCCATAACAAAGAGGGTCAAGCAAAGGTCCAGTAAAGGCAAACAAGAGGCTTAGTAAGAAAAAAGCGAAGGAACACATATGATAGACATGTAAAAGTATGTTGTAGGAACTAGTAGAAGAGATAACAGAGCACAAGTAGGAGAACATGCATAATAACGGCAAAATCATAGGAACATAAGAGAAGACATGCACGGAAAGGATACAAAACATAAGCGAGAACTCATGAAACATGGCATAAACAAACAGATTCACACAAAGACAGAATAAAAAATAAGAAACGAAAATCGTTTTTTAAGATTTTGAAAAACCTTAAATTGAACAGACTAATTTTGAAAAGAGAAAATTGGGGAAAAGCTTCGAAACTTCGAGTATAACATCAGATCTATCACAGATCTAAGAAAACAAAAGAAAGAAAGAACCTCGAACAGCTTTTAGGGTTTCTCAGAAACCCTATAAACAAGAAGGCTTGGAAAGGATCTGGCCTGGAATAGATCTGAGCCTTATCTAGGCTCTTTTGGCTCGAACACGTCGGAACGGAGCCGGAGAAGCCACAGGAACACAAATCGGCAGAGGATCTGAACAGGCCTCGTTGAAGTGGAACCTCGAAATCTCGAACAACCATGATTTGGGGGTGAAGGGAGGTGAGCATAGGTCGTCCATGGCCTGAGAAGCCATGGACTCCGGCGAGAATTGGTCGGAGAAGACGAGGGAGGCGATTAGGGTTTCGAGTGTTAGAGAGCGTTTGAGAGAAAGGGAGTGTTTGAGGGCGGCGGTTGAAGAGAAATGAGAGATAGGGTTAGGTCGTTTGAAATAAAAAAGGAAAGGGGGGATGTGGGCCGTTGATCAAAATGATCAACGGCCAGGATCTGAAGATACAAACGGGTGGGTCGGACAAGATGGGTAAAAAAAATCGAATTGGGTCGCCGATTTGGGGCATGACTTGAGGTCAATTGGGGGGTAAAGATAGGTTATAATTGAAAGAAATTGAGGTCATGATTGCAATAGCCAGTTTTCCCTTTTGATTTTATAAAAATAGCAAAAGATATTTTAAAACCAAATTGAAGGAACTGAGTCAACTAATAATATATAAATATTAATTCAAAAATATTGGGATCACTTTTGTAATTATAAAATGCTATTAAATCTTAAAGAGGCTAGTATTGCAATTATATGCAATTTAGTTTTAAAAATACCAAACGAATTTGTAAAAATATGTAAAAATCATGCCGACTATATTTTGATGTAAATATGAGAATGAAATAAATTATTCTCCAAAATGGCAAGCTTTGGGAATAATTATGGGATTTTATGGTGTAAAAATAGGCCATAAATTGGTTTAAAATCGTTAAAAAATGCCAAAACCCTTTGGGGTGATTATATATGCACATATATGTCATTTTGAAAATATGTAGGGAAAAATTGGGTATCAACAGCTGCCCCTCTTTACCCGAGGAGGATGAAAGAGTTGTCGGGTAAAGACAAGATGGCCAATTTTGACCGGATCGGTGATTGAAAAGAGTTTTGACCGAGCCCTGGCTTTTGAGCTGCCTACATATCCTTGGTTTCACAGAAATCATGCCATATGTAGTTCAGGAACCATTGACGGTGTGTGTCGATGGTGACTCGAAAAGACGGATGAAATGATTAGGTTTGAAAAGGTGTTTGGAGTCGGATAGGCTGCGGAAGACCGAAGCGGGATCGCTCCTACTGAGACGGCCGTTTGTTAGCCGGTGTACCTGTAGAGGAGCAGATGCACATATTGTGCATAATTTAAACATGATGCAAATTCCCATTGGACCATGAATGCTTGTCTTTGGATGGTTAGGATGACGTCCTCAGACTATGATGTCCTGGGCCATGAAGAGCATAAAATAATGATTCGCAGGCCATGAAATAGTGTTCTCGGGCTATGCAGATGGTGCCTCCGAACTATGACGCCTTTTAATAAGTTGGCAATTTTTCAGCCCATGAGAAGGTTGCAATCTTTCAGCCGAATGAATGCAAAGAGTGGCGATTTTTCAGCCACGACATGAATTTGAATGCAGGTGGCGATATTTCAGCCGAAGCGAGAATTTAAATAAAGTGGCGATATTTCAGCCATGCAGGGTGGAGACAAAGCTTAGTCTCGAAAGGCAGATAGATAGCCTTATGCAATATGGAGGTAGATCTTAACCTCGAAAGGCAGAGAATAGCCTTATGTAATATGGATGGAGACAGAGCTTAGTCCCGGAAGGCAGATAGATAGCCTTATGCAATATGGAGGTAGGGCTTAACCTCGAAAGGTAGAGAGTAGCCTTATGCAAAATGCAGATGGAGACAGAGCTTAGTCTCGAAAGGCAGATAGATAGCCTTATGCAGGATGGAGGTAGGGCTTAACCTCGAAAGGCATAGAGTAGCCTTATGCAAAATGCAGATGGAGATGGAGCTTAGTCTTGAAAGGCAAATAGATAGCCTTATGCAGGATGGAGGTAGAGCTTAACCTCGGAAGGCAAAGAGTAGCCTTATGCAAAATGCAGATGGAGATAGAGCTTAGTCTCGAAAGGCAGATAGATAGCCTTATGCAATATGGAGGTAGAGCTTAACCTCGGAAGGCAGAGAGTAGCCTTATGCAATATGGAGGTAGAGCTTAACCTCGAAAGGTAGAGAGTAGCCTTATGCAAAATGCAGGTGGCGATATTTTAGCCGAAGCAAGAATTTAAATAAAGTGACGATATTTCAGCCATGCAGGATAGAGACAGAGCTTAGTCTCGAAAGGCAAATAAGTAGCCTTATGCAGGATGGAGGTAGAGCTTAACCTCGGGAGGCAGAAAAGTAGCCTTATGCAAAATGCGGATGGAGACAGAGCTTAGTCTCGAAAGGCAGAAACTAGCCTTATGTAGTGCAGGAATGTAAAAGAGCAAATAGTAGTAATTTTCTTAGCTGATAGGCGATTGCGATATCATGACTGCTGGGGAATGTTGGGTGTAGATAGTAGACCTTTGTGAGTTGAGTGATTGTTTCGAGGGTTTCGACTTTGAAGAGTGAATGCATTTTGCATTGCGATTTGAGTTCCTGCATCCAAAGAAAAATCATGAGTTCTGTAGAGGGGGAAGGTTAGTTCCTATCCCTTGGCTCCTGACGTTACGTATCATTGTGGTAGCATTGCTAAACGACGATGATGCAAATGATGCTTATTCATGATTCAGTAAATGTAATGTAAGTATATATATTTTGAAAAAAAAATGATTTTATTTTGGATGAACCAACAACTGTAATGTGGTTCAAGACACAACAACCTTGCTTGCTCCAAAATTTTAAGGGTCCTCCTCAAAATCCTGCCCCAGTTCACTGAGCTGGCGCTGCTGACAGCTGTGCTGAATAACTGAAAGCGGATCGATTCCAGAATTTTGAGGGTCCTCCTCAAAATTCTGCCCCAGTTTACTGGGTTGATGTTGATGCGAAAGCCGAAAAACTGACTTCGGAATTTTGAGAAACCTCCTTAAAATTCTGCCCCAGTTCCAATAGTGGGGAAAATGGAATTTTTATTAAAATGTGACCGAACCCATAGGGTGGCCTACGTATCCCCTCTTAAATGGGAATCAAGTCAGGCGAAGTTCAAATTACATCATGAAGAAAAACATATGATCAAATGTAGTATCTCTTTACGGCGTCTGAGTTGATTGGCTTCGGCCGGACTTCTCCGTCCATTTCTGATGGTATCCTAATCGACAAACTACTGCAGCTCACGTTTGGCGTAGTTGTCAATCAATATGTGTATATTTGGCAAAGGGAAGTGGTCCTTGGGACTGTCCTGGTTGAGATCTCGGTGGTCGACACAGATTCTAACTTTCCCATCTTTCTTTGGCATCGGCACGATGTTGGCCAACCATGTTGCATACTCTACCACTCTGAGAACCTTTGCTTTGACTTGTTTGGTAACCTCTTCTTTGATTTTCAGACTCATGTCTGGCTTGAATTTTCTGAGCTTCTGTTTTACTGGCGGGCATGCCGGGTCTGTCGGCAACTTGTGAGCCACAATGGATGTGCTGAGGCCAGTCATATCATCATAAGACCATGCAAAGATATCCTCATACTCTTTTAGGAACTCTGTGTACTCTTTCTTTTCTGATGGTGACAAATGTACGCTGATACGTGTCTCCTTGACATTCTCTACGTCTCCCAAATTAACAACCTCAGTTTCGTCAAAGTTAGACTTGGGTATATTCTCAAAGTTCTCGACCTTTCTGACAACCTCTTCTAGTATATCATCCTCTTCTGAATCTATATCCGTTTGTCATTGCCTCGTTGCAAGTCACAATTGTTGGTTCATCATCAAGATATGTAAGAGTAACGCTATGTAAAACAAAGTAAATGATAGAGGAAAGTAATAAAAGTGCAATATATAATGAATTTGAAATGCTTTGATTAAAATTAATAATCGTTCGAGACATCAGAGCTCTTTTGGAAAGTAAAGACAATTCAGAAAGGATAAGCAACTAAGAAAATAAAGATGCGATGCATGATGCTCGTTCAACCTTGCTACCCCGAAGATGTCCGGGCACTGGTGGTCCTGACCGACCAATTGGTGAGGCGTTCCCCTCGGTTCATGGCTTAAATGGAAGGTCCTTCCTTCCCTTCCTCCTCGAAGATAACACAACAATCCATATCATCTTTCAGAAATAGGTTCTTTATTGCTGCTAGTGCCTCGTCTTCCTCTGATCCGTACAAAGTGTCGGATGGCTGAAAAGTCTGCTCCAACTGAGGTATAGGGTGCTCCAGTGAATAGTATGGTTCGCGCCATGAAGGTGACTAGTGGTTGAACTCCTCCCAAGTGTACTCATACCCTAGGCCAAAAGTGGTACCGTGCTTCTTCAGCTTGATAGGTTTGGTGATACCTTGCAGGTTCTTGCCAAGTCCTTTTCCGGGTTCATACCCGCTCCAATTCAGGATGCTTTCGATCTTGCTATCCCACCACTTGTCTTTGTCTATAGCATTGACCCGCTCGATGTGGTGGTACGTTTCTCCTCCTATCCTTTTTCTGCCTCCGATCATCGGAATGGTTTGGCGATTGTATATAGGGTTGCTACCGTTGCCATGAATGATTACTTCCTGATGATTCCATTCAAATTTTATAGCTTGATGCAAAGTTGATGCTACAACCCCAGCGGCGTGGATCCAGGGTCATCCCAGCAATAAATTATAGGATGCTGGTACGTCAATGACTTGGAACTCGACATCAAACTAGGTGGGTCCCATCTGTAGGCATAGGCTAATTTCTCCAATGGTGGACCTTTGAGATCCATCAAAAGCTTTGACACTGATAGCCCCGTCTTTGACCTCGTGCAATCCCTTACCCAATGTCCTGAGAGTTATCAATGGACAAATGTTGAGGCTGGATCCCCCGTCGACCAAGATTCTGGTGATAAAATGATCTTCGCATTGCACAGTGATATGCAACGCCTTGTTGTGACTAAGCCCTTCTGGTGGTAACTCATCCTCTTGGAAGGTGATCTTGTGGCTTTCCAACACCTATCCCACCATATTCGCCATTTCGCCTCCTGTTATGTTGCTGGGAACATAAGCTTCACTTAGTATCTTTATTAAGGCATTTTATGTGTCTCAGAGCTTTGCAGAAGGGCCAAGATAGTAAATTTGTGCCGGTGTTTTGTTCAGTTGTTCAACGACTGAGTACTCCTTGGCCTGTATCTTTCTCCAAAGGTCATCGGGCCCAGTTTTGTCAGGACGTCCAGAGGCTTGCTTGCTGGACTCGGCTAAATGTTCTGGGGTGTATACCCTACCTGTTCTAGTCATGCCCTGTGCGGCGACTGCTTCTCCGGTATGTGTCTTCCCTTTCCTTCTAGCCTCAGCTGTGTAATCCCAAGGTATGGCTTTCAACTTGAATGGGGTCATGTCTGTCATGGAAACCGAAATGGGCACCCTTGGAGGTAACACAACAACTTCAAACGGTGCGGGTGCCTTTGGAATCCCAAACTCAACCTCAATTGATTTTGGCACCTTTGCAGGCGGTGCTTCAAACTTGAGTGGCACAGACACATTTACCACATCCTCCTTAGAAGGCTAAATCTGCACAATCAATGGGATTGACGGTAACCACCGGCTTCTGAGGTTCATCACCTTCAGCTATCAACCCGATTGACCCTTTGGGGTCCCAGTCGTCTTCAATCTCAATCATATAGATGCCCCCGCCCTTGTGGTCAGGCAGAGGGTTGTTGCATACATTAGGAGCGGGCTCCTTTGCTATAATGATCTTGTTGTCAATCAGGGTCTGAATCCTATCTTTCAACGAGCGGCACTCGTCGATGGTATGGCCTTTCATCCCGGAATGGTATGCGCAAGTCTTGTTTGGGTTGACCCATTGGGAAGGATTTTCTGGAGTTACGGCTGGAATAGGGGTAACGTAACCGGCTGCTTTGAGTTTTTCATATAATTGGTCAATTGGCTCGGCTATGGCGGTATATTGTCTGGGAGGTTTACGGTCGAAGTTTAGTCTAGGTCGGGGAAAGTGTTGGCGGGTAGGAGGTGATGGGTAGAGAGAAGGTTGTGAGATAAATGCTTGGTATACGGGTGCGGGTTGAGAATATCTGGGTGAAGTGGGTTGATACGTAGGTGGTGGAGGTGATTCGTAAGCAGGTGGTGGAATTTGGTAAGTGGGTGATGGTGCTTGGTAGTTTAGGGTAGGTTGATATGTGAGTGAAACTGAGGGATAGGTTTGGTACTTCATAGAGGAATTGTTCCTTTGTGCAACCATTACGGAATTTACATCCTTTTTTCTTCGACGAGCCACCAGACTGTAAGGCCTTGTTGGTAGCTTGCAATGCCTCGAGGTTAGTGACCATACCGTTTTTGATGCCTTCTTCAATCCTTTCTCCCAACTTGATGATGTCGGAGAACTTTTGGCCCTCTATTAGCATCAGCCTCTCGTAGTATTGCGGATCCTGAGCAAGGACGAAAAACCTGTTCATTTGTTCTTCCTCCAAGGCCGGTCTGACCTTAGCAGCTTCTGAACTCCAACGAGTGGCATATTGGTGAAAGGTCTCTGTGTGCTTCTTCTTGAGATTCTAGATATAGAACACATCTGGTGCGTTCTCAGTGTTGAACCTAAACCGGTCCATAAAGTCAGACGCCATGTTCACCCAACTAGTCCATTTCTTTGCATCCTGGCTAATATACCATGATAAAGCATCACCTTTCAAACTCCTCATGAACAGCTTCATGCGGATTTTCTCGTCCCTTCTGACTCCTACCAGTTTATCACAATACATTCTGAGATGGACCCTGGGATCACCTATACCGCCGAGCATTTCGAACTTGGGAGGTTTGTACCCCTCCGGGAGTTCGACATCTGGCTGAACACAAAGATCTTCATAGTTCAAACCTTCCACACCTTTGTTATCTTCGACACCCTAGACCCGGCTGGTTAACCTCTTGAGCTCAGCAGCTAAATTCTGAATGAGGGAGTCTTTGATGTCTGATTTAGGTGTATCTGAGATAGGCTGGGCATAGTGGGGTACAGTGTCCACAAAGATGGGAGCGTTTTGGTCGTTTGTGGTGTTTTGGGGTTCGGGAATGAGTAGTGGAGTGTTGTTGCAGGTGTTGCAGGCTTGGGTATGAGCAGGTTGTGCTGGTGGTGGTGTAGTATGGTTCTGGTTGTTGGGATCAGCAGTGGCAAGAGTGATTGACAGACTTGCTAGGTTTCGAACTTATTCCAACTCTTCTCGAAATCTCAGCAAAGTTTGCTCAAGATGAGCAGCAGTTTCCTTAGTGATTGAAGCATTCTTAGAGGTTTCCTCGATTTCCTTTCTAGCACTGTTATCTCCCATTTTGCCTTTGTTCCTGTTTCTGATAGGACGCGGAGGAGGAGGAGGTGGAGGGCCCTTGGATCTTGTTGAGTATGCTGATGGTGCCATAATGCACGAACTAACCTTTGGGGAGGGGATTAAAAAAAGGAAAAAAAAAGGTAACAAGTTAGTGCTGGTTGTGAGAAGAAAATGTTGCAATATTTAAACACATTGTGCAAGAATATAAATCGCGTCCTAATTTGGGTGCCTCGTTGTGCCTGAGGTAGGCCTAGCAACAAATTAACTTGGAGAACTTATAATGCTAAATTCCTCATTTTATTGATAAAAAATAAGATGACTCCAAAGCGACGCTAAATAGCGGAAAATAAAATGTCACTAGTGGCCATCAGCCTTATTACATCATTAGAAGCAAAATAAAAGACTTCTAACTACTTGGTCCCAGACGGACCTTCCCCAGATCCGGTATTCTTTCCTCCCTCGTACAGCTGCATCAGCTCGCGCAGTCCCAGCAGCAAGTAAGCTCGGGCCAGGTGCCCACCTTCATTACCCTCAGCATTCTGACAATCGTCGATCCTCTTCAGGAATTTACCTTCCAATTCCACTAAGCCTCATTCCAGATACCCCAGCCGGTTGTTGGCATTGACAGCCATATCCTTACACTCGTTGATCAGCTTCTCGTGGGCTTCCTGTATTTTCCGATGCTCGTTCTCGCATTCTCGCATCTTTTTGCGCAGTTGATTGTATTTAACCTTTGCTGCAGTCTTTTCATCAATAAGCCTATGACCATGGAAAAACCCTGGGTGACCCAAACCAATGTGATCATCCTCCAACCAACCCAAATAGTGCGGCACACATTCGGTATGATACCTGTATGGTTCGAGGGATTCCCTTCCCAAAACAAGCTTACAGTGCCACATGTGCTGAGCTTGACACCTGTGTGGGCTATCATCATCCTGAAAGTCGGCTCTGAAGTGACTCATCTTGTCGACCCTTGGTATGATTTGTTTCCTCCCTGCTTGTCTCATAGCTCGGAGAGGGACATAAGGGTAAGTTCTTCTTAAGCCAATGAGTATAAGGAACGGTGCATCCTGAGATCGAACAATAAATTCCCCGGTTGGGAACCACTCATAAATCCATTGTACATGCTCTTCTTTCAGATTCTCAAACAGCTCTACCCATCCACTGGCGTCTTCTGGCTAAGCAAACATATTGGGCATAAAGTTCATTCGCTTTGGGTGATGAAAAGCTATATGTTCATCCCAATCCCTGCGTATGATTTCCTGTTTGTAGTCGCCTTTCTAAAGGTGTTCTATGAGCCAAAGTTGAAGTAACAGGTTGCACCCCTCAAAGTACGGGGCTCCTTGTTGACACTTTTCCAAAGCCCGGTATATTTCAGCAACGATCATGGGTACTATGCTGAAATTTGCCCATCAATACCCTCCATTAATGTCTTGGTCACCATGAATAGTCTGGTGTGGATCTTAGCCTTCTTCATAGGGAAAATTATCATGCCCAAGAAGCAAAACATGAACACAAAGACCCTTCTATGTATGTGTCCCAAAGAAGTAAGGGCAAACTCGTCCATGTAGGTGCGATAGGACTTGCTGTGGCCATATCTCTCGTACAAGTAGTCAAATGGTATGTAGGAGTCCTTCAAGCAAGAGAGGTCGGGATTTTTCTTGAGTCCCATCATCTTCAGAAAGCCTCTACTTTTGCGGTTTTCCGGTATAAGCAAACCCGGAGTCTCCCAAGGGATACCAGCAAGGGCCCCTATCTCTTCTAGCAAAGGGGTCATTTCCAAGTCTCCAAAGCGGAACACTGATCGATCATTATCCCAAAACAAAGTGGTCGCCTCAATGATCTTGTTGTTGGGTTGGATTTCCAGAAGTGAGGGCAAATTCCCTAAGTATTTGCGGACGAGTGTCTACTCACTGGAGTGAAGATCTTCCCACCGATTCAGCAGCCTTGGATGAATGTTGGATACCATACCGAATCTGGGTACCTCGTGCCTCATTTTCTGCAAAACAAAGTGTTAGGCCCTTAACCCCACCAAACTCGACTATTTGAATCAATAATTAGCAAAAGGCATTTAGTTCTCCAAATAAATGCACATAATGTGGAGGTGTCCGTTTGGGTTTCAGGAAACCCGATGGACTTTGGTTTAGGCTATCTTAAGGAGTCATTATGTGGACAACATAACTGACTCGACTAGGGTTGACCATGATACATGAACAGTTTCAAGTGAATATGGTTTCTACTTTTTAAAGTGCTAGACAAGGTACCCTTGAGCGGACAACTCAAGAGGGAAAGGCGCGGAACCGTCGACTACACCGTTGATCGACTGGTTTTACCGCAAATATGCCTTTTCCATATTTAGGGGGTTTATAATATCGGAAGGGCGCAACCACTCATTATAAGCGTTGCTATAGGATTTGTTTTGGCACGAGTGGAATATGATGTTGAGGAATGCAGTTATAATAATGAGACAAATTGCATGTATTTTCACGTTCATAAAGTAAAGATTACAATAAATGCTCAGTAATTACAACAGAATTGAAATAATAAGGCAGTAAAAGAAGAAATTAAAAGGAAAGAAAACATGAAGAGCCAAGTTAGTATTTTGATGAAATAATTAAAGACAGAAGATAAATGCAATTAAGGAAGCAATAAAGTCACAAAAGCACATAATGGTAAAAGCCTTAAAGGTTTCCCCAGCAGAGTCACCATGCTGTCGACGCCCCCTTTTTCCCTCCTAAAAAAAGGCAAAATCGGGTTTACGACATTATGGGCAAAACAACTCTTATTCCCTTTTGAGGAATCGGGTTATGGAATTTGAAGAGTCGTCACCTAATGATTATAGTGCATTAGGACACTTTAAAAGAAAAAGAAGAAGAGTTTGAAAGAAAAACCAGAGTTCAGGTAAGGGCTTGAGATTATCTCGAGGGGAAGGTGTTAGGCACCCCCCAAGATCCACTAGTGTCGTTCCTGGCCGTACTTAGTTGTGACTTTAAGAAGAGTAGAAGTAACATGCAATGTTTGCACATAAGGAATACAAATAAGTTGAAAGTTTTGAAAGAAAGGAGAGAGAGAAAAAAAAAGACATAAGTAGTTTTGGAAAGAAAAGATTGATTGAAGAAAACATTACTTTTAAGAATACATCACATCGTATAAATAAAGAAAAGGTCCTAGGTTTAAATACAATATGGATCACTTCGGTGCAATACCCAGCAATCATTCTCACACGAGATATTAGCGCATCGGTCATCATATCCATATTCTACCCTTCCCACCCCGTTAAGGTGTTAAAGCGCGTTTAGTCTCGTTTACGTATTGCATGCTAATACCCGTCCCGACCTATCAGTCCCGGGGTATTAGGACTTCTAATCCTAAGAGGGAAGAAAGGGATGGGGCCTTTATGGAGTTTAAAGGATAAAATTCTAGTTTCGACATTCAAAACAAATATCAAATAAAGGGATGAGTAAACAAGCAAACAAGGCTCAAATAAACCCCTTAAATCAAACAACACTTAGTTTAGCATGTCTTAGCATAGACTGATTTGGTCTTAAGTTAAAAATTAAGCGGCGAGCAGACTGGTTCAACACATATATTTAGGCAGAAAGTCTGCATTAAGCAACTCGGATCCAATTGTCAGAAATTGTAGAATTTTAAGCGAGTCAAAAAAAGAACTGTTTTAAGAAAGGACCTAACGCGGAATAGTTTAAGACAGAAGGCTGAAAATTTGCAGAGGTTCAGAGATGACTTAAAAATTAGCAGAATTGTTTAAGTAAAACTACAGTAGAATTATGAAGAAAAGTTTTCGAAAGTGAAAAGACATTAACGGAATAGTGAGTTAAAGGCTGTTTTGAAATAGTAGCTTCATGAGATGAATAAATTCAGGCCGAGGGTTAAAGGAAAAATTTCAGGAAAAAAAAAGTTTAGAAAATTTAAGAGCATTACAGATTTGTAAGAGTTTCAAAAGCAAACAGATTTGGAAGAGTTTTTGTTGACAAAGTTTGAAGCCAGTTGACAGATTATTTCTACTTAAACACATTAGGCGAGTTTGAGCTCCTATAGGCATGGTATCTACGTCTTGATTTTTTAAGGCTTGTTACTATTATTAAACCGGTAAAGGAATGAGTATTTGATTACCCTACAGTTTGCCTAGCGTTTATGCATTTCCTATAGTTATGATTTCTATATGCAATTAGTTGATTATTAGGTCCTATAGTCAGGATTTCTAATGATTGGCAATACGACTGAACATGAAATCTTATAGGCATGATCTCTAAATGATTGAATGAAAGGAATGCAAAAACCTATAGACATGATTTCTAGGTGATTTATACGTTTAACCTATAGGCATGATATCTAAGTGATTAAACAACAATATTGATCCTATAGGCATGGTATCTACCCTTTAACATATGCAAGTAAATATAAACCCCCTCCCATACCCTTTACTAATACTCCCCAAGTTCCTTTTTACAAGATTATTACAGAACCAGAAGAAAGAAGGTAAACAAAAATACATCACAGCCTACAGCTAGATCCGAGCAGTCTAATTCAATCTTAATATCCAATAACATGTGTTCCCCCAAATCCAGATTCCAGAATCCAAGGCTTTCTCTTATTCAGAGTGTTTCAAATTTCCAAGGAGCTTCAAGAGCCCAGGCAATGCTTACACTCTGAAGAGTAAATATTGTAACAGAATAGTGCAAGTGTGGAATTACCAGCCCTCAGGCATCCAAGTTCAGAGGGAACTCCAGGGTCCCTAAGCATGGCTTACCAAAGGGGGGTAGAACTTAGGAACTAGGAATGAGTGCAAAGTGATAGGGGAACCATAGCAGAGGGTGGTCATACCCAGCCATGGCATAGGCTGGCGCACCCCTATCCCTTTGCTTAGATCAACAAATGGGAGCAGACTTTGGGGAGTCAAACTTAGGGTCTGAGTGGTGATTAGGACACTACTAGACCCAAGTTAAAGCTCATTAAGGGGAGAGTTAATGGGAAAGCATTTGAGTAGAGACTCAGGAGAGTCTGATTCTGGATCATGGTTAGCAATATCAGATGCTGCCATGATTCAGAATAGTACTAGCACACAAAAGGGAATAGGGGAAGGGATTTCCATACAGAAGCATACACTGACATTAAAAAAATATAAGAAAGCATAGCAGACTGCAGATGCAAAAACATAGAAGAACATGCTACAGAACATAAACACACAGTGAAGAATGTGTAGAAGAAGAGAAGTGAATACACATAGTAGGAGAGTGTTATTTAACTTAGAAGTACATACCAGATTTCAGTTCTAGTACAGCAGAGAAACAACAACAAGTAGACAGCCAGACAGTCAGCAGGAACAATTCAAAACTTTAGCAAGTACTTGGGGAGCTCAGAGGAACTCCAGAAATGTTCAGACAATAATGAGAAGGGGAGCAGGGTGCTCAGTAGAGAAAGTAGTAGTAGAGAAAAATCAGTAGTAGAGAAAGTAGTCTCTTCTTTATTAAGACAGAGGTGTCTGTGTGTTTTTGAACTCTATTGTTCGTGTCTCCTCTATGAAAGTTGTGTGTAGTGTCTTGTTTTTATAGTGCAGAAAACGAGTAAGCAAAAGTCAAGAAAATAGTTTGCAATCAATCATAGAAGGTGTCCCTAAGGTTAAGGGATTTGATTTCAAACGGGCATGAGAGAATTAAGGAAAGAAGAATAATTAAAAACCTTTCCAAAGTAACATAACACAGGTAAATACTGTCACACCTCCTTTTTGCACGCCAACCCCGAAGGGTAACTGCGTGAGGGAGTTTTTCCAATTTAAGTGACAATATTCGAAATGGGATTATTTATTTAATTCAGAGTCGCCACTTGGGAAAGGTTTGGCTTTTGGTGTTCCAAGTCACCGGTTTATATTGAATCCCAAATCGAGGAAATTTTTCGACTTTTCCAAATGAAGTCTGCGAACCAGAAATTCTAAGTAAGGAATTCTGTTGATCTGAGGGAAGGTGTTAGGCACCCTCGAATCCCGTGGTTCTAGCACGGTCGCTTAAATTGTTATAATGGCTAAATATCTGATTTAAATACATGTTGTGACTTATGTGCTTTTATTAAGTTTAAACCGCTTTTATTATTGTCATTTTTATTTTTTATAGGATTGCAACTTCGTGAAAATGCATCTCGAACCACGTTACAATCAATGCACCCGTGGTCGTCGACACATTTAGACTCCGTTGAGATTTGGATTTGGGTCACATCAATGTGCACCCGAATTTAAGAATGTAATTTAATTAAGTCGCACCTAGAGCAACTAACGTACTGTTATTTTGGGAAGGCCGTAAAATTCGCTAAACGGCCTGTCCCGAATTCTAAGTATTTTAGTATATACATTTAGAGGGCCCCACAGCTTGTTCATTTTTGTTTGTCGAGGCTCGTCTCAATTTTATTTAAAGGATAAACCTATAGTGACTATATTTTTCTATTACGTTTGTCTCTAAAAAATAAAAGGAAGAGGATACCAAATTTACTTGTTTAAACAACTACATACTAAATCTATAATATGTTTGTCGAATCCGAATTTTTGTTTTATTACGTGATTGGTTGTTTATGAGAGTTACCTCATGACTTGTCTTCAACGAGTGAATACGCTTGTTAATTGGCTAAGGGAGATGGCAAACAAACTAATAACATATACTAAACTTACATTAAACGACCTTCAAATTTGAATTTTAAAACTAGCTTATTTGGGCTTTGATTAATGGAATCGGCTCTTTTATTAGGAAAACTACTACTAATTAAACTCAAAAATGCCTATTAGTTTTCCTCAAAAGTCGTCTCATTATTTCGAAATAGTGAATCTATATCGAAACCCATATCGAGCCTATATCGGAACAAGTAATCTAACAAGGGAGTTGGCGTACATGGCCGAACTGTTAACGTAACCACATGAGAATTTGTTTGGGGTACATTCATCCTGAAGTCAAACGGAATCAAATACAACAGATTTGACAGTTCAGAGGTCTAGACCAAACACATACAGATGCTTGCCATGATTCTATGTTATAATGTCATAACTAAAACAAAACCCAATGGTTATATGCAGTAAAACACGTCTGATCTAACAAACAAATGCTATCTAATAGTTCATCTCAACTCAGAATGTATGTTAATTCATACAGAGCAATTGCAGTTTGAAGTTAAACAAATGCAGGCCAACTTATCATTTAAACTATGGCTATATTTTGAACATAAGCATCGTGAAGGAAACAACATTCGTTTCTTTATTTTTGCTTCAAAACTTCAAGCTTTCAACAACACATGGTTTCAGAAGTTGTGTACCTGGAAGTGTTTACAATTGAAGAAGAAGGGAAGTCAGCAGAGTAACAATGGCAACAAATGCAGCAGCAGTAACAGCAGACAACAACAGGACAAATCCTATAACAAAGTGCGACTATAGCCGATAGAACAAGTAGTAACAACACAAACAGCAACACCCAGTGCAGTAGACACAATGCTTGAAGACAAAACCAAGTCCAGCAGAACAAACAATGCTACCCAAACAATAGACTTAGTCGAGACTTGGAAGAAATCAGGATTGATTGAACAGATTGAACAAATGAAACCCAAACAACAGTAGGAAGAAACAGTTTCTGATTTTTGTATGTTTTTCTCTCTTGTTTATGTGTCTGTATATGCCTCTCTGTGATATCCCTCTCACTATCCCTTTCTTTTCAAAATCCAGTGCCAATTTCCAGTCTCGAAATCTGTCTCTATTTCAGTTCCCAATTTTCAGCCCTCAATGTGTATGCCTTACTTCTCTTATCTCTATTCTGAAAAAATCCAGCCCCCAAGTTAGTCTAAAAATCAGTCCTCTCTCCCCCAAAAATCCCCTCCCTTTTCTAATGGAAGTTCTCCTGTTTTATAAGCCTAGCATCAGCCCTTTAACAGCCTATTAGACAAATCAGAACCCCTCCCATGTGATCTGTTTTCTTTCCACTCAACTACTTAAAATAAGACCCCTCCCATGACATTCCCTGACAGTCCCCTTTCCCCTTTTATTAACTAAAAGCAGACATGGGCAGCAGGAATATAACCTGACAGCATATGCTGTCAAACTATTTTAAACTTTAAAAAGGCCTTAATGCACATGTTGTGCACAAATGCACATGCCCCCATTTCAGACTGTAACTAAACAAAAATGAATCCTCAAATTTCTGATTCAAATACATCGATTATAAGTAGCTAAACTCAATTCCTAATTGATTCAGACAATGCTTAACAGAAACAGATCAAATTGTTATTATTCAAACAGCTGAAACTATTCGACGATACGTATCGAATCGACTACACTAATTATAGCATGTACAATCGAAAACCATGATCAGACATCTAACAGTATTAAGCACATGATTCGAATTGTACTGACTAAACAAAAAATTACACTGGGGAATCAATTAATCAATCGAATTTGAACTCAATTAGTTGTGCAACTCAACACATATACATGATCAGTAAAGGGAAGGAAAATTTGATTGAATACAGAGGTCCGGGCAAGGTGGGCAACAAAAGTTAATACAATTCAAAAGCACAAACTAAACCAGACGCTTGGCCATACGGACAGACCTTTAACACATACATGAACTGGACAAAGAAAAGAAAACAAACTTACCTTAAAGCCCTTGAAAAAATCAGAGAAACCAACTCGTGTTTGAATAGACCCTTCTTGGGGTTGAACGGACTTTAATCGAAGTGATCTCACTGAGAATACTTCGACTAAGGTCCATTAGACCCTAAATACTTTGGCTCAAACGGACACAGACCAGTCACGAGGAACCCTAGGGTTCCTAAAAGCAGATCTAGGATTCATGTTTCCCTGGTTAGATTCGGACCAAACCAAACATGGTTTGGTCACGAGGGAGGTCCGGGGACTGTTTGCTGTGAAACTGGGGTCAATTGGTGTAAGTCAGGTTCCGACTCGAATCTTCAAATGAAGATTCGAGAAGGGGGAAGGGGATTCGAGCTAAGTGGTTGGTGGATTTGGGTTCAGGATGGTGAGGTGCATCTATGGTGTTAAGGTGGAGGTCATCGGTGTTCATGCTACCGGGTTTTTGGTGAAGGGAAATGGGGGCGGCTCTAGGGTTCCGGGGTTTTGGGTCTGTGAAGGGATGACTAAGGCAGGGTGGGATTTGGATAGGGGGGTAGGGTGTGATATGAGGCTTTTATACGGGGTGGATGATTGTGTCTTGGCCGTTGGATTGCCACTAATCAACGGCTGTGATTTTTCCATTAAAAGAAACGGTGTCGTTTGCTTTCATACTGGGGTGGATCAGGCCGGGTTTCATTGGGTTGGGTCTGATAACGGGTAAAGGAGATGGAACGAGGGCTGTTAGATCAGCCCGGCTTGAACGACTGAGATTAGACGGCCTTATACAGCGTCGTTTGGGTACAGGATTGGTCTGATCTGGGCCGTTCCCCTGAATCAATCAACGGCTCAAAAGGATGACGCCTATACGGCGTCGTTTGGGGCATCTCGCAGAAAGCCTGGTTGGACTGGGTCATTTGTATGAGTTTGGGCCTGATTTCATTTGAAATTATGGCCCAAATCCAATGTTTTCCTTCTTACAACTTAAAAAATAAAATTCCTAATAAAATCATACCAATATTAATTAATACTCAAAACAACAATTATCACTCACATTGACATTTAATTAAAATAAAATCACTTAATGACAACAAAAAATAGAATAAAAGACGCATATTTTTTACGATTTTCCTTTTAAAACCAATTACGGTTCAACTACACACGACACATTTTTTTTGTATTTTGTTTTAATAAAAATAAAATGGGCAAAAATCATAAATAATTATCAACATACCACGTAAAAATCCAAAAATTGTACAGCAAGACCGATTGCTATTATTTTTGTTTCTTTTGGAGTGATTGTCGCGTAAAACAAAAATCACGTGCTCACAACTCTCATGCAAGCACCAGCGACTGTTTCCACGGCTCAAACTCGTGAGCGGATATGAGCGATTTTTGCCTGTTGGACTACTCCGTGTGAAGCATGTTTTGAAAGATCTGACCGAATCTTTGCTTCAAAGATTTCCTACATATCCTGGGCTAAACAGGAATCAGGTCAATGTAGTTCGGGAAGCTTTGTTAGCTGGGACTACCATGGGACTGCAATTCTTGCCGTTACTGCTGTTGCCGTTGCTGTTGCTGCTTACCGACTCCCTTATTACAAACAAAGGAAAATTGAAACTGTACTAACTACGTATGCATGTCAACCGCTAGTTACAAGATTCCTATTTATGATCCTTTGGCGACTTGATCTTGGGTCTTAGCTGATTCTGCTTGTAGACTCCGATCTGAATCTTGATGCTTGCAAGTTGTAGGCGCCTATTTATTTCTGTGACACTAAGTAAGATGGGGTTGGTAGAACTCGGGACCTTTATCAAACCTTTGAACGATCCGCCCTTCTCCTTTCCGAATATCTCGGCACATCTTCTTTTTGTCTTTTTCTTCTTTTATTCTGAGTTGAGACTCATCTTGTGGGTCGTCTCCATTCATGTGTCTCGAGGTCAGATCTACGGGGAAAAACAAATGAACGAAATTTTCTGCCCCAGTTCTACTAGGAAAATTTCGTGAGTTAGTTGCCGGGAAGTTTACAAAGTTGATGAAGGGATTGGACCACAAAATGCAACTTCGGGATTGGATCCCTAATATTGCCATAAGGTAAAAATGCTCAGTTCAGGGTTGGAGCCCTAATACTAACTAGCTGGGGAGAAGTTCAGTTTAGAGTTGAAACCCTAATACTGACTAACTGGGGAAAAGTTCAGTTTAGGGTTGGGGCCCTAATACTGACTGAATGGAAAAGTTCAGTTTAGGGTTTAAAACCCAAATACTGACTGACTGGAAAAAGTTCAGTTTAGGGTTTAAAACCCTAATGCTGACTAAATAGAAAAGTTCAGTTCAGGGTTTAAAACCCAAACATTGGCTAAAGGAAAAGTTCAGTTTTAGGGTTTAAAACCCTAATACTGACTGGATGGAAAAAGTTCAGTTTAGGGTTTAAAACCCTAATGCTGACTAAACGGAAAAAGTTAAGTATAGGGTTTAAAACCCTAATGCTGACTAAAGGAAAGAGTTCAGTTTAGGGTTTAAAACCCTAATGCTAACTGAATGGAAAAAGTTCAGTTTAGGGTTTAAAACCCTGATGCTGACTAAAGGAAAGAGTTCAGTTTAGGGTTTAAAACCCTAATGCTGACTGAATGGAAAAGTTCAGTTTAGGGTTTAAAACCCTAATGCTGACTAAACGGAAAAAGTTCAGTTTAGGGTTTAAAACCCTAATGCTGACTAAAGGAAAGAGTTCAGTTTAGGGTTTAAAACCCTAATACTGACTGAATGAAAAAGTTCAGTTTAGGGTTTAAAACCCTGATGCTGACTAAAGGAAAGAGTTTAGTTTAAGGTTTAAAACCCTAATGCTGACTGAATGGAAAAGTTCAGTTTAGGGTTTAAAACCCTAATGTTGACTGAATGGAAAAGTTCAGTTTAGGGTTTAAAACCCTAATGCTGACTGAAGGAAAGAGTTCAGTTTAGGGTTTAAAATCCTAATGCTGACTAAAGGGAAAGTTCAGTTTAGGGTTTAAAACCCTAATACTGACTGGCTGGAAAGAGTTCAGTTTAGGGTTTAAAACCCTAATGTTGACTGAATGGAAAAAGTTCAGTTTAGGGTTTAAAACCCTAATACTGACTGAAGGAAAAAGTTCAGTTTAGGGTTTAAAACCCTAATGCTGACTAAAGGGAAAGTTCAGTTTAGGGTTTAAAACCCTAATACTGACTGGCTGGAAAGAGTTCAGTTTAGGGTTTAAAACCCTAATGCTGACTGAATGGAAAAAGTTCAGTTTAGGGTTTAAAACCCTAATACTGACTGAATGGGAAAAAGTTCAGTTTAGGGTTTAAAACCCTAATGCTGACTGAATGGAAAAAGTTCAGTTTAGGGTTTAAAACCCTAATATTGACTGAATGGGAAAAAGTTCAGTTTAGGGTTTAAAACCCTAATGCTGACTAAAGGGAAAGTTCAGTTTAGGGTTTAAAACCCTAATGCTGACTAAAGGAAAGAGTTCAGTTTAGGGTTTAAAACCCTAATGCTAACTACAGGAAAAGTTCAGTTTAGGGTTTAAAACCCTAATGCTGACTGAATGGAAAAGAGTTCAGTTTAGGGTTTAAAACCCTAATGCTGACTACAGGAAAAGTTCAGTTTAGGGTTTAAAACCTTAATACTGACTAAAGGGAAAGTTCAGTATAGGGTTTAAAACCCTAATACTGACTGGCTGGAAAAGTTCAGTTTAGGGTTTAAAAACCCTAATGCTCACTGAATGGAAAAAGTTCAGTTTAGGGTTTAAAACCCTAATCCTGATTAAAGGGAAAAGTTCAGTTTAGGATTTAAAACCCTAATGCTGACTAAATGGAAGAGTTCAGTTTAGGGTTTAAAACCCTAATACTGACTAAAGGGAAGAGTTCAGTTTAAGGTTTAAAACCCTAATGTTGACTAATGGAAAGAGTTCAGTTTAGGGTTTAAAACCCTAATGCTGACTAAATAGTAAAAGTTCAGCTTAAGGTTTAAAACCCTAATGCTGACTAAAGGAAAAAAGTTCTGTTTAGGGTTTAAAACCCTAATCCTGATTAAAGGGAAAATTTCAGTGTAGGGTTTAAAACCCTAATCCTCATTAAAGGGAAAAGTTCAGTTTAGGGTTTAAAACTCTAATGCTGACTAAATGGAAGAGTTCAGTTTAGGGTTTAAAACCCTTATGTTGACTAAAGGAAAGAGTTCAGTTTAGGGTTTAAAACCCTAATGCTGACTAATGGAAAGAGTTCAGTTTAGGGTTTAAAACCCTAATGCTGACTAAATGGAAAAAATTCAGTTTAGGGTTTAAAACCCTAATGCTGACTAAAGGAAAAAAGTTCAGTTTAGGGTTTAAAAACCCTAATGCTGACTGAATGGAAAAAGTTCAGTTTAGGGTTTAAAACCATAATGCTGACTGGCTGGAAAAGTTCAGTTTAGGGTTTAAAACCCTAATGCTGACTAAAAGGAAAAATTCAGTTTAGGGTTTAAAACCCTAATACTGACTAAATGGAAAAAGTTCTGTTTAGGGTTTAAAACCCTAATGCTGACTGAAAGGAAAAAGTTTAGTTTAGGGTTTAATACCCTAATGCTGACTAAATGGAAAAAGTTCAGTTTAGGGTTTAAAACCCTAATGCTGACTAAAGGAAAAGTTCAGTTTAGGGTTTAAAACCCTAATGCTGACTGAATGGAAAAGAGTTCAGTTTAGGGTTTAAAACCCTAATGCTGACTAAAGGGAAAGTTCAGTTTAGGGTTTAAAACCCTAATGCTGACTAAAGGAAAGAGTTCAGTTCAGGGTTTAAAACCCTAATGTTGACTGAAGGAAAAGATCAGTTTAGGGTTTAAAACCCTAATGCTGACTGGCTGGGGACAAAGTTCGAGGATACTAACTGACCTCTTTTTTTGAATTTTCTTATTTTAGTAGAAGATAAAAGGGAATCTCGTGGAAACTTACCTTTCGAGTGGATTCCTTATTGCCAAACTGTTTCTTGTTCTCATGTACCTTCTTCGTTGGATGACACCTGCTTCTTGCACGGTTGTCTTGGATTATACCTGTTTCAACTTCCCAAACAAAGAACATGTGTTAGTTCGGAAATGGCGGTTGGTTCGGTGACCTTGATTGTTCCCATTGCTTTGTTGCGTCCTTATTTCTGTTGAGAAATCCTACCATTGATTGGATTCATATGGCGAAACCCTTTTGGACTGCTCAGGCTTGTATTTCCAAATTCCGTGATGATTTACCTTGTAATGCTCCCCTTTTTGTGTCCCGTTTTGCTTGGGGATTCTCAACGGGGATTTTATTGGGGATACTCTGTGGGAATTTGTACAAAGGGAAGCTCTGTGGGGGAATATTTACAAAGTGGATTCTTTGTGTGGATTTTTGTACAACGGGAACATGCTGGGGATTTGTTTCAAAGCGGACTTTCCAGGATTTGTTGGGGTAAGCTCGCTGGGGAATTTTTACAAAGGGACTCGCTGGGGGTTTGCTGGGGAAATCCTCTTTTTTTTTATTATTATTAACAAAAGGAAGACCTTGTGGGGATATATACAAGAGAGAAAATCTGTGTGGATTTCGTTGGGGCAGACTCTTTGGGGAATATTTACGCAGTGGATTCTTTGTGCGGATTTGTACAAAGGGAAACCCTGCGGGGATTTGTACGAGGCAGACTTGCTGGGGAAATTTCTCTCTTTCCTCTTTACTTCGAACGCAGTCAAACATCATGATTCATCAGGTTTGGAAAAACGTACCAACGAAACGAGGTGTTTTCCTTCATGAAACAGAATTCCGTGAAACCAAACCTGCCACCTGTCCTTTCCGGTATATCTGGAACTTGGGGTTAAACATGAAAGGGATTCGAAGAAAAACAAAGAAAGAAGAAAGCAAATTTCAGAAAAGGAGTGTCCCTTTCGGGACGAGAAAGGCTTATTTGAGGAAGACAATGCTGGCTTTAAATGGACATGACATGCTCTTTGGACTGGATGCCTGACCTTCAATGAACTTGCGTTTCCCCGAACCAAAATGGATCTGTGATTCCAAACCGGTGGAACTTTGCCGAGACCTCCTTGGGGTGGAGTCATTCTTTCGGCCAAACAGCGCCCTTTGCAGGTTTTCGCTGGCTGACCTCTCTCATTTCTCTTCCTGTCATCGCTTGATAGCACTCTTTGTGAGTTTTTTACTAAACAAGCTCTCTCATTTTGGTTTCTCTACTCCCGTCGCCTCGCGGTGCCCGAAGGTTTTCACCGACGAGACTCTCTCATTTTATCTCTCTCAATTTAGAGTGTGCCGGCCTCCATTCGTGACGCTTCTTGGCTTCCCGCTATCTTTGGTAATTGATTTGAAGGCTTGTGCTTGGTAAAGAGAGGTAGATGATACTAACTTCTAAACCGCTTGACGTGCCCCGGTTTCAATTTCAAGGTAAATAGGATTTTATTGTTGGTGTGACTGAACCTCAGGGAGAGGCTGCCTACGTATCCTTTCGGAATCAAGTCAAACGTAGTTCAGGCCTCAATCAATGTTTTTTTTTAACCGGCTCAAGGGTTTGTAGAGAGAGTTGATAGTGGGAATAAAACTTTCAGCATTTCAAATGTGTCAGGACCGCTGGGGTGTTATTCAGACATAGTATCTCTTGACCACATCTGCATTTACTGCTATTTCGGGGTCATTTCCTTCGATATCACCTAGATACAATGCTCCTCTCGGCAATATCTTCCTTATGATGTATGGGCCTTTCCAATTTGGAGCAAATTTCCCTTTTGCTTCCTGGTGATGTGGCAGAATACGCCTCAGTACCAGCTGACCTACTTCGAAGTTCCTGGGTTGGACTTTCTTATTGTAAGCACGGGCCATTCTTCGTTGGTACAACTGTCCGTGACAAACCGCGGCCATTCGCTTCTCATCGATCAAAGTCAATTGCTCTAATCGAGTTTTGACCCACTCGCTGTCCTCGATTTCTGCTTCAACAATGGTTCGAAGCGAAGGGATTTCTACTTCCGCTGGTATCACAACCTCGGTCCCATAAACCAAAAGATAAGGAGTTGCTCTTACTGACGTGCGTACCGTAGTGCGATACCCCAATAATGCAAATGGTAACTGCTCATGCAACTATCGGGAACTCTGGATCGTTTTCCTCAAAATCTTCTTGATGTTTTTGTTTGCCGCTTCTACAGCGCCATTGGCCTTTGGCCGATAAGGAGTAGAATTCCTATGCGTTATTTTGAATTGCTCGCATACATCTCCCATCAAGTGACTGTTCAGGTTTGTTGCGTTATCTGTGATGATAGTCGCAGGAATACCGAAACGACAGATAAGATTTGAGTGTACAAAATCCACTACAGCTTTTTTAGTGACCGACTTGAGAGTGACAGCCTCTACCCATTTTGTGAAGTAGTCGATGGCAACCAGTATAAATCTGTGTCCATTTGAAGCCTTTGGCTCAATTGGTCCAATGACGTCCATGCCCCAGGCAACAAATGGCCAAGGTGCAGACATGGGATGCAATTCCGTAGGAGGTGCTTGAATCAAATCACCGTGCACCTGACACTGGTGACACTTCCGAACAAAACTAAAGCAGTCCTTTTCCATGGTTATCCAATAATAACCTGCTCGAAGGATTTTCTTTGCCAAGATGTACCCGTTCATGTGGGGTCCGCACACTCCTGCGTGTACTTCGTGCATGATCTTTCTTGCCTCCTTGGCGTCGACACATCTTAGTAGGTTGAGGTCCGGGGTCCTCTTGTACAACAATTCACCGCTCAGAAAGAAACCACTTGCATGCCGCCTAATGGTTCTCTTTTGATCTCCAGTAGCATGCTCGGGGTATTCTTGCGTCTTCAGGAACCTCTTGATGTCATGGTACCAAGGCTGCGTATTTGATCCCGCCTCGATTACATTGCAGTAACCGTGTCTTTACCTGATTTGGATTTCCAAAGGATCGACGTGGGCGTTGCCCGGGTAGGGTAGCATTGAATCCAGAGTAGCAAGTGCATCCGCCAGTTCATTGTGACACATCAGGATATACCTGAACTGTATTGATTTAAAACGCTTGCCGAGGTCCTCCACGTGCTGTCGGTAAGGGATAAGTTTGACATCCCGAGTTTCCCATTCACCTTGGGCTTGCCGGATAATCAGGTCAGAATCTCCCATAATAAGTAAGTATTCGACATCCTGATCGATTGGCATATGCATGCCCATAATGCAGGCTTCATACTCAGCCGTATTGTTTGTGCAAAAGAAACGCAGTCTAGCTGTGGCGGGATAATGCTGACCAGAAGGCGAAATAAAAATTGCCCCGATCCCTACACCTTTGGCATTCACGGCTCCATCAAAGAACATCTTCCAAACATGAGCGTCCTCCGAGACCACTTCTACAGTGTTTACTTCTTCATCTGGAAAGTAGGTACTCAATGGCTGGTATTCCTCATCGACCGGATTTTCGGCCAAGTGATCTGCTAGCGCCTGGGCTTTCATTGTTGTGCGAGTAACATAGACTATGTCGAATTCAGTAAGCAAGATTTGCCACTTAGCCAGTCTTCCAGTAGGCATTGGTTTCTGAAATATATACTTCAAAGGATCCAACCTGCTTATGAGGAAGGTAGTGTGAGCTTGAAGATAATGTCTCAGTTTTTGAGCAACCCATGTCAAAGCGCAACACGTTCTTTCCAACAGAGTATACTTGGCCTCGTAGCCGGTGAATTTCTTGCTCAAGTAGTAGATCGCTTGTTCTTTCTTTCCGGTTATGTCATGTTGCCCGAGGACGCAACCGAAAGAGTTTTCCAAGACTGTCAGATACAAGAACAGCGGTCTCCCTGGCTCTGGAGGGACCAGAACTGAGGGATTCGAAAGGTATTCTTTGACTTTATCAAAGGCTTCTTGACACTCAGCTGTCCATTTGATCGCCGCATCTTTCCTTAACAGCTTGAATATGGGCTCACACGTGCTTGTCAGCTGGGCAATAAATCGACTGATATAGTTTAATCTGCCCAACAGACTCATCACGTCTTTCTTCGTTCTTGGGGGAGGTAAATCCCTGATAGATTTTATCTTTGTTGGATCTAATTCGATACCTCTCCTGCTTACTATAAAGCCCAAAAGCTTGCCCGATGGAACTCCAAAAGCACATTTGGCTGGGTTCAGCTTCAAGTCATACTTCCTCAGTCTCTCGAAGAATTTCCTCAATTCTTGGATGTGATTATCCTGCGTCCTGGACTTGACTATCACGTCGTCCACGTACACCTCTATTTACTGATGCATCATGTCATGAAAAATGGCAGTCATGGCCCTCATGTAAGTAGCCCCAGCATTTTTCATACCAAATGGCATGACCCGATAACAGTAGGTGCCCCAAGGCGTGGTGAAGGCAGTTTTCTCAGCGTCTTCTTCATCCATCAATACCTGATGATATCCAGCGTATCAATCTACAAAAGACTGTATCTCGTGTTTGGCGCAATTATCAACGAGGATGTGGATGTTGGGAAGTGGAAAATTATCTTTGGGACTTGCTCTATTCAAATCTCGGTAATCTACACATACCCGAGTTTTCCCGTCCTTTTTCGGTACTGGAACCACATTTGCCAACCATGTTGTATACTAGACTACCCGAATCACTCCCGTTTTCAGTTGTTTGGTGATCTCCTCTTTAATCTTGTCACTGACCTCAGTTTTGAACTTTCGTTGCTTTTGTTGAACTGGAGGACAATCAGGATGAATTGGCAATTTATGAACCACTAGATCAACACCTAATCCCGGCATGTCATCGTATGACCAAGCAAACACGTCTTTAAATTCAAAAAGAAGTTGAATTATCGCGTCTCGCGTTTTCTTGTCCGTGTGAATGCTTATTTTGGTCTCCCGGATTTCTTCAGGAGTTCCTAAATTAACTGGTTCGGTGCCATTCAGATTTGGCTTGGGTTTATTCTCAAAATGTTCCAACTCTCGGTTTATTTCCCTAAAAGCTTCTTCTTCATCATATTCTGGTTCTGGGTTCATTAATTCACAGATAAATAGCTCGTTGTGATCTGGGCGTGAAGTCCGCAAGCATATCATATTTAAAGCCGCATTATTATAACTGAAAGGAAAGATAAAAGGAAAAATAACAAAAATCAGAACAAAAGAAAAAATGGGAAAGCAATGATGATTTTTTTTTTATTTTCTTTGGGAAGTTGGAAGACAACAATGTTTACAACTTAGGAATTCAAAACAACAATTGAAAGGAAGAAAACGTTCAAGTTATGTCCTGGAGATAACTTGTGACACAGGAAAGGTGGCAGGACAGGTCTACCCGGACTTCTGTCTAGTCGGGAATGGCGTGGCCTCCCAGTTTCAAAGTTTGGCATTCGGCCCCACGTACAGCATCTCAGCAGTGCTTGTGCCTTCACCTGGTTGAACCATGTGAGTCTCGTAGAGCATTTCTCTCATTGCCCCACATATCTCCTCGATTTCCTCAGCCGTGAAGATCTCATCGTCTTCTTCTTCGGTGTACCTTGGCCTGATGAAAGTTTCATATAAATCCGGCAATGGTCGAGTTAATTTCCAACCCTCATTTTTCCTTTTCTTTGCCCACTCTTCATCTCCTGGAGTGGGTTTGAAACCTAGTCCAAAAGGTTTCTTGGTGGTCGGCAAGGTGATGGGTTTTGTTATTCCCTGCAGGGTTCGTCCAAGCCCTTTCCCTGGCCTAAATTTGTGCCGGATCATCTCTTTGGCCACCATAACTGAGGCGTTAGACAAGAAAGGCTGGGGGCAAGGTATTCCCTCTTCATGCTGCTCTGCTAGTACAATCTCGAAAGCTTGATAGACTGTGTGTTCACTCCCTTCTCTTGGTTCAAGATATGGGATGGATGGGTCCAGATAAATAGCATGCTCGTCTTCTCCATGGACCACGATCTCACGGTCTTCGTACTCAAACTTCACCATCTAGTGAAGAGTGGAAGGCACAGCTCCTGCCGCATGGATCCAAGGTCTGCCGAGAAGAAAATTGTAGGATGTATCCATGTCGAGCACCTGGAAGGTTACTTCAAACTCGACTGGTCCTATGACCAAAAACAGGTCTATCTCCCCCATGGTATCTCTCTTGATGCCGTCGAAAGCCCTTACGCAGACATTATTGGGTCGGATTCTTCCGGTCCCAATTTCCATTCTTTGTAGTGTGGAGAGAGGGAAAATGTCAACACCTGAACCTCCATCCAACATCACCCTCTTGGCATAGTAGTCCTCGCATTTAAATGTTAGATGCAGGGCTTTGTTGTGCGCTGCTCCTTCTGGAGGTAAGTCATTCTTGCTGAAAGAGATTTGGTTAACGGCGAAGAACCTTTCTGTCATCCGTTCCAGTTGTTCAACTGAGGTTTCAACTGGCACGTATGCTTCATTCAGGGTTTTCAGTAAGATCTTTTGATGCTCGGCCGACCTCATCAACAATGATAGCATGGACACTTGCTCGAGGCACTTGCGCAGTTGATCTATCACTTCGTAATCCGGCATTTTCATTTGTTGGAAGAACACTTCCGCTTCTTCAACGCTTACAGGCTTCTTTGGTGGGAAGCGTCTTCGTGTGGCGTTGTTCAGCTCTTGGGTGTTTGAATACCTTCCAATGAAAGTATTTTTGGGAAGTTCCCCCGTGACTTCTTTACCTTTGTACGTTACCAACGTCTTCTGATAGTTCCACGGTACTGTGGACGGGTTTGTCATCGGCTTTTGTGGCATGCGTCCGATAACCACTGGCTCATTCAGCTGAGGTGGTTGAATTGTCCCCCGGACCACATAGGCCCCTTTTGGTACGTACATAGGTTTTGCCTTTTTGACCTTGAAGCTCTGCGGCTTCTCTGCTCGACCTCGTGGGATGTAAAGAACTTCATCCTTTACCGGTACCGCTTTCTTTTCCACCTTCTTTTCGGATTCGCACTTTACAGTACCGGCCTTTTCCCCTTTTTCTGATTCCTGGGCTGTTTCAGGCTTTTTCCCCGCGTCAACAATGGCGATTATAGCTTTCAAAGCAGGGTCAAATTCTTTGTCTTCGCAAATCATTCCGATCAGCGGCCCATTATTATGAGCAGGTAATGGATTGTTAGTCACATTTGGGACCTCCTCGTCTCTTAGCACTATTTTCCCTTGCTCTATTAAATTCTCGACCACTCTATTCAACGACCAACAGTCATTTATATCGTGCCCTTCCGCTCCTGAATGATAGGCGCACCTGACACCGGCTTTGTAAGAAGGTGACGCCGGGTTGTGCCTTGTTTGAGGAACTGGCTGCAGAAAACCCAACTAGACTAGCTTCGGGAACAAAGTAGAGTATGGTTCACCGATGGGCCTGAAAGTCTGCCTTCTAGGTGGCTCCTGAGGGCGGAAGTTATTTCGCGGAGGTTGTGGGTTATAGTGGTTGCGGTAAGGAGACTGATTTCTGGGAGGTGGAGCTTGGCCTCGGTTGGCTTGTTGTGGCGGCTGGACATAAGGCTGGGCGTTCATGACCATATAGGGTTGATGAGAATATGCCAGATTTGAGTTGGGGTAGTAGTGTTGTGGGGTTCTTTCCGGAAAACGGGGCCGGGGATTACGATATTCCCTTGCTTCTGAGGCTGCCATGGCCGTTTCTTCCTTTTTCTTCCCTCTTGCCATTCCTCCGGACCCGCTTTGGACGGCTTGGGAGGTCGCCTTTATGGCTGCTTGACTCAAAATCCTACCCGTCTTCAGACCATTCTCCACCATCTCTCCAATCTTAATCGCTTCTGCGAACGGTTTTCCCATGGCTGACATCATGTTTTGGAAATAGTCAGACTCTTGAGCCTGGAGAAAAGTAGTGACCATTTCCACCTCATCCATGGGAGGCTTCACCCTCGAAGCTTGTTCGCGCCACTTAATGGCATATTCTCTGAAGCTTTCTGAAGGTTTCTTCTTCAAATTCGACAGAGAATTTCGGTCTGGTGCAATGTCGATGTTATACTGGAATTGTTTCACAAAATCTCTGGCGAGATCATCCCATATATTCCATCGGGACATTTCCTGGTCCATATACCATTCCGAGGCTATCCCTACTAGACTTTCCCCAAAATATGCCATTAGCAGTTCCTCTTTTCCGCTGGCTCCCCGCAATTGGTTGCAATATTTCTTAAGATGTGCAATGGGGTCACCGTGTCCATCGTACTTCTCAAATTTTGGGGTCTTGAAACCCACTGGTAGGTGCACGTGAGGGAACATGCATAGGTCGGCGTAAGAGACGCTTTTATGTTCGCTCAAACCTTGCATGTTCTTCAAACTTTGTTCAAGGCTTCTCATTCTTTTGGCCATCTCATTTTGTTCAGCAATTCTGGGGTTCTGATCCTGCCCAGGTGCAAGCTCGCACTGAGGCTGTGGAGGGTTAGTGCTGGTGGCGAACCTAGTTGGTTCCATTGAGAAAGATGGGGCTTGAAATGTAACCGAGGATGAGTCAAAAGTTGGCTTGTATGCAGCAGGTTGTGCCATGATCGGGCAAGGTGGTGTAGCAAAGATGTTTGTGTTTACATCCGATGTTGACACTCGGGGATAAGACTCAGAGGGCGATCCAGCAGAGAAGGACGAAATGGCTGGGTATCCAAACGGGGTAGCAGGATAGCTTATGGGGACATTAGAAGTCCCACTTGTCCTGGAGAATAACTCAGGGAATCCAGGGACGGTGCTTGGTGGCTCTTTCCCATTATTCAGTCATCAAGCATTTCCAGCATGCGGAGCCGCAAGATTCTATTTTCCTCCACAGTTGCGGATTCGGGCGTGAGGATGGCCGAGATAGAACTTTCCTCGGAAATAGGCACTGTTGGTAAAGGAATCTCTGCAGACATTTCTGTGCTTCCTTTTGACCTTGTGAAATAAGTGTGAGCACCGCTTCCCGACTTAACAACAAGTAGTTGAACACTCCCCTTTGACCTCGTGAAGTATGAGTGCGAGGCCAGACTTTCACCAAACCAACCGTCTTTTCCAAAACCCTGGAGGAACTCAACGACAAACAAGCGGTTAATTCGAAACAAATAACAGATAGGCGATCTCACGTTGGGCATGATGCACCTATACAGTTAAGTGGATTCCTATATGTTTGCGACGAAAGCATGCGTCATTCCGGCATTCTTTTTAGGCTTCTCCCTTTTTATCACTTTCTTTTTCTTCTTTTTTTTTATGTTCTTATTTTGCGGTAAAAATGCGACCGGATCCGATGAGAATTGCCTACGTATCACGATGCCACATGAATCAGATCATTACGTAGTTCAAAAACACAAATGAGCGTAAAGAAGCAACCTTTTTATTGTTGAAACGGTCTATTACAAACTAAATTTTGCAAAAGAAAGAGCAAACTTTGAAAATAAACCTAGACTCAAATAGACTAAAACAAACTGATGGAAAAAAAACAGGCAGAAGATGCTTGACTTATAAGTACATTATGGTTTTGAACATTGGTGGCCGCGGGGCATCATTCGGCCTCACTGCGGTCCTAGGGGTGAGATCCCTTTTAAGTTGCTCCAACTCGTGCATGATCTGCTTGACATAACCCATCACTGCTGAGAGACCGGTAATGCTGGTCATGTTCTCACACCGTAAACACCGTCTGATGATGGCGTGGGCAATGGCCCTGATCCTATCTCTGGTCTGTTTCTTCTCTATGAGTAGGCGTCTTATCTGATCACTGCACGTCTTGAATATCTGAGAATCCTGTATATGCTGATTCTTTAGTCGCCGCACTTCTAGTTTCATCTGGCTTAACATGTCGTAACAGTATCTGCTCTCAATTTGGAAATCCTTGGCCTGATTAGCTGCTTTGATTTCAAGTGTAGCCATCTCTCTCTTCATTTTAGCAACAGTTTTCTCGTGGTCGCCTTTCAATTGATTCAAGTATCAGCGATGCTTATCTGCTCTTGTATCCCACTGTGCCATGAGCTCTGCTATGACGTTTTTAGATTCCTCTAAACCCTCTTGCCATTCCCTGACTTCACTTTTTAGCCTTTTTATCAACTGCTCGTCTGATCGACGCCTTGGCTGTTTATCCGCATCCATCCTTATCTGTTTGATCTGGGCTCTGAGCATTTCATTTTCCTGAATCAACCTGTTCCGCTCTCCCAGATCGGTAGCAACTTGCACGTTGTGCTCATATTTCAGGCTTTCCACTTGTTGCTTTAACCTGCTGATTTCGGCGCAATAGCCTCTTTCTTTTGCTAACCAACCCCACTGCCTTCGCGACGATTCAACGAAATTCAGGATGTGGGGTCTCTTAGTCGGCCTTTCATGCTCAAGTTCCCTTCTATACCATGCAAGTTAACCTGGCGCCGTCTCACCTTTGGCTCGATCCCGCACGCAAGTATCTGATTTCAAATATTGACACTCACTCCAGATTTGGCGAATTTTCGCTTCTGGAAACTGTCCGTCAGGACTTATCTCAATTGTTTGAGCGCTAAGATCTTCCTCATGCGGTACTGTCTGGCATCTTCCGAGCTGTCTCAAAACTCGGCAGGGCGCGTAAGGTTGAATGCTCTTAAGCCCCATTAGTAAGAAATGAGTTCTAGTTGCTGGTATATATATGACTTTGTCAACAGGCAACCATCCCAGTGTCCACCGTATTTGACTGGCAGTAAGAGCTTGAAGGAATGAGGTCCATGCCATAACTCCTTTAGGCAGACTGATCTCTTTGGTTCTCATGTAAAATTCTTCTATGCAAGTTTTCTCCGAGGAACCATGGCTCAAGAGCTCGGAACGATGGCAAAGATGTTCAGTCATCCACATTTGTAGCAGCAAGTTACAACCTTCGAAGAAATTCCCCCCGGCTTTGCAGGCTGTGAGAGCTCGAAAGATATCAGATACTATCATAGGCGCGAGAGCGCTATTGTTTTGAGAGAGCAAAGTACTGACTACCCCAGATATTTTCAGATCAATATTCCCGTCTTTCCTCGGAAATATCAGAAGGCCCAAAAACATCATCATGAAAGCTACCCGTCTGTGCTTGTCCCACTTCTGACGAATACCTTTGCTACACAGTTTGTTGATCGGATTGTTGAATCCTCCTTCATGATCGTACCTATCATATATGAAGCATGGAGTACAAAAATCGGCAGCCAGATCCGGGTTGTGGACCATCCTGGGTATCTTTAGTGAATCTAAGAACCGATGCACCGTGACGACCCTTGGGGCGACCAGGTATTTTTGCTTTAATGGAAGTTCAGCATTTCCGATGTACCCAGCCATTTCTTCCAGAGTCGGGGTGAGTTCGAATCGGAGAAGTGGAAAACATTGTGCGCCGGGTCCCAGTAGGTGACCAAAGCTCTTATGATATCCCCTCGAGGCAGGATTTCCAGTAAACCCGTGAGACCTTTCAGATATTTCTTGACCTCGTCTTGCCCCTCAGCACCTAAATCATTCCACCATAGCCGTAACTTGACAGGGATTTTGGTCATTATTGAAACATGTTCATTTTGCATCGTGCTCATCCTGCACATTTATTAAGGTGATTTTAACAGAATAACTTGACTCAAAAATTTTTACAAGGAGGATCAAGTTTTCGAACACGGCCTTTCAGCACTTCGGGGGTGAAGATTTTAAGGCTGTGTGGGTCAATTGGACAAAATCCTAAACATGACCCAAAAGGTGGCTGTTTATGCAAAGTCAGCCTTCCGGCGTCCCGTTGGGAACATTCGGCTATTTATGATAAAATAGCACCACCCGACTTATTTTGACACATCATTTTTTTTTGGTTTTGGCTATCTTAGCAAAAGCGGGGTTGAACCCGATGGGGGTTGCCTACGTATCTCACATCCGGTGAGAATCAAACCAGCGTAGTTCGGTACATCGTGAATAGAGAAAATCAATTAAACCCAGAAAGCAAGAATATGTTTTTTTTATTTTATTTTCTTTTGAAAAGAGATAAAGACTAAAGAAAATATATATATATTTTTTTAAGGAAATATTTGGACTATTAGTCTGAATTTATAAAAGAGGTACTACGAAAGAAACAACATTTTTTTTTTGAATTATGAATTTTTCATTTTTTTTTCTTTTTACTTTTAAATAAATACCCTTTTTTTATTTTGAAAGTGATTAAAAAGAAAATTTTTATGTGTTTTTTTTAATAAATCAAACTAGAAGACAAATTTTGTTCTTATTCTTTTTTTTTTTAGAAAAATTCTGGCGAGGTTTTGACACCACTTGGACATTGGTTTTATTTTTCCAAAAATAAGTAATTATCTCCCTACGCTGCTATTTTTTCCTTTTTAGAAACCGGTCAGCATGCGGAACTGAAGCAAATAAATGCGCAAAACAAATAGGATGCAGCAGGATGGTCTTTTCATTTCAGGTTGCCTGTCCTAGACGGACCCAACCCCTGTGTTGAGCCCCCTAAGTCAAATGCAACATGATGCAAATAAGTGTTCCTACTAGGGATCCGGCATGAAGTTTCGTTATACTAGGTTTATAACCTGGGTATTTGTTCTAGACTGTGTACCCGAGCGGACAACTCGAGTCGAGGAGGGGGCTACGTACCGGAGACCCGCGAGATCGTCCGACTTTGTAACTTGTCCGACCTCTTTCTTATTTCAGGTATCGACACTAACAGAATAGGGAGTCTCGACCAGCGAGCTTCTCCCCGGAGGTAAGAAGAGAAGGGTTTCAGCACAGTTTATATACAGTTCAGATAA
Organism: Nicotiana tabacum; assembly: GCF_000715075.1. Lineage (NCBI taxonomy): Eukaryota > Viridiplantae > Streptophyta > Magnoliopsida > Solanales > Solanaceae > Nicotiana > Nicotiana tabacum. Next base: position 44,293,070 of record NC_134087.1, read on the forward strand.
TATCAAAGCGGTAAAAGACAACATTTAGCACGTTATGCAAAAACATGTAATAAAGATCAGATAATAAAGCCAAATATAACAATTATTCTAAGCTCGAATTCTTGAACCCTGAACCAATGGTTCTGGGTCAATCCCCAGCAGAGTCGCCAGAGCTGTCACACCTCCTTTTTGCGCGCCCACCCCGAAGGGTAACTGCGCGAGGGAGTTTTTCCAATTTAAGTGACAATATTCGAAATGGGATTATTTATTTAATTCAGAGTCTCCACTTGGGAAAGGTTTGGCTTTTGGTGTTCCAAGTCACCGGTTTATCTTGAATCCCAAATCGAGGAAATTTTTCGACTTTTCCAAATGAAGTCTGCGAACCAGAAATTCTAAGTAAGGAATTCTGTTGATCCGAGGGAAGGTGCTAGGCACCCTCGAATCCCGTGGTTCTAGCACGGTCGCTTAAGTTGTTATAATGGCTAAATATCTGATTTAAATACATGTTGTGACTTATGTGCTTTTATTAATTTTAAACCGCTTTTATTATTGTCATTTTTATTTTTATAGGATTGCAACGTCGTGAAAATGCATCTCGAACCTCGTCACAATCAATGCACCCGTGGTCGTCGACACATTTAGACTCCGTTGAGATTTGGATTTGGGTCACATCAATGTGCACCCGAATTTAAGAATGTAATTTAATTAAGTAACACCTAGAGCAACTAACGTACTGTTATTTTGGGAAGGCCGTAAAATTCGCTAAACGGCCTGTCCCAAATTCTAAGTATTTTAGTATATACATTTAGAGGGCCCCGCAGCTTGTTCATTTTTGTTTGTCGAGGCTCGTCTCAATTTTATTTAAAGGATAAACCTATAGTGACAATATTTTTCTATTACGTTTGTCTCTAAAAAATAAAAGGAAGAGGATACCAAATTTACTTGTTTAAACAACTACATACTAAATCTTTAATATGTTTGCCGAATCCGAATTTTTGTTTTATTACGTGATTGGTTGGTTATGAGAGTTACCTCATGACTTGTCTTCAACGAGTGAATACGCTTGTTAATTGGCTAAGGGAGATGGCAAACAAACTAATAACATATACTAAACTTACATTAAACGACCTTCAAATTTGAATTTTAAAACTAGCTTATTTGGGCTTTGATTAATGGAATCGGCTCTTTTATTAGGAAAACTACTACTAATTAAACTCAAAAATGCCTATTAGTTTTTCTCAAAAGTCGTCTCATTATTTCGAAATAGTGAATCTATATCGAAACCCATATCGAGCCTATATCGGAACAAGTAATCTAACAAGGGAGTTGGCGTACATGGCCGAACTGTTAACGTAACCACATGAGAATTTGTTTGGGGTACATTTATCCTGAAGTCAAACGGAATCAAATACAACAGATTTAACAGTTCAGAGGTCTAGACCAAACACATACAGATGCTTGCCATGATTCTATGTTATAATGTCATAACTAAAACAAAACCCAATGGTTATATGCATTAAAACACGTCTGATCTAACAAACAAATGCTATCTAATAGTTCATCTCAACTCAGAATGTATGTTAATTCATACAGAGCAATTGCAGTTTGAATTTAAACAAATGCAGGCCAACTTATCATTTAAACTATGGCTATATTTTGAACATAAGCATCGTGAAGTAAACAACATTCGTTTCTTTATTTCTGCTTCAAAACTTCAAGCTTTCAACAACACATGGTTTCAGAAGTTGTGTACCTGGAAGTGTTTACAGTTGAAGAAGAAGGGAAGTCAGCAGAGTAACAATGGCAACAAATGCAGCAGCAGTAACAGCAGACAACAACAGGACAAATCCCAGAACAAAGTGCAACTATAGCCGATAGAACAAGTAGTAACAACACAAACAGCAACACCCAGTGCAGTAGACACAATGCTTCAAGACAAAACCAAGTCCAGGAGAACAAACAATGCTACCCAAACAATAGACTTAGTCGAGACTTGGAAGAAATCAGGATTGATTGAACAGATTGAACAAATGAAACCCAAACAACAGTAGGAAGAAACAGTTTCTGATTTTTGTATGTTTTTCTCTCTTGTTTATGTGTCTGTATATGCCTCTCTGTGATATCCCTCTCACTATCCCTTTCTTTTCAAAATCCAGTGCCAATTTCCAGTCTCGAAATCTGTCTCTATTTCAGTTCCCAATTTTCAGCCTCAATGTGTATGCCTTACTTCTCTTATCTCTATTCTGAGAAAATCCAGCCCCCAAGTTAGTCTTAAAATTAGTCCTCTCTCTCCCAAAAATCCCCTCCCTTTTCCAATGGAAGTTCTTCTGTTTTATAAGCCTAGCATCAGCCCTTTAACAACCTGTTAGACAAATCAGAACCCCTCCCATGTGATCTGTTTTCTTTCCACTCAACTACTTAAAATAAGACCCCTCCCATGACATTCCCTGACAGTCCCCTTTCCCATTTTATTAACTAAAAGCAGACATGGGCAGCAGGAATATAACCTGACAGCATATACTGTCAAACTATTTTAAACTTTAAAAAGGCCTTAATGCACATGTTGTGCACAAATGCACATGCCCCCCATTTCAGACTGTAACTAAACAAAAATGAATCCTCAAATTTCTGATTCAAATACATCGATTATAAGTAGCTAAACTCAATTCCTAATTGATTCAGACAATGCTTAACAGAAACAGATCAAATTGTTATTATTCAAACAGCTGAAACTATTCGACGATACGTATCGAATCAACTATACTAATTATAGCATGTACAATCGAAAACCATGATCAGACATCTAACAGTATTAAGCACATGATTCAAATTGTACTGACTAAACAAAAAATTGCACTGGGGAATCAATTAATCAATCGAATTTGAACTCAATTAGTTGTGCAACTCAACACATATACATGATCAGTAAAGGGAAGGAAAATTTGATTGAATACCGAGGTCCGGGCAAGGTGGGCAACAAAAGTTGATTCAATTCAAAAGCACAAACTAAACCAGACGCTTGGCCATACGGACAGACCTTCAACACATACATGAACTGGACAAAGAAAAGAAAACAAACTTACCTTAAAGCCCTTGAAAAAATCAGAGAAACCAACTCGTGTTTGAATAGACCCTTCTTGGGGTTGAACGGACTTTAATCGAAGTGTTCTCACTGAGAATACTTCGACTAAGGTCCATTAGACCCTAAATACTTTGGCTCAAACGGACACAGACCAATCACGAGGAACCCTAGGGCTCCTAAAAGCAGATCTGGGATTCATGTTTCCCTGGTTAGATTCGGACCAAACCAAACATGGTTTGGTCACGAGGGAGGTCCGGGGATTGTCTGCTGTGAAACTGGGGTCAATCGTGTAAGTCAGGTTCCGACTCGAATCTTCAAATGAAGATTCGAGAAGGGGGAAGGGGATTCGAGCTAAGTGGTTTATTTGAGTTCAGGATGGTGAGGTGCATCTATGGTGTTAAGGTGGAGGTCACTGGCGTTCATGCCGCCGGGTTTTTGGTGAAGGGAAATGGGGGCGGCTCTAGGATTCCGGAGTTTTGGGTCTGTGAAGGGATGACTAAGGCAGGGGGATTTGGATAGGGGGACAGGGTGTGATATGAGGCTTTTATACGGGGTGGATGATTGTGTCTTAGCCGTTGGATTTCCACTGATCAACGGCTGTGATTTTTCCATTAAAAGAAATGGTGTCGTTTGCTTTTACACTGGGGTGGATCAGGCCGGGTTTCATTGGGTCGGGTCTGATAACGGGTAAAGGAGATGGAACGAGGGCTGTTAGATCAGCCCGGCTTGAACGGCTGAGATTAGACGGCCTTATACGGCGTCGTTTGGGTAAAAGATAGGTCTGATCTGGGCCGTTCCCCTGAATCAATCAACGGCTCAAAAGGATGACGCCTATACGGCATCGTTTGGGGCATCTCGCAGAAAGCCTGGTTGGACTGGGTCATTTGTATGAGTTTGGGCCTGATTTCATTTGAAATTATGGCCCAAATCCAATGTTTTCCTTCTTACAACTTAAAAAATAAAATTCCTAATAAAATCATACCAATATTAATTAATACTCAAAACAACAATTATCACTCACATTGACATTTAATTAAAATAAAATCACTTAATGACAACAAAAAATAGAATAAAAGACGCATATTTTTTACGATTTTCCTTTTAAAACCAATTACGGTTCAACTACACACGACACATTTTTTGTATTTTGTTTTAATAAAAATAAAATGGGCAAAAATCATAAATAATTAACAACATACCACGTAAAAATCCAAAAATTGTACAGCAAGACCGATTGCTATTATTTTTGTTTCTTTTGGAGTGGTTGTCGCGTAAAACAAAAATCACGTGCTCACAAATACATAGGGATTATTTAAGGCGAAAAATAAGGCAAGTAGATCAATCAAACAGCCAGCAATTTATTCGAATGAACTTAGTCAGAAAAAGGGTGAGGAAAAGTTCAATTGGAAAATCAGTAACAAATCAATCGAGCCTTGTTCAAAGGAGATTGGAATCAATTACACGTTGGCAAAAGACCTTTTGAAAGAAGAGTTTATCATATGTAAAGCATACAGACAAGTGAAAAGAGAGAGACTAGTATAGGAAAATTCAGAGTCATAACAAAGAGGGTCAAGCAAAGGTCCAGTAAAGGCAAACAAGAGGCTTAGTAAGAAAATAGTGATGGAACACATAGGATAGACATGTAAAAGTATGTTGTAGGAACTAGTAGAAGAGATAACAGAGCACAAGTAGAAGAACATGCATAATAACGGCAAAATCATAGGAACATAAGAGAAGACATGCGAGGAAAGGATACAAAACATAAGCGAGAACTCATGAAACATGGCATAAACAAACAGATTCACACAAAGACAGAATAAAAAATAAGAAACGGAAATCGTTTAAGATTTTGAAAAAACCTAAATTGAACAGACTAATTTTGAAAAGAGAAAATTGGGGAAAAGCTTCGAAACTTCGAGTATAACATCAGATCTATCACAGATCTAAGAAAACAAAAGAAAGAAAGAACCTCGAACAGCTTTTAGGGTTTTTCAGAAACCTTAGAAACGAGAAGGCTTGGAAAGGATCTGGCCTGGAGTAGATCTGAGCCTTATCTAGGCTCTTGAGGCTCGAACACGTCGGAACGGAGCCGGAGAAGCCACAGGAACACCAATCGGCGGAGGATCTGAACAGGCCTCGTTGAGGTCGAACCTCGAAATCTCGAACAACCATGATTTGGGGGTGAAGGGAGGTGAGCATAGGTCGTACATAGCCTGAGAAGCCACGGACTCCGGCGAGAATTGGTCGGAGAAGACGAGGGAGGCGATTAGGGTTTCGAGTGTTAGAGAGAGTTTGAGAGAAAGGGAGTGTTTGAGGGCGGCGGTTGAAGAGAAATGAGAGATAGGGTTAGGTCGTTTGAAATAAAAAAGGAAAGGAGGGATGTGGGCCGTTGATCAAAATGATCAACGTCCAGGATCTGTAGATACAAACGGGCGGGTCGGACAAGATGGGTAAAAAAAATCGAATTGGGTCGCCGATTTGGGGCCTGATTTGAGGTCAATTGGGGAGTCAAGATAGGCTATAATTGAAAGAAATTGAGGCCATGATTGCAATAGCCAGTTTTCCCTTTTGATTTTTATAAAAATAGCAAAATATGTTTTAAAACCAAATTAAAGGCACTGAGTCAACTAATAATATATAAATATTAATTCAAAAATATTGGGATCAATTTTGTAAATATAAAATGCTATTAAATCTTAAAGAGGCTAGTATTGCAATTATATGCAATTTAGTTTTAAAAATACCAAACGAATTTGTAAAAATATGCAAAAATCATGAAGACTATATTTTGATGTAAATATGAGAATGAAATAAATTATTCTCCAAAATGGCAAGCTTTGGGAATAATTATGGGATTTTATGGTGTAAAAATAGGCCTTAAATTGGTTTAAAATCGTTAAAAAATGCCAAAACCCTTTGGGGTGCTTATATATGCACATATATGTCATTTTGAAAATATGTAGGGAAAAATTGGGTATCAACAGCGCGTAGTCATCATATCTTCACTACCTAATTCCTTACCCTTGGTCATAGCCTAAAACTTTCTAGTAATCTTGAAAGATATCCTATGTGTGCACTACATGTCCCTTCCTTGTGGCCGTGGAGGTATTTAGGACCCCTAATTTAGGTAGTTCTAGACCATCCTAAGATACTTAAAGGATAAAAATCTAGGCGTGAACCAAAACAATTAGGATTGCATTAAAGAGGGAACAATTAAAGGCTCATACTTTACCTCCACAAATAGAACAAGTAAGTGCACGTCTCAAACAACAGTTTTCAGATATTTAAGAGAAGCCCTAGAACAGGATATCTAGGTGAGCAGAGAATATGCAGTACTGTATTTGGACCAAAGTGGCAAAGACCTATTCAGCTTGCCCACTGATTTTAGACCTGTTGAATATGAGCAGTCACAGATAACAGAGCATAGTTTTACAGTTGCAGGATTTTTAATCGCCCTATAGGCTTGCCTAGGCTTATAATAGTGATGTTCTATCAGCATAGTATCTAGTCAATAATCAGGAATACAATGAGATGGTGAACAATTTTAAACGGGCAATTTGGATCCTATAGGCATGCTCTCTAGTAATATTAATTAAGGCAGCGGTGAAAACTTATAAAAGAAACGAACATATTAGTTAATTAAATCGATTCAGAGTCTACAAACATGAGTTAAAGTTAAAATAAACCGGTTTTAGATCTTATAGGCATGATTTCTAATTAAACATAATGTGAAGCAAGCAAAATTTATTTGACCAAAGCGAAATCCCTATAGGCATGATTTCTATTAAAGCTGATTTAGAACCTATAGGCATGATCTCTATTATTAAAGCTGATTTAGGTCTTATAGGCATGGCTTCTAATTGTGTGGAAGTAAAGCAAGCAGAATTATTTGGACCAAAGTAGATCATATAGGCATATTATCCAACAAACACATTTTTTGAACCAAATGAACCCCTATAGGTTTGTCATCTAACAAAACACATTTGAATTGAAGTGGACCCTATAGGCATGTTATCTACCCCAACTTTACCCACAGTATGTGACTACCCTCCCTTTTTCACTAATCACCCTAGTATTTGTTTACAATAATTATTACAGACAAAGAATTGAATATAAATCACATAAATAGAATAAAAGTTAAACTATAGGGATCCTGAAGTAGGCCCAAAACAATCCTGGTGTACCAAGCCATCACTAGTCTCAAATGCCCAAAGTTTCATAGCCCAATTCATTTTTAGGTGTGTTAGAGTTCCCTAAGGACCTCAAGGATCCCGAGCAGTGCTCACATCCAGACTTTCCTTAAACAAAAACTAATTATGTGCAGTGTGGAAGTGCCAACCCTGATATGCCATAGTTCAGAGAGATTTCAAGGGTCTCAAAGCAGTACACATACCAGAAGGGTAGGACTTAGTAATCTAAGAGTAATGTGAGAGTGCATAATGATTTGAAAGAGTTTGGTAAATAGTATAAAGAAAGGTCTTAAGAGTGAAAAGAGTTTTCTGAAAACCTATATTGGTTTGAGTAAAACATTTGTTGCAAAAGAGCATATTGAAATCAGAATACCAATCCCAGAACAGCTTCAGAAAAACACTTGGGCAAACAGATTTCACACAAGGAGAAAGGTGTAGGGGACACCTAGAATTGACCTTAGTGATAGCAAACAAATACACAGATTCTTCAAGAAATTATGGAATTGACAAGTTAGTTACAAAGATATGTTGAGAACACATAGGTCTTAGACATGACCAATACACACAACTAGAGTACCTTTGAAAGGGCTATAAGTCTTAACAAGATCTCACTAATGAAGTAAAGTAGGTAAGACTTAGATGAACAGACTAAACAAGCACTTCATGAAGCATTCAAAGTTTTAGAGATACTAATTACATGTAGAACAAGCAGAATTTAGACATGTTGGGTGAGACAGTAAGCAAACAATGCAGCTTGGGCATACTAGTGAACAAATAGGATTCATGCAATTATCTAAAGCATGATTGGGCATGCTAAACAGTATACTAGTTATAGCTTTTAACAGAACAAACTTAAACATGCTGAGTGATACAGTAATTAGGCAGTGGAATCTAAGCATGATGGTTACATATTGAGCATATGACAGTAGAATAACGAATAGAATTGGAAATCACAACTAATGAACTACAGCAACAATGAAAAAACATAGTTTTGGAATATGAATTGAATCAGGACATACCAGTTAAGGAGAGAATACAGAGTATAAAGCAGAGATGGTACAAATAGCCAGCCTTGGCTTACAACCGGCTGGATTAGTGAGAATTTCAAGTAATAGAAGAGAATAGAGAGCTTTTGAGAGTGTGAGAGTGTAGATAAACTAGTGTTCGTGTATTTGAAGTGGGGAGTAAAGGAGAGTATATAAAGCAGTTAAAAGCAAGAAAAATAAGGTAAAGGGAATCAACCCTTCTGCAATTAAGGAAGCCACAAAATCAATTATACACCAATTAGTGTAATTTTTCCTTAATTAAGGTAATTAACCAATGGTAAAGGCAGAATACGTTTAAGGAAAGAAAATCAAGTGAGCCATTAGGGGTAAATAGATAGAATTCTAATTAAAGAAATGATTAGTGAAGAATCAGTAAATATCACAGTTAAGCAAATAAGGTAAGAAAGCTAAATCAAGATTGTAAGTAAAGGAAATAGTCAGGAACTAGCACATAGGTCTTAACAATGCAAATTGATAAATCAAGAATCCAAATCAGTTACTGATTTAAGGAGAAAAGTATAGGTTTACCATGAATAGGCGAAAAAAATGATTATAGACACATAGAATCAGTAGAAAAGATCGAACCAAGGACCTTAGTAGAGGAATATTAGGATAAAAATCACAAGACTTCTAATTAGGCTAAAGAAAAATCACAGGAATCAAAGCATAGGGCAAAGTTGGTACACAGGCGACTCAGAAACAAAATATTGAAAAAAATTAGGACTTGTTAGCATAAACAAGTTAGGGTTAAAGAAAACTTCATGAAATCGGTTAAAACACATAAGAAACAGAAGATTAAACACTCAAAATTATCAAACGCTTTGGAGAAAGAAATTTTTGGGAAACCCTAGTTTGGAAAAACTTAAAGGAGAAAACTGGAAAGCGTGTCAACATACAGAGATTCGAACAAAAAAAAATCATAGAAGTCAAAAACCTAAAGTACTGTAGTGTTTACAAATCGGTCAGTATTAGAGAAATAAGAGGAACTTAAAGAAAAATCACAAAAACTTGAAAACCTTTCAAGTATGCAGAGATTCAAACAGTAGATAGCAAAGAACCCAAAATATAGTGCTAAAATCGGTTAACAGTAAAGAAATAAGAGATATTTAAAGAAAAGTCATTGGCAAACTCAGAATCATTCCAGATCTACAAATATCGGGACGAATTCATGTCCAAAGATTAGGGTTTTGAGGAGAAAGGGGAGGGTGAAGAGAATCTGGTTTTGAACCGTGGAACTTCGATAAAAATTACTCACAAACTATGGACGAACTCTTGAAGAGCCTTGAACGAGATCTGGACCAGATCTCTTCGAGGTTCTTCCACAAAAATCACATAATCGAACAACTAGGAGGATAGGAGACAAGTAGAGGCTTCGTACAACCATATGACGCCATAGATCAGACATGGATTCAAAGGATTAGGGCTTATTTTGGGTGACGACGATTAGGGTTAGGGGTTGGTCTTAGAGAGAACCAAAGAGGAGGGCATTCAAGGGCGACTGTATGGAGGAAATGATTAGGGTTTATGGGGTCGTTTGATTAAAAAAGGTAAGTATTGATGTGGATTGTTGATCTAAAGGACCAGCGGCCATGATTTAATGGGGATCATGGGTCGGGTAGGTGGAGATTGGGCTTTGGTGAATTGGGCTAGTATTAAAGAGGTATTGGGCTGATATTAAAGGGGTATTGGGTTGGTTAATTTCAAGACAAAAATGAAAATAGAAAATGATATTTATTAAATACCCATAACAATTGATTAAAAAATAATTTGTAAGATAATTACTAATTATAAAAAATAAATTTCATGCATAGAAATATTTTTAAAATAGTTATTTAGTGTTTAAAAATGCAAATGACTAATTTCTGGTAAAAACAATACGAAAAATGTGTGCATGGGCTATAATTGCAAGGTTATTGCAATTATAGCCAAAAGGTGCCAATTTGGCTATTTATGAAATAATTTGCACTCAATAGGACCTATAATAGTAATATTAAATCAAGACGTGTTCTAAATTTATTTGTGATGCAATTTTGCAATTATTTTTATGAAGAAAAATATTAAAATAAATTATTTTAAGGGTATAAAAATTATATGAAAATAACCATTGATGCTAATGCATGGTTTCAAAGGTATATATGCATTTCAAAAACATTATAGGAAAAAATTGGGTATCAACAGCTGCCCCTCTTTACCAGGGAATGATGAAAGAATTTTCGAGTAAAGAAATGATGGCCAATTTTGACCGGATGAGATGTTTTGAAAGATAGAGGCCAGACTCTTGTCTTTGAGCTGCCTACATATCCTTGGTTTTACAGGAATCAGGACATGTGTAGTTCCCGATTCATTTGTAGAATATACTGATGAAGTCATTACGAGAATGGACACGAGATTTCGGAATGGATGCAAGAGTGGATATGGCGAATGGTCCAGGTTTGAGACAGTTGAAGGAACTGGAGCGAGGCCGCTCCTACTAGGATAGCGATTGCTTGCTGATCATCTGCAGATAAAGAGACGCTACGAACATGTATTTGCACAAAAATTTAAATATGATACAGATTCCCTTTGGACCATGAAAGTTGTCTTCAGACGGTTTAAGGATGATGTCTTCAGAAATGATGAGGGATTCGCAGGCCATGAAATTATGTTCTCGGGCCATGAAGATGGTGCCTCCGAACCATGACGCCTTTGAATAATGATATGCAAATTCGAGAGATCCTCAGGCCATGGCATGGGGTCTTCTGGCTATGAGGATGATGCCTTTTAGACTATGACGCCTTTGGATAAATTGGCAATATTTCAGCCCATGAAATAATGTTAACAAGACAAGGCTTAGTCTTGTGAAATGAAGGGCTGAGCTTAGCCTTATTGAAAAAAAATAGACAATACCGGAATAGAGCAATATTTATATAAGGAGGGACAAGTCTTAGTGGAGGTAGGGATTAGCCTCATGTAGATACGGAGGCAGGGATTAGCCTCATGCAAGTATGGAGGCGGGGATTAGCCTCATGCAAGTATGGAGGCAGAGATTAGCCTCATGCAAACATAGTGGCGGGGATTAACCTCATGCAAATAGGGAGGCGGGGATTAGCCTCATGCGGATATGGAGGCAAGGATTAGCCTCATGCAGGTATGAAGGCAAGGATTAGCCTCATGCAAATATGGAGGCAAGGATTAGCCTCATGCAAGTTATGAGCACCTAATTTTTGCCCCACATGAAAATAATTCCTAAAAATAGACCAAAAATTATTTTTAAGGGATTTTAGAAGTTTTTATTTATTTAGTTGCATTTCATGCATGTTTAATATTTTAAGAACATAAGAAAAATCATAAAAAATTGTCACATTTTAGTTTCATGTCATCTTAGGTTTAATTTGCATTTTTATGAATTAGTCACTCTTTAATTGTTAAAATTAATACATAATAATCAAACAAAATATTTTTTAGATAAATATAATTAATTTGCTGATAAGATTCAAGGTAGGTTTAATTTTGGATTTAATTTAATTAGAATTTAAAATCAAAGAAAACCAAAAAGGAGGAAAACAAATAAAAGAAAAATGGGAAGAATATTTGATCGTGTTTTTTAAATTGGGCCAATTCCTAAATGATCCAATTGTCACGACCCCGGTTCACCCTCCGCGAACCATCGTGATGGAACCTAGTCTCTACGACTAGTTAAGCCTAAATTCCGAAAGAAAACCAAATTTGTGGAAATAAAACAATTTAAAGCAGAAATAAGGTGATAAACAGCGTTTAAAAGTGCCGCTCAGCATACACAATATTAACTTTTAAAACCAATATATTTTCCCAAAACCCAGAAACCCATGAATCATAAGCTAAGAGTTACATAAGAAGCTCTAACTCCAGAAATGTCTAACCAAAAAGGGGAATACTGAAGGGCTATATATTACAGAAAGATACAAAAGGGACTCCTCGATCTGCGGACGCAACAGATGTACCTCGAAGTCTCTTGAGCAGTCTCCTCGCCTCACGGGTGGTAGGACTGATGTGCAGTACCTGGATCTACACATGAAAAACATGCGCAGAAGGGACATGAGTACACCACAACGGTAATCAGTAAGTGCCAAGCCTAACCTCGGTCAGGTAGTGACAAGGAAGGTCAGGGCCCTACTGAGATAAAATAAATAATATAAGACATGACAGTATAAAATAAGCAGTACAGTTAAAAACTAACGATAAGAATCTAATACAGGAAAACAAGGAATACAATAACTGAAACAGAGGCAAAAACAATCACAAGGAAATAACCGGGGATCTCTCAGTATCCCGAGGATCTCTTAATACCCTCAATACATGCTAGCGTTCTCTTGGTAACTGAGCATCTCTCGATATCCTCAATATATGCTAGGGATCTCTTTGTATCTCGAGGATCTCTCGGTATCCCTAATATGTGCTAGGGATCTCTTGGTATCCCGATGATCTCTTGGTATCCTCAATATACGTGCCAGGGATCTCTCGGTATCCCGCACCTTAGTTCAAATCATAAATACGTACAGGGGATCTCCCTGGATGTCGTCTCGTAGTACCAAAGTAAAACACACAACAACAATACAAGAATACTCAATTAAGCTCAATTTCGTACCAAGTAAACAGGTAAGTCTAACCTAACATGCTTCGCATAATTCAATTAAGGCAGTTTAAGCAACTAAACAGTTAGGTCAACTAGGCATGCTTTTTCTAAACTAACAGCAGGTTTAAATTACAAGTAAAATGTAACAGGAAAAGGGACACAATTGAAATTTACTTAAAGAAAATTGAATTTTTAACAATTAGCTCAAGTACGCACTCGTTACCTTACGTACAATGCATTTCAAATATCGAATATACCGAATCCTAAGGGGAAGGTCCCCCACACAAGGTTAGACAAGCCACGTACCTCGAATCGGCTCAATAATCAACCCGAAACCACGCTCTTGCCATGAGTACTTGACTCCAAATTTCCCAAATCCAAATCGCCCAGGTGAAAATCTCTTCAAAAATCTCAATCTCCCGAGCTCCCAAGTCCAAATTATGAATTATGGCTTAAACCTCGATTTTGGGTTTTAAAAATCTGCCCAGGCAATTTCTTAATCGCGAATGCAAGGCTACTGTCACGAACGCGATGCACTAAAGTTCCATTGGCTAATCTCTCTTTTCGCGAACGCAATGCCTGAGCCGCGAACATGATGATCATTTTTTTTCTCTTACGCGAATGCGAGACTGCTTTCGCGAACGCGTAGGTACAAAGTCCCACAGCCTCGCGAACGTAGAAGATCCTTCTGCAATTCTATAAGTCCAAAAATGACCCGTTGAGCATCCGAAACACACCCGAGGCCCCCAAAACCTCAACCAACCCTGCCAACCAATTCTAAAACATCATTAAAACTTGTTCCAACCTTCGGAACGCTCAAAGTAGCATCAAAATACCTATTTTTCATCGGATTCAAGCCTAAGAATTCCAAAACTCTAAAAATACGCTTTCGATCAAAAATTCTATCAAACCTCGTCCGAATGACCTGAAATTTTGCACACACGTCTCATTCAACACTACAGAGCTACTTTAACTTCCGGAATTTCATTCCGAACCTCGGATCAAAATCTCACTATCGGACCGAAAACTTCAAAAATTCAACTTTCGGCATTTTAAGCCTAAATTTTCTACTGACCTTCAAAACACAATCCGAACATGCCCTTAAGCCCGAAAGCACCCAACGGAGATAACAGAACCATCATATTTCCATTCCGAGTCTGTCTTCAGACTGTTCCGACTACGGTCAACTTTCCAATACTTAAGCTCTCATTTAGGGACTAAGTGTCCCAAAACTCTCTGAATCTCAAAATCGAACATCCCGGCAAATCAAAATAGCAGAAATAAACTTGGAGAAAGCAGTTAATGGGGGATCGAGGTGTAAATTTTCAAAACAAACGGCCGAGTCGTCACATCCTCCTACACTTAAACATTTATTCGTTCTCGAAGGAGCATAGAGACATACTTGAAGTAGTGAAAAAATGAGGGTAACAGTTGCGCATATCCTGCTCGGTCTCCCAAGTCACCTCCTCGACCGGCTGGCCCCGCCACTAAACCTTTACTGATGCAATGTTCTTTGACCTCAACTTTCTAACCTGCCTGTCCAATATTGCCACTAGCTCCTCAACATAGGATAGATCCTTGTCCAACTGGACTGAACTGAAATCCAACACGTGCGACGGATCATCGTGATACCTCCGGAGCAGCGAAACATGAAATAAAGGATGGAGTCCGGCCAAGCTAGGAGGTAAAGCAAGCTCATAAGCAACCTCCCCAACACGCCTCAATATCTCAAAAGGGCCAATAAATCTAGGACTCAACTTTCCTTTCTTCCCAAATCTCATAACGCCCTCCATAGGCAAAACCCAATACAGAACCTGCTATCCAACCATATAGAAAAACCATCACGAACCTTCCGGTCTGTGTAACTCTCCTGTCTTGACTGGGCTGTACGGAGTCTATCCTGAAACACCTTAACCTTCTCCAAAGCATCCCGAACCAAGTCTATGCCAACAATCTAGCCTCAACCGGCTCAAACCAACCCACCGGGGATCTACACTGTCTCCCATATAAGGCCTCATACGGTGCCATCTGAATGTTGGACTGATAGTTGTTGTTGTAAGCAAACTCTGCCAATGGTAAAAACTGATCCCAAGACCCTCCAAACTCAATCACACACGCACGGAGCATATCCTCAAGAATATGAATAGTGCGCTCGGACTGTCCGTCCATTTGCGGGTGAAATGTTGTACTCAACTCCACCCGAGTACCCAACTCATGTTGAACAGCTCTCCAGAACTGGGATGTGAACTAAGTACCTTTATCTGAAATGATGGAAACCGCAATACCACGCAGTCAAACAATCTCCCGGATATAGATCTACGTTAACCGCTCCGAGGAATAAGTAGTACACATAAGAATAATGTGAGCGGACTTGGTCAGCCGATCCACAATCACCGAAATAGCATCGAACTTCCTCAAAGTCCGTGGGAGCCCAACTACAAAGTCCATGGTGATCCACTCCCACTCCACTCCGGAATCTCTATCTGCTGAAGCAACCCACCCGATCTCTGGTGCTCATACTTCACCTGCTGACAATTGAGGCACCGAGCTACAAATCCAACTATATCCTTCTTCATCCGCCTGCACCAGTAGTGCTGTCTCAAATCCTAGTACATCTTTGCGGCACCAGGATGGATGGAATAACGCAAACTATGGGCCTCCTCTAGAATCAACCCTCGAAGCCCATCAACATTGGGTACAGAAATCTGACCCTGCATCCTCAATACCCCATCATCACCAATAGTCATATCTCTAGCATCATCGTACTAAACCTTGTCCTTGAGGACAAGCAAATGAGGGTCATCATATTGCCGCTCCCTGATATGATCACATAAGGAAGACCGAGAAACCATGCAAGCTAGAACCCGACTGGGCTCCGAAAGATCCAATCTCACAAACTGGCTGGCTAAGGCCTGAATATCCATCGCCATAGGCCTCTCTGATGCTGGTAAATAAGCCAAACTCCCCAAACTCTCTGCCCGGTGACTCAAAGCATCGGCCACCACATTGGCCTTGCCCAGGTGATATAAAATAGTGATGTTATAGTCCTTCAACAACTCTAACCACCTCATCATGCGTAAATATAGATCCTTTTGCTTGAACAGGTGCCGCAAGCTCTGATGGTTAGTATAAATCTCACAGGGAACCCCGTATAAACAATGGCGCCAAATCTTCAGGGTGTGAACAATGAAAACTAACTCAAGGTCATGAACAGGGTAGTTCTTCTCATGTATCTTCAACTGCGTGGATGTGTAGGCAATCACCCTACTATCCTGCATCAACACTGCTTCGAGGCCAATCATCGAGGCATCACAATAGACCATATAAGACCCCAAACCTGTAGGCAATATCAAAACTAGGGCTGTAGTCAAAGATGTCTTGAGCTTCTGAAAGCCCGCCTCACACTCCTCCGTCCACTGAAACGGAGCACCCTTATGAGTCAACCTAGTCATAGGGGCTGCAATCGATGAAAACCCCTCCACAAAACGAAGGTAGTAGCCCGCCAAGCCGAGAAAATTGCGGATCTCAGTAGCTGAGGATGGTCTGGTCCAACTCTGCACGGCCTTTATCTTCTTCGGATCTACCTAAATACACTCACTCGATACCACGTGGCCTAAGAATGCCACTGAATTCAACCAAAACTCACATTTTGAGAACTTAGCATATAACTTCTTCTCTCTCAGAGTCTGAAGAATAGTCCTCAGGTGTTGTTCATGATCTTCTCGACTCCGGGAATACACCAGAATATCATCAATAAAGACAATGATGAACGAGTCAAGATACGGCCAGAACACACTTTGCATCAAGTGCATAAAAGCTGTTGGGGCATTTGTTAGCCCAAATGACATAACAAGGAACTCGTAATGACCATACCGAGTCCTGAAAGCAGTGTTCGGAATATCTGGCTCCTAAATCTTCAACTAATGGTAACCTGAGCACAAATCAATCTTAGAAAACACATGTGCGCCCTGAAGCTGGTCAAACAGATCATCAATACGAGGCAGAGGATAGCAGTTCTTCACTGTAACCTTGTTCAAATGGCGATAGTCGATACACATACGCGTAGAACTATCCTTTTTCTTCACAAACAAGACAGGAGCACCCCAAGGTGATACACTAGGCTGAATAAAACCCTTATCAAGCAATTCCTGTAACTGATCCTTCAATTCCTACAACTTAGGAGGAGCCATACGATACGAAGGAATAGAGCTGGGCTGAGTGCCCGGCAATAGATCAATTCCAAAATCAATATCTCTATCAGGCGGCATGCCCGTAAGATCAATTGGAAACACATCGGGAAAATCCCGTACTACTGGAACTGAATCAACTGAAGGGGTATCAATACTGATATATCTTACATAAGCCTAATATGTGTCACACCCCTTCTCAACCATATGCCGAGCTTTTAAGAAAAGAAATAACTCTATTGGGAGTGTGATCTAAAGTACCCCTCCACTTAACACGTAATACACCTGGCATAGCCAGCGTCACGGTTTTGGTGTGACAATCAAGAATAGCATAATGGGGTGACAACCAGTCCATGCCCAAGATAATATCAAAATCTACTATGCTGAGCAACAATAAATCGGCTCTGGTCTCAAAACCACTAAGAGCAACCAAACACAACCGATAAACATGGTCCACAATAAGAGAATCTCCCACAAGAGTAGAAACATAAACATGAGAACTCAGAGAATCCCGAGATACACCTAAATGGGGAGCAAAATAAGAAGACACATAAGAATAAGTGGAGCCTGGATCGAATAGAACCGATGCATCTTTGTGAAAAACCAGTATAATACCTGTGATGACAAAATTGGAGGCAATAGCCTTGGTACGGGTAGGGAGGGCATAGTATCGGTCCTGGCCTCCCCCTATAGGGTGACCTCTACCTTCCCTACCTCCACCTCTGGCTGGCTGAGAAGGTGGGGTAGTAATTGGAGCTGTAACCATAGCCTGAGAACTCTGCGGGGCACGCTGTGGTTGAGAAGTCTGTGGAGGTGCACTCCTCCCAAGTCTAGGGAAATCCCTCACCACATGGTGTGTGTTACCACACTCAAAACAAGCTCTAAGAGGACGTGCTGGATGTGACTGGCTCGGGCCAGTTCTGCTGGACTGACCTCTGAAAATGCCCCGTGCAGGAGGCAGGCTAGATACAAGTGGTGCATAATAAGGCTCCTGAGGTCTAGGAGAAGCTGGAATACCACTGATTGCAGGAAGAGCTGAATGAACAGGGAGACTCATCTAACCCCTACCATGATGACCTGCTGCTGGGGCACGGGCACCAGAGAAATGGCCCGACTCTGGAGACCTCTTGGCCTCCCTCTCCTCTCTCTCCCTAGCATGCATACCTTCAATCCTCCTAGAAATGCTCACCACCTGCTGATAAGATATATCCATCTCTAACTCATGAGCCATGCTAGACCTGATGCTGGGAATAAGGCCCTCAATAAATCGGTGAACCCTCTCGTGAACAGTAGAAATCAAGGCTGGTGCATGCCTAGCCAAACTGGTGTAACAGGCAGCATACTCTAAGACAGTCATAGCACCCTGGTGAAAATGCTCAAACTCGGCGCGCCATGCGTCCCTGAGGCTCTGAGGAACATTTTCTCTCAGGAACATATCTGAAAACTGAGTCCAAGTTAGTGAAGCATCCTCATCCGGACTGTCTAACTCATAGGTGCGCCACCACGTATAGGCGGCTCCTCGAAGCTGGAAGGTAGTGAAGGAAACCCCGCTCGATCCTGATATACCCATGATACGGAGAATGCAGTAACTCTCATATAGAAATCCTAGAGCATCCTCTTGTGATAGACCACTGAATACAGGAGGCTTGTACCTCTTGAACCTCTCAAGCCTCAGCTGCTCCTCCTCGGAAGTCGCTGCCCTGTCCTCGGGCTGAACTGGTACAACAGGCGGTACAAGAATAATCTCAAGGATCTGCTTAACATGCACTCGCTGCTCAGGAGTGTGGGCGGCGGGAGTCTGTGCTCCTCCCCCGGCTTGAGATATAGCTGTAGTAAGGGGAAGCAACCCTGCTTGAGCCAGAGTGGTGTACATGCTCATGAACTGTGCCAGAGTTTCCTAAAGAGCTGGAGTAGTAGTAGTAGTAGGCGTGTCAAGTGCCTGGACTTTGACTGGAACTGCCGGTGGTACCTCGGCGGCAGCTCGCACAGGTGCTTTGGTTGTACCACGTGTGCGTTCTCGGCCTCTACCCCGGCCTCGGCCTCTGACGGCTGCAGTAGGGGGCGCGAGTGCCTGATCATCCCTGGTAGCACATGTTCTGATCATCTGTGAGAGAATAGAAGACAGAAGTTTAGAATTGTGATGTCAAAATATCGCACGACAAGGAAATCAAATAAAATGGAATTTTTCTAACAGTTACATAGCCTATCGTAGATAAGTACAGACGTCTCCGTACCGATCAACGAGACTATAATAAACCAGCTTGTGATCTATGACTCCTATGAACCTAGAGCTCTTATACCAACTTGTCACGACCTCGGTTCATCCTCCATGAGCTATCGTGACGGCACCTAGTCTCTACGACTAGGTAAGCCTAAATTGCAGAAGAAAACCAAATTTGCGGAAATAGAACAATTTAAAGCAGAAATAAGGTGATAAACAGTGATTAAAAGAGTCGCTCGGCATACACAATATTAACTCTTAAAACCAATATATTTTCCCAAAATCCGGAAACCCATGAATCACAAGCTAAGAGTTACATAAGAAGCTCTAACTCCAGAAATGTCTAACCAAGAGGGGAATACTGAAGGGCTATACTATTACAAAAAGATAGAGAGGGACTACTCGGTTTGCGGACGCGGAAGATGTACCTCGAAGTCTTTAGAGCAGTCGCCTTGACTCACGGGTGGTAGGACTGATGCGCAGTACCTTGATATGCACATGAAAAACATGCGCAGAAGGGGCATGAGTACACCACAGCGATACTCAGTAAGTGTCAAGCCTAACCTCGGTCGGGTAGTGACGAGAAAGGTCAGGTCCCTACTAAGATAAAATAAAAAACATAAGACATGGCAGTATAAAATAAGTAATACACTTAAAAACTAACGATAAGAATCTAATACAGGAAAATAAGGAATCCAATAATTGAAACAGAGGCAAAAACAACCACAAGGAAATAATCGGGGATCTCTCAGTATCCGGAGGATCTCTTAGTACCCTCAATATATGCTAGGGATATTTTGGTATCCCGAGGATCTCTAGGTATCCTCAATATATGCTAGGGATCTCTTGGTATCCCGAGGATCTCTTGGTATCCCGAGGATCTCTCGGTATCCTCAATATGTGCTAGGGATCTTTTGGTATCCCGATGATCTCTTGGAATCCTAAATATACGCTGTCAGGGATCTCTCGGTGTCCCGCACCTCAGTTCAAATCATAAATACGTACAGTGGATCTCCCGGGATGCCGTCCCGTAGTGCCAAAGTAAACCATACAGCAGCAATACAAGAATACTCAATTAAGCTCAATTTCATACCAAGTAAACAAGTAATTCTAACCTAACATGGTTCACATAATTCAATTAAGGCAGTTTAAGCAACAAATAGTTAAGTCAATTAGACATGCTTTTTCTAAGCTAACAACAGGTTTAAATTACAGGTAAAATGTAACAGGAAAA
Organism: Nicotiana tabacum; assembly: GCF_000715075.1. Taxonomy (NCBI): domain Eukaryota; kingdom Viridiplantae; phylum Streptophyta; class Magnoliopsida; order Solanales; family Solanaceae; genus Nicotiana; species Nicotiana tabacum. The sequence continues at coordinate 44,313,600 of NC_134087.1, forward strand.
GGGACACAATTGAAATTTACTTAAAGAAAACCGGATTTTCAACAATTAGCTCAAGTACACACTCGTCTCCTCACGTACAGGCATTTCAAATATCAAATATACTGAATCCTAAGGGGAAGGTCCCCCCCACAAGGTTAGACAAGCCACTTACCTCGAACCGTCTCAATAATCAATCTGATATCATGCTCTTGCCCCGAGTACTCGACTCAAAATGGCCAAATCCAAATCGCCCCGAAGAAAATCTCTTATAAAATCGCAATCTCCCGAGCTCCCAAGTCCAAAATATGAATTATGGCTTAAACCCTCGATTTTGGGTTTTAAAAATCTGCCAACGCAATTCCTTAATTGCAAACGTGAGGCTACTGTCTCAAACGCAATGCACTAAAGTTCCACTGGCCAGTCTCCCTCTTCGCGAACGCGATGCCTTAGCCGTGAACGCGATGATCATTTCTCTTCTCTTACGCGAACGCGAGACTACCTTCGCGAACGCATTGGCACAAAGTCCCACAGCCTCGCGAATGCAGAAGCTCCTTCACGAATGCGAAGCTTTAATTCCTCACTAGCCCCAGATCCTCTTCACGAATGCGAGACCCCACTCGCGAACGCGAAGAAGGAAACCAGAACTGACTGCTGCAATATTTTTCTACAATTCTCTAAGTCCAAAAATGACCCGTTGAGCATCCGAAACACACCCGAGGCTCCAGAACCTCAACCAACCCTGCCAACCAATCCTAAAACATCATTCAAACTTGTTCCAACCTTCGGAACGCTAAAAACAACATCAAAACACCTATGTTTCATCGGATTCAAGCCTAAGAATTCCAAAAACTCTAAAAATATGCATTCGATCAAAAAGTCTATCAAACTTCGTCCGAATGACCTGAAATTTTGCACACACGTCACATTCAACACTACAGAGCTACTCCAACTTCTAGAATTTCATTCCGACCCTCGGATCAAAATCTAACTATCGGACCGGAAACTTCAAAAATTCAACTTTCGGCATTTCAAGCATAAATTTTCTACGAACCTCCAAAATTCAATCCAAACACGCCCCTGAGCCCGAAATCACCCAACGGAGCTAACAGAACCATCAGATTTCCATTCCGAGGCCGTGTTCATACTGTTCCGACTACGGTTAACTTTCCAACACTTAAGCTCTCATTTAGGGACTAAGTATCCCAAAACTCTCCGAAATTTAAAACCGAACATCTCGGTAAATCAAAATAGCAGAAATAAACTTGGGGAAAGCAGTTAATGGGGGATCAGGGCATAAATTCTTAAAACGACCGACCGGGTCGTCACACCTATTGATTTTAAATCATCTAGCCCAAACCAAATTCCACCCAGCCCATGACCCGAATCGGCCCAGACCATTGACCCATTACCTATTTACCTAAAAAAACCTAGAGAGATATAATCAGAATCAATACTGAGCAGAGGCAGCAAGAAAAGGGGATCTTACACCTATGCATAGCGACAAAAGGAAAATGACACATAAAAAAGAAAAAAGTTGGGACGGCAAGATGAGTGAAGATGTGAACACAAGGCGATTCCCAATGAGAGTTTCCAAACAAAAACAGGTTTATCCAACTACGTCAATAAAGTCCACTTGTTCAAAGAAGAAAGCATTAATTTTGAAGAAATTTTAAAAAGGGTAAAGGATGAGGACAAACGCCTACAAGTTGAAGACTTCAAAAAATTAGAGAACAAAGGACATCACTGTTATTTCTACATATTCTTATTCTACCATCACATTAGCATAGTTTTATGTAATATCATCACAGAGTATGTTATAAATTTTGTGATGATCATAGAATATCTAGTGTTAGCTAGTTCTTTCTTTTTGCATGCTTGTTAGTAGGTGAAACTTTTTATTTGTCTCAATAGGATTAATAAGGTACCTATGCCTTTGGAAAGATATCCAAATGTCTATGAGATTATATGCTCTCGTGAAATTTTGCCGACAGCTACACTATGATTCCTTTACATGAGGCTGTCATAAGGGCATTGTGAGGCGCAGATGAGTAATTATATAGCCAAGGCATAGAGACCATTACTGGTGCTATTATCCCCTTATTTGTACTCTTCATATGTGGTTCTTTTTTGCTTTTAGTATTAATAAAACTAGTCCTAGGCACCCGCTTAGTAGATTTGCTTAAAAGAAAATACCCTCCCCATTCTAAACCTAGCGATAGAGATAGAAGAGAATCCCTCCCCTCTAAAAAACCCCCCCCCGCGCAACCCCCCCCCCCCCTCTCCCTTTTCCTGCATCTTCGTTCCTCATCTTCAACAGATAATCGAACCCTCCCCCTTGAGCTAAAAAACAACCTAGCTTCCTATCCTCACTCTCAAGAAAAAAACGAATCCCCCCTGCACCACAAAGTTGAGTTCTAAACATTTTTTGGAAATTTCAGAGTTTGATGGAGCTGTAGAGTTTGTTTCGAGTTTGGGAGGTTTTATTTGAACTCAAATCACTAATTTGGTTCTACTGTATGTTGCTGAATCTGTGTGCTTTTTGTTCGGCTGAGCTCCGTCTTTCATCCCTAGCCTCTTTCTGATTTTTCCAAGCTAATTCCTGCACAGTCGGGTATCCATCTAAACCTGCACTTTGGAATTTGTTTCTTATAATGAAATCGCATATGCATTCGCTAGTTTTTTAGTGTCTGATTTGTCCTTTTGTTTGTCTTGTGGTTACTCTGTTCTGATAAGACGATTTAATCGTTAGTTACTAGTTAGTTAAAGCTTTGCAACTTGTTTTTAAATTTCCATCATCACGCAAAAATTGCCTAATGAACCTAAGTAAATTTATTATTTGTACGAACCTATCATCCGACGTAATTGTGATTAATCTCCCCTGAAATCACCTTCGTGCTTCTGCGACCTACTGTTTCTCTTGGTAAATTAGATCTGGAAATATTTGACGAAGAATTCATATGATGATGTGTAGAGAAACAGTCAGGTCTCGAGGGATAATTGTAAAGTTGGTAGAAGGATTAATTGTTTGCAAGGCATGTGCTGCAAAGCTTAACGTAGTTAATAATTTTGCTATCCCCAAAAGAGTTGTTGTTAATTATTCATTTAGCATGATGATTTCATATTTGAAGTCAAAATCTTGTTAGCCACGAACTAGTATCAATGGTGATTACATAATCGTGTTCATTTGTGGTTAGGCAGCGTAATAAGTTTTGTAGGAACGTTCTAAGTTTTTGGGTGCTATTTCTCATTTATTTTGGACCTGATAACTAGTCAGGTAACACCCACGCAAGGTTGAGTTAAATAAACTTTAAGCCTGTTGTTATGATAGCCCAAGACGTTCTTGGTAATGTATGTCATTTTGTTAGTCTAGTGTGCAACTTTTTGTTAACAATCTCAAAAGGATGAAACGTTAAGGTATAACGAGTGATTTGATAACAATGGTCAAAGTCACACCTTTTCCAGAAACAAATTAAAGTTCCGTAATTCTAGACTTGTTACAATTAATCTCAAATTCAGTAAAATCAATAGTTTAAATCCTTGTAATTGTTTTAGGCGCGTTCAATTAATAAATAATCGCGACTAGGAGTATGGTTCTTGTGGCATAATCATGATACATACTTCCTAAATTCGGGTGTGTATTTCATGTGACTCGATCATAACACCTTCGAACAATAATAAAATAAACATGTCGCGAATCGCAAGTGCATTTTATGTAGCGTGGTATGCGGTGTGTTCCAAAACGGCAAGTGTACGACAATCGTAACTTGTTTCAAAATAATTTCATAAATAATTAAAAACGGTTAAAAAGTTAAAATGCACATTAGGTTTAAAACATGAGGTAAATCAGATAATCGGCCAATTATTAATAGTTTAAGCGATCGTGCTAGAACTACGGAACCCGAAAATGCCTAACACCTTCTTCCAGGTTAACAAAATTCCTTATCTAGAATTTTCGGTTTCGCAAACTTTTCAATAAAGTCAATTTTCCACGATTTGAGATTTTAAAATAAACCGGCGACTTGAGACACCAAATAGATTATTCCAAGTGGCGACTCTAAAAAAATTTATTTCGAATAATGTCACTTTAATTGGAAAAACTCTCTTATACCCCCTCTCGGGTGGTAAAAAAGAGGCGTGACACAAGTATGAAGGCAGAGATTAGCCTCATGCAGATATTGAGGCAAGGATTAGCCTCATGCAAGTGTGGAGGCAAGGATTAGCCTCATGCAAATATGGAGGCAAGGATTAGCCTCATGCAGATATGGAGGCAAGGATTAGCCTCATGCAAGTATGGAGGCAAGTATGGAGGCAGGGATTAACCTCATGCAAATATGGAGGCAGGGATTAGCCTCATCCAGGTACGGAGGCAGGGATTAGCCTCATCCAGGTACGGAGGCAAGAATTAGCCTCATGCAGATATGGAGGCAAGGATTAGCCTCATGCAAGTATGGAGGCAGAGATTAGCCTCATGCGAGTATGCAGGATAGGACTTAGTCCAATCCGAAGAACGAGTAGCAAATAAGAATAGTATATGTCTTAGTTGGAGATATATTCGGTGTCTGATGGTCTGATTGATAGTGATTTTGTTACGTGTCTATATTTGCAGGCAACGCTATTGCTAAGTCAGATGTGCCTGCGTTCAAAGAAAAAATTGTAAGTTTAGTGAGGGGGAGGTTGGTTCGTGCTTCTATCTGCTCGCCTTGCTTTGCTCCATTCTGGAGGCCTTTTCGAGTCCCTAGGTAACACCTGACTATTACGAAAATAGAATTTTCAAAAATATGCAATTACTGATAAAAATAGAGTCATTTTAGAAACATATTGATATATCAAGTGATTTTTAAATGAACTAGTGACTGTAACTCATTTCAAAGACATTGCAGCTTTCTCATGTTAGAATTTTGAGGGTTCTCCTCAAAAGTCTGCTCCAGTTTGGCAGATGATCCTTCGACTGTTTGCGGGTGATGAGCCTTGTTGAACCTTCTTTAGAATTTTGAGAATCCTTCTCAAAATTCTGCCCCAGTTTCGTAACAGATTTCTGACCGTCTGGTATATGTTGGCATTGGCTGGACTTGCTCCGGAATTTTGAGGGTCCTCAAAATTCTGCCCCGGTTTCTAATTTTGAGGGAAATGGCAATTTTTTTATGATATGACCGGACCCATAAGGTTTCTTACGTATCCTCTCTTAAATGGGAATCAGGTCAAGCGTAGTTCAATTACATCAGATGAGAAAATGTAAATAATCTAAGCATAATATCTCTTGACTGCGTCTGAATTGATTGGTTTTAGCCAGATTTCTCCATCCATCTCTGCGAGTATGAGTGCTCCTCCTATTAGCCCCCTGTGAACCATGTAAGGACCTTGCCAGTTGGGAGAGAATTTCTCTTTGGCTTCATATTTGTGTAGGAAGATCTTCTTCAACACTAGTTGTCCTGGTGCAAATTGCCTCAGTTTGACCCTTTTGTTGAAAGCTGTAGACATTCTATTCTGGTAAAGGTGACCGTGACACACTGCATTCATTCTTCCATCTATGAGGGCCAATTGTTCATAGCAACTCCTTATCTATTTTGCATCGCTCAGTTCAGCTTCCTGTATGATTCTTAAAGAAGGAATCTCTACCTCGGCTGGGATGACAACCTCGGTACCATAAACCAGCATGTAAGAGGTTGCCCCAGTTGATATGCGAACCGTGATGCGGTATCCCAACAGAGCAAAAGGAAGCTTCTCGCGCCATTGTTTGTGTTACATCTCACGTTTTCGTACGTTAAAATTTCATTTTCATTTAACCGATGTGGACTCGAGGATGAGATCATCTTGATGTTAACATACTTACACTATTTATAACAAGCAATAAATAAGTGTTATGAAGGATAAATGGGTACACGGATTAAAGAAAACGGGTTTCGTTGAAAATGGTCAATTTGGAATAAAATACGGGTCGACCGATAATACCCGATAAATATAAACTATTATCATGCAAGGTACCATATTACTATGGTAGTATAATATATAAAGTATATATGAAGTATTTTAAAAATAAATAGAATTTTAAGTAATTTGTGAAATTTTTTAAAGTATGCGGGTAATTGATTAATTACCGGGTAATAAAACATTACCCAGTTAACTAATAAGCGGGCAAAATTTAACTAATTATGCCAGAAATAACGTGGCACAAGGCCACTAATCAGCAAGAATGACTCACTAAACATAAGTGTAGATGTCAACCTAATAATTAAAGTAACCTAGCCAAATATGACTTAAGCTTAAAGTCTTAGTAAGACTTGTAAAGTCTTATTCATGTAGACAATCTGTCCATAGCTTCAATTTGTGTCTTTGTCTTGAAATCAAGAACTTGGAAACTAACGTCCCAAAGTATACAAAACCAAGAAAACATTTTAGAGATCATAAGCTAAATTTCATAGTACACAAAAATGTTTTGAAGCAGAAAAGATTTCGTTTCAATCCAAGCATATGTTTCGTTCATTTTTCGCTAAAGCAAAAAGCTTCATTTCATTCAAATAATTCAAGAAATAGGCATGTTAAGGCCCTCCCTTTATTCTTTTGGCATGGTCCAAATTATACTGAAAAAATTTGCAAACACACAATTTTCATAAATTACTCTATTCATAGAAATAGTAGAGATGTCTATATTCTTGATTCTCCATGAAAAATATTATTATCTTCTGTTCGTAAGACTCAGAATAATACACAATTGAAAAAGTTTATCCGGAAGGAATATTGAGATTATTACGTATTTTTCATGCATTTCACTCATTTATACATGTGCATTGACCCAAGACCAGATGACGTTATATATACGTATATATGAGATATGGAAAAAGGTTACGACATTATATACGCACCACCACCTGATTAACTGGTATATATTGATGATGCTGCCTACAGTGGTCGAGATGATATGATGGGATGCCCTCAGTGGCTTGATCATACTATGTACACTCATACCTATGCATGACACGACATTTATACGCACGTACATGATATTATAAACGTTTCTGAATTTACAAAGTTATTCAAATTTAAAGATGTGTTTCCTATTCCATGTTTCATCTATGTCTTTTACGTACAAATTTTTATACATTACATACTAAGTATATTTTTTGTACTGATGCCCTATTTCACGGGGCCTGCATTTCATGCCCGCAGGTGCAAGTAGGCAAGCTGACAGTCCCCCTCCTTAGGATCCCTGATCAACGAGTATTGGCGTGCTTTACTTGATTCGGAGCTGCTTTGATTTTGGTACGATACATTTATATATATATATATATATATATATATATATATATATATATATATGTATACATATATATATATGTATATATGTATGACGTATGTCAGTCCCGTCTTTGTATATCTATGTTTCTATAGAGGTCTGTAGACAGTATGTCTAGTTGGATTGTATGTAGCCTTGTCGGCTTTTAGTTTTAGATGTATAGTTATCTATAGCAGCCTTGCCGGCTTACCCACTGTATTCTGACTGTATATGTACATACGCCTTGAAGGCAGGTTTCATTCTTGTATGTTATTTTTGTAATTCAGCAGATGTTTCTCAGGTTCATATCTTAGTACATGCTTAGGGGTGTTTGATAGGTAGGACTCAGACACCCATCACGGCCCATCAAATTGGGTCGTGACAAAAGTGGTATCAGAGCAGTTTTGTCCTAGGGTTGTCGACAGACCGTGTCTAGTAGAGTCCTGTTTATGGGTGTGTCGTGCACCACACTTATAAACATGAGGCTACAAGACATATATGATGTTATCCTCTCTTTTTTTCTCAGATCGTGCAATACAAGAATTCATGTTCCTAACGATATGTTACATTTTCAGCAATGCCTCTAAAGAGTACGGCCGCCCAGAAGGGGAAGTCCATGGTTGGTGAGAATACTAGTCGAGCGCCACGAGTTATCGGGGCTCGGGGAGAGTCTCATAGCGAGGTTCCATCTCAGACTTCACATACCCTGCCCTTTCCAGAAGAGCTCCGAGGGGCACCAGCTCCAGCGCCTGACCCTGTACATTCAGCACCTTAGCCGGATGCACCGGGTCAGGAGATGAGAGATGTTATTCAGTTATTGACCTGATTAGTAGCCGCACAGGATCGACGTCAGGAAGTAGGTATTGGCCATGCAGATTGGTGCGTAAGTGCAGGGTTCGTGATTTTATTAATTTAGACCCTCCGGTATTCACTGGAGCAGATCCAAATGAGGACCCTCAGGTATTTATTGATAGAGTGCAGAGGATGTTATGGGTAATGAAGGCCACTGTGACTGAGTCAGTTGAGCTAGCTTCCTATAGACTCCGAGATGTTGTAGTTAATTGGTATGAGTATTGGGAATTGTCCAGAGGTGAGGATGCCCCTCCAGCAGTATGACAAGAGTTTATAGGAGCTTTTCTTCGTCATTATCTGCCACCAGAGCTTAGACGAGCCAGAGTTGATAGGTTCTTGACCCTTCGACAGGGTAACATGACTGTTCGGAAATACAGTCTTCAGTTTGATTCGTTGGCCAGGTATGCTCCCACTATTGTATCTAAGATAGAGGATCGGGTTCACTGGTTCGTGATGCGATTAGAGCCTCACTTGCTTAACGATTGTATGTCGGTCTCACTTCAGCCAGACATGGATATTTCTCGTATTCAGGCATACACTTAGGGTGTAGAGGAGCGTAAACAGAAACAGAGGGCTGATCATAAGCATGACAGGGCCCAGAATAAGAAAGCGAAGTCTTCGAGTCCTTCTGGTGAGTTTTGAGGCGATCAGAGGCAGCAGTACTCGAGGTATCCATCCCAACCCTCGGCTAGCGTGCCCTCTTAGTTTGGCGGTAATAGATTCGATCATTCCACATATTCAGGGTATGGTCAGAATTTCAGGGCCTCAGGTTCTCAATATAGGGGTGAGTCAAAGATGAGGCCACCCTTGCCATGATGTACTCAATGTGGTAAGCAGTATACCGGGCAGTGCCATATGGGGTTAGGTGTTTGTTATACTTGTGGCTATTCGGGCCACGTTAGGAGGGATTGTCCGATAAGAGGTGATGCAAGCATAGGTTAGCCGTCGGGATTTGCAGCTAGTTCGTCATCATCCGTACGCCCTTTGGGCAAGGCCCCCAAGCACCAATGAGTCGTGGTAGAGGCAGAGGCAGAGCATCTAGCTCGAGCATCCCTCAGAACGACATTTATGTGCTGGCAGGACGACAAGACCAGGAGTCATCGCCTAATGTTGTTACAGGTATATTGTCAGTCTCCCCATATGATGTATATGCACTGATTGACATAGATTCCACCTTATCATATGTTAAACCACTAGTTTCTAGTAGGTTTGGAATAAAGCCTGAATTGGTTAAACCTTTTGAGGTATCTACACCTGTTGGGGACTCGGTGATAGCTAAGCAAGTATATAGGGGTTGTATAATAGTAGTTCATGGTTGAACTACCGTAGCAGACTTAATCGAGGTAGATATGGTAGAATTTCATGTTATAATGGGTATGGATTGGTTGGCTTCTTGTCATGCCAACGTTGATTGTAGATCAAAGATAGTCCAATTTCAATTTTCGGGGGAGCCTATTTTGGAGTGGAAAGGTAACACGGCATTGCCGAGAGGTAGATTTATTTCCTATCTCAAAGAAAGGAAGATGATCAGAAAGGGTTGTATTTATCAATTAGTTCAGGTTCAGGATATGGAAGTAGAGTCACCAACCATTCAGTCCATCCCTGTGGTTAATGAGTTTCTCGATTTTTTCTCAATGAGCTTCCGGGTCTCCCGCCAGAGCGAGAAATTGAGTTTTATATTGACCTACTACTAGATACTCACCTAATATCTATTCCTCCCTATAAAATGGCCCCCGCAGAGCTGAAAGAGTTGAGAGAACAACTAAAGGACTTACTTAAAAAGGCTTTATCAGACCTAGTACGTCACCGTGAGGAGCACCTATTTGTTTGTGAGAAAGAAAGATGGTTCCTTACGAATGTGTATTGAGTATAGGCAGCTGCACAAGCTGACGATCAAGAATAAATACCCGCTCCCGAGAATTGATGATTTATTTGATTAGTTGCATGGTGCCAAGTATTTTTCAAAGATAGACTTGAGGTCCCGGTACCGAAGACAGCATTCAGGACTAGAAATGGGGACTTTGAGTTTCGGGTTATGTCGTTCGGTCTGACCAATGCCCTAGAAGTATTCATGGATTTGATGAACCGTATGTTCAGGCCTTTTTTTAGATCTGTTCGTAATTGTATTTATAGATGATATATTGGTGTATTCTCGTCCAGAGGCTGAGCATGCTAAGCATCTGCATACTGTGCTTAGAGTTCTACAAGAAGGAATGTTTTATGCAAAATTTTCTAAATGTGAATTCTGGTTGAACTCTGTAGCTTTCCTTGGGCATGTTATTTCGGGTGAAGGTATCAGGGTGGATACACAAAAGATTGAGGCAGTAAAGACTTGATCTAGACCCACAACACCGACAGAGATTCATAGCTTTCTCGGTTTGGCAGGTTATTATAGGAGATTTGTGGAAGGATATTCTTCCCTTTCAGCACGTTTGAAAAGGTTGACTCAGAAGGGAGCAAAGTTTCAATGGAATGATGCTTGCGAACGGAGTTTCCAGGCATTAAAGGATAGATTAACGCCAGCACCGGTTCTAACGCTTCTATAAGGGACCGATGGTTATGTGATCTATTGTGATGCTTCAGGCATTGGATTGGGTTGTGTGCTGATGCAGCATGGTAAGGTTGTGGGTTATTCTTCTAGACAACTAAGAAAGCACGAGAATAACTACATGACCCACGATTTAGAGTTAGTTGCGGTGATTCATGCACTAAAGATGTGGAGGCACTACTTGTATGGCATTCATGTTGATATTTATACGGATCATAAGAGCCTCAAGTACATCTTCAAGCAAAAGGAATTGAATCTACGTCAATGGAGATGGTTGGATCTACTTAAAGACTGTGACATTGATATTTTATACCATCCGCGGAAGGCGAACGTAGTAGCCGACACCCTCAGTCGTAGATTCCTCAAAAGGGAATAAGAGTTGTTTTACCCATAATGTCGTAAACCCTATTTCGCCTTCTTTTAGGAGGGAAAAAGGGGGCGTCGACACGCGCTAATATCACTTGTAGCCCCTCACTGAGAAGTGATTACCGGGCATTGTGCGGGTATGATCATGTAGGCTAACCAACCTAGGACCACTCTTTCCCAACTCCTGTTGTTTAAATGAATTTACTTTTCTTCACATATGTGCAAATTGTTGAAACATTTTTCCTTGATTTCATTACTTGAACCATACATGTACTTAGAATGTCAAAACATGCCTCTATTTGCGAGTATGTGTTAAAATGACTAATTCACATAGTTTAAGCTCGGCCGGAATCCATCGTTGTGGACCGCAAGGGGTTCCTAACACCTTCCCCTCAAGGTTATTTTGATCCCTTACCCTAATTTCTGGTAATGCAAACTAGTTCATGAGTTAATTGCTCTAGGTGCCCTAATGCACCATAATTAATTAGGTGGCAACTCTCCAAATACCCAAATTCTCAAAAGGAAACGAGTTATTTCCCCCATGAATATAGAAACACAGACTTCCGCGTCAAAAAGGGAAGAAAGGAGGGGCGACATTTTGAACTGCTATTTTGTGTCTTCTGGTTTTCTTCTTCGTGATCGCGAACTGTCTTCGTGTTCGCAAAGTGTTTCTACTGACTACCTCGAAATCGTCCATCCCATTCGTGATTCCCCACCTACGTTCGCGTAGGCCCCGTTTCTTGTCTTCGCGTTCGCACTCTTTCCCTCACATTCGCGAAGGGTTCTTTCTGGACAACCTCACTTTCCTCTGCGCTTTCGCAAGCCTTCTATCGCGTTCGTGAAGCACATCTGGACAACCCTCATTTTTCCTTCTTCGCGAATGCGAGTAGCCTTCCGCGTTCGCGATGCTTTAACATCTGGGTAGAATATAAGTTTTCCAAATCAAGGGTTAGGCCATTTCTATCATATTTTGATTTGTGGAACTCAGTTTTGAGCAGTTCTTTGTGGGTTTTTCAAGCAATTCGATTGGGCAAGTGTTCTTCACTTAGTATTTAATATATTCCATGATTTATCTTCATTTTTATCATTTAAATTGTGTTTTGGGTTGAGGAAAATGTTGGGTTTTTAAGAAAATTCCTAAAATGAAAAATCACGATTTGAAGGACAAAATGGTATCGGAATTTGATAATTTTTTTATGATCAAACTCGTATTGGAATGGTATTTGGGTTTTGTAAAATTTGTCGGGTTCCGAGATGTGGGCCCGGGGTCAACTTTTGGATAAATTTTTGGATTTTGTTAAAGGTTGAGACTTTATGATCCAGAATAGTTTCTTATGAGTTTTATTTGTGTTTAGAAGTTATTTTGGTTAGATTTGAGCCGTCCGGAGGTTTTTTCACCGGAGAAGTTCATTTTAGAGTATCGTTTAGTCTTCTTTGAGGTAAATATCTTGTCTAACCTTGTGTGGGGGATTTCCCTTTAGGATTTGAGTCTTCTATGTTGTTTGTAGCCTGTGTACGCGAGGTGACGAGGGCGTGCTCGGATTTATTTATGGGAAATTGCCTTTTAGGGTTCTTAGGTCCTTATATTCACTGTGTATGAAGTTGTTCTTGATATGACTAAGTGCCTATTTATTGGTTTCACCTCTACTTGCTTAAATTAGAATTAATTGCTTTTGGATTCACTGTTATTGCCTATTTTGACTCTTAATTGACTTAACTGAATATTTTCCTATTCTATTGTCATGCTATCTTTTCATAACTGCTTATCTTTATTTGAAATTATCATCATCTTATCTTATAATTATTTAGTCTTAATTGTGGTTATGATTATCTTTCCGCTACTTATCCTTAATAGAATTGTCAAATATCCTCGAAATTGCTCAACCTTAAAAGAAGTTTAGACATCATATATCTTAGTTGACTTGTCTTTATTTGGAACTATTTGACTCGTGTTAGCTTCCTTACCATTGAATTGTATATTGTGGGATCGTTGCTACATATTGGTTTTCCTTGTTGAACTGTTCTCTTTACGCCTAGTAGTCTTTACTGTAGTTATTCCTTGTGAATTGGTTCTATCGTTTCTTTGTGATTTAAAGTTCTTAAGTTGATTTACTTGCC